>NC_072416.2:23636071-23945178 GCF_028858775.2 Pan troglodytes | reverse complement strand
AACAGGGAGAGATCAAGTGCTTGACCCAGTTCAAATTTATACTTATAAAGTGATTCAACAGAAGAGTGACAATAGTCTCTCTTTTAAAATCTCTCTTCATAATGAGAACTAAGCTCTAATTTTTTTATCTTGCCCAAATTCCTACCTAAGGGGTCTAGGGAGTCATGCACTACAAACCATAAATTCTCATCAGATGGGTTTTAATTTGACCCTATATATCGTGACTTACTTTTCAATCTGACTCTGGCATAACATTATGAGACAAGGAAAAAATATTTAACCCCAAAATATATTTCCTTGCCATACCTTGAAATTGCTCTGCAAAGTCTCTTGTGGGAAAAGTCCACATTCTATAGCATGTTTTCTTTCGTTTCTTTCCAGATCCAGGAGATAATCAACTAAGAGCCAAGCATCCTTTTAGGTCCAATAAGAAACACTTTACAACCTGCTCTCTCTCTGAAGTCTGCTATCTGAGAGATTCCTCTGCACAATAAAACTTGGTCTCCACAATCCTTTATCTTAACCTGAACATTCCTTTCCATTGATCCCAGGTCTTCAGATAAATTCAACTAATTGTCAACCAGAAAGTGTTTAAATTTACCTATAGCCTGGAAGCCCCTGCTTTGAGTTGTCCTGCCTTTCTGAACCAAACTGATGTATTTCTTGAATGTATTTGATTGATGTCTCATGCCTCCCGAAAACATATAAAACCAAGCTGTACCCCGACCACCTTGGGCACATGTTCTCAGGACCTCCTGAGGGCTGTGTCATGGACCATGGTCACTCATATTTGGCTCGGAATAAATCTCTTCAAATATTTTACAGAGTTTGACTCTTTTTGTTGACAATAACAATAGTCAATTTAGTAAATATATAGTGAAATATATTGAGAGGAAGAAAATGAGGGGATACAAATTTTGGAATCATTGAAAGCAAGGAAAACTGGCTTAGTTATTTGTATGTTAGGTAAATAGAGTTTTTCTTCTTTCTGGAAAATCTTGTTAGTAGGTTAAGGTTCTTGTGAATGGAACAGCTAGTTATCTTGCAAAGAGCTTGAGGTTCTTCACTCTTTCCCTTCTCTGCACTTCACTCTAAAGAGCCAAATGGATAACACTAACATATTTGAGATATAATTTTTCCTAACTTTCTAAGACCTTCTTTTCTAAAAGAAAGCTATCCTTTTGTTCTCTCTCTCTGACAAATGATTCTCAGTGACAAATACTCCTAAAATTTCAAAAATCAGTTGCAAAACTGATTCCTTGATTCATGTGATGGAGATACAGGAGGTGGGGATAGAGAGGACCTGTAGTTCAGATTGGGTCCCATCATTTCAATTGAGGATTCTAGGTCTTGACAGAGCAGGAACATTGCCATCTTGGACAAGTACCACCATTTTAAAGTTCACCTTGATCAAAAACTGCCTAAATCCAAAGGGCATCAGCCTCATGGCTAAGGTCAGCATGACCATAAACCACAAATGACATCTCCAATCAGAAATATTCCAACCATAAAATAAACCCCTCCCTGACCAGAGACATGCCAGTCCCAAGATAATCTCCCCTCCGGCCAGAGAGATGTCAGCCCCAAGATAACCTCCCCTCCAAACAGAGATATTCCAACCCCGCAATAAACTTCTCCCCCACATAGAAACATTACAAGCCTGTGATAAGCTCTCTCACCCTAAAACCGATAAATACTCTGTAAGAGAGAGGGCTCCTGACCGAAATTGGCCAGAAGCCCCTCTCAGGTTTACTCTCCAAAATAAACCTGTCTTTGACGGTTGAGCTGCTTTTCATGTTTCTTTCCTTTTTTTTTTTTTTTTGGTGACATGATCTTGGCTCACTGCAACCTCCTCCTCCCTGGTTCAAGCAATTCTCCTGCCTTAGCCTCCCAAGTAGCTGGGACTACAGGTGAGCATCATCATGCCCAGCTAATTTTTGAATTTTTAGTAGAGACAGAGTTTCACCACGTTTGCCAGGATGGTCTCCATCTCTTGACCTCATGATCTGCCTGCCTCAGCTTCCCAAAGTGCTGGGATTACAGGCATGAGCCACCATGCCTGGCCCTTTCCTCTTTTTTTTAAACTCATACAGATCTGGCAGCACAATGCCTAGAATATCACAGGCAGTCAAAATAAGTTTATTGCTGTATATGAAGTACAGAATTTCCTCTAAAACCTAGAACTTAGTTGTCTGCAAATGTTCTTAAATATCTGTAGGTACATTACTTCTTACTTATTTACTGCTGCCTTCCGGAGAAGGGGAAATTTTGTGAAACTTCACAATTACTGTCTTCTAATGTCTCGCCTATGAGGAAACCAAAAGTGCCTGAAAAGTAGTTGAGTAGGAGAAGTTTGATGAAGGCAGAAGTACTTCCAGAAAACACAAAGCTTATCAGGTACACAAAGGGAATGGCAGACCAGCCATACAGCGTGAAGATCAGCATAGTTTCCAGAATGTGGTAATCTGTGACATAAATATCAAATTTGCAGTATTTTATCACTCCCTGAAACACAAAGGGTACAGAGATAAAGGCAAAGTGAAGGACAAGTGCATAAAGAAACCAAGCCAAAACATTTAGAGAAGGAAATAGCAAGTCCTGTCTTTATTTAGCATGGAACTATTTATTAATTAAGTCAATCTGCCTCTTAAAACAAAACATCACTGGTCATTACAGAAATGCAAATCAAAACCACAATGAGATAACATCTCACACCAGAATGGTGATTATTAAAAAGTCAGGAAACAATAGATGATGGCGAAGCTGTGGAGAAATAGGAATGCTTTTACACTGTTGGTGGGAGTGTAAACCAGTTCAACCATTGTGGAAGACAGTGTGGTGATTCCTCAAGGATCTAGAACCAGAAGTACCATTTGATCCAGCAATCTCATTACTGGATATATACCCAAAGGATTATAAATCATTCTGCTATAAAGACACACGCACATATATGTTTATTGCAGCACTATTTACAATAGCAAAGACTTGGAACCAACCCAGATGCCTATCGATGATAGACTGGATAAAGAAAATGTGGCACATATACACCATGGAATACTATGCAGCCATAAAAAGGAATGAGTTGATGACCTTTGCAAGGACATGGATGAAGCTGGAAGTCATCATTCTCAGCAAACTAACACAGGAACAGAAAACTAAACACCACATGTTCTCACTCATAAGTGGGAGTTGAACAATGAAAACACATAGACACATGGAGGGGAACATCACTCACTGGGGCCTGTCAGGGGATAGGGAGCAAGGGGAGGGAGAGTATTAGGACAAATACCTAACGCATGCAGGGCTTAAAACTTGGATGACGGGTTGATAGGTGCAGCAAACCACCATGGCACTTGTATACCTATGTAACAAAACTGCATGTTCTGCACATGTATCCCAGAACTTAAAGTAGAATAATCAACAAAACAAATCAAAACAAAAACTTCAGCCCTGGAGACGGGCATTGTGGCTCATGCCTGTAATCCCAGCATTTTGGGAGGCTAAGGCTCAGGAGGCGGGGGCTGCAGTGAGCTGTGATTGCGCCAGTGCACTCCAGCCTGGGTGATAGAGTGAGACCTGTCTCAAACAAAACAAAACAAAACTAAACTAAAAACCAAAACCTTATCCCAAGAGGATGAAGTAAGTGATTTTTACCTCTTCAACAGAAGGCATTCCAGTGAGCAGAGCCACTGTACTTTCCTTTATTATTTTCTTTTCTACTTGGAACAGTTGCTGCAATAATACTGGCAAATTTCCCAGAAAAGTAGATTATTTCTCTAAAGAGACACTTTCTCCAAAGATTTTTTTCTCTGACTACATAACTTACCTATCACTGCTACCCACTGCTATACACCTTTAAACTGGGCCTTCAGGTTCTATTCTACTTCCCCACTTCTCCCTCACATTCACCTAAACCACTAAACCAGACAGTGGAACACAAATTAGAATGGATGGTAGTGGTGGAGAGGAACCTGTAGCTGTGAAAACAAATACATTTCTGGAAATGTATATCTCATTAGTTAATAGATATCACTTCTCCACAAATGACAAAATGGTCACTTTGGGCAATTACATGATTATGTAGCAAGACAAGCAAGAAGTAAATACTAAGATTAAGCTAAGAATAATCATTATATTGACTGGTGTTCTTGGTGGTGGTAGCAAAAACAATAGAGAAGACTTGTGGGTAATAGATGAATCCAGTCCCTGCAGCTACAATTATTTTGTTTCTGACTAAGCATTCTGTAAACCTAAAAGAATAAATAAAATGAAGAAATCAAATAAAAGTTAGAGTGACCTAGGAATTTCTGTGTTCAAAATCTTATGATCTTTCAATGTCACAAATCATAACCTATTTCAAAGAAAAGCTGATCTGGGCTGGGTGTGGTGGCTCACGCCTGTAATCCCAGCACTTTGGGAGGCTGAGGCAGGTGGATCATGAGGTCAGGAGATCGAGACCATCCTGGCTAACACAGTGAAACCCCGTCTCTACTAAAAATACAAAAAAAAAAAAAAAATTAGCCGGGAGTGGTGGCAGGCGACTGTAGTCCTAGGCGACTGTAGTCCTAGCTACTCGGGAGGCTGAGGCAGGAGAATGGTGGGAACCTGGGAGGCAGAGCTTGCAGTGAGCCGAGATTGCACCACTGCACTCCAGCCTGGGTAACAGAGCAAGACTCCGTCTCAAAAAAGAAAAAAAGAAAAAAATGCTGAATTCCTTGTTGGATAAGTAAGCAACATAGTTGTTCTTGGACAAGAGAATCATGCATTGTGAATATTTAGATTCTACTCAACTTAATCTACAAGTGAAAATGCAAACAAAATTTTCAAGTAAATATTTTAACCTCTTTATTATGAAATATACCACATATTCAGAAAAGTATATATAACATAAATGAATTATCATAATGAATTATCACAAAGCAATTCCCTGGGAAACTACCACAATGCCAATACCCACAGAAGCCCATCAGAAACTCCTCCAATCCCTGTAAAAGTAACCACTATTCCTGGCACTATTAATCTGCTTTCTGCGTCTATGAATTTACCTATTTTGGACATTTTAAATAAATGGAATCACGCAATATATGGCCTTTTGTGCCTAGCTTATTTCAGTTAGCATAATTTTTTAAGGTTCATGCAAGCTGTAGCAGGTATCAGCATTTCATTCCTGATTATGGTTAAGTAATATTCCATTGTATTGATATACCATATTTTATTTATCCATTCATGAACATTTGGGACTTTCATTTTCAAGTATTTAAAAAAATTGATGTTTGCAGTTCTCTTGGGTATAAATCTAGAAGTGTAATTGCTGAGTCATAGGGTAATTGTATGTTTAATTTTTGAAGAACCACAAAACTGTTTTACACAACAGCTGAAACATTTTACATTTCTTCCTTTGCTATCCTAATGATTTTTGTCTTAAAGTCTGCTATGAATGATATTATTAAAGCTCTACTAGCTATCTTTTAAAGAAGATCTTTCATCATTTTATTTTCAAATTATTTGTGTCAATGAACCTAAAGTGAGTCTCTTGTAGGTACCATACAGTTAGATTATGTTTTTGGAATCATTCTACTAATCCCCTACTTTTAATTTTTTAATTCTAGTTTAATCCATTTATATTTAATGTAATTACTTACAAGTTTTTCTGTCATTTGGTTATGTATTATATCGTTTATATTTTTCCATTCATCTATTCTGCCATTTGTGTTGAATAGATATTTTTGAGTGTGCCATTTAATTCTATCGTCTTTTAAGATTCCATGTAGTTGGGTTGTTATATTAGTGGTTGGAGATTACAATAAACATCCAATTCATAACAATATAATTTAGATTAATACCAACTTAATTTCAATATAATACAAATATTTTGTACCTATATAGCTAACCTCCCTGCCTTTATGCTATTATTATCACAAATTACATGTTTATACATTGTGTGTCCATCATGATAGATTTATAATTATTGCTTTACACAGATGCCTTTTAAATGAAAAAATATAAGAGTTATAAACCAAAATATATTAATACTGCATTTTACATTTACCTGTGTTTTTACTTTTCTGGTATCCTTTATTTCTTCATTTGGATTTGAGTCACTGTCAAGTGTCCTTTCATTTCAGATGAAGAATTCCCTTCAGAATTTCTCGTAGGGCATGATTGCTAGCAACAAAGTCTATTAGTTTTTTTTAAATTTGGAAATGTATAATTACTCCTTATTTTCTTTTATTGTAAAAAGAACATTAAACATAAGATTTACATTCTTAATACATTTTTAAGTGTAAAATATGTGATTGTTAACTGTAGGTACAATCTTTTACTACAAATCTGCTCACCGATTAGTAACTTTCCATTATCCTATTCTCCAAGCCCCTAGCAACCACCATGCAACTATTTGATTTTATAAATTTGACTATTTTAGATATATCATGTAAGTGGAATCATGAAGTACTTGGCTTTCTGTGATTGCTTTATTTTACTTAGCATAATGTCCTCAAGATTCATCCATATTGTAGCGAATGTCAGAGTCATCTTATTTTTTTTTTTTTTTTTTTGAGAGATGGAGTCTCTTTCTGTCACCCATGTTGGAATGCAATGGCACGATCTTGGCTCACTGCAAATTCCACCTCCTGGGTTCAAGCGATTCTCCTGCCTCAGTTTCCCAAGTAGCTGGGACTATAGGCATGTGCCACCACACCCAGCTAATTTTTGTATTTTTTAGTAGATACAGGGTTTCACTAGATGTTGGCCAGGATGGTCTCAAACTCCTGACCTCAGGTGATCCGCCCGCCTCGGCCTCCCAAAGTGCTGGGATCATAGGCTTGAGCCACTGCGCCCAGCCAGAATCATCTTATTTTTTAAGGTTGAATAATATTCCATTGTATGTATATACCACATTTTCTTTATCCATTCATCTGCTGATGGATGTTTAGGTTTTCTTTTTTCACATTTTAGCTATTATGAGTAGTGTTCAGTGAATATAAGAGTGATGGTAGATCTTTGAGATCCTGATTTAAACTTTTTGATAAATACCCAGAAATGGGGTTGTCTGATAATATGGTAGTTCTATTTTTAATATTTTGAGGGACCACCGTATTGTTTTTCATAGCAGGGGCACCATTTTGCATTCCCACCAACAGTTAGCAAGGGTTCCAATTTGTACAAACTTTACCAATACTAGTTATCTTTTTATAAAATCTTTTTTTAGAAAAAGTCATCGTAATAGGTGTGAGGTGATTATCTCATGGTTTTGACTTGCATTTCCCTGATGACTAGAAAAATTGAGCAAATATTCATATACCTGTTGAACATTTATATCTTCTCCTGAGAAAAATCTATTCAATTCCTTTGCCCATTTTGAAATTAGGCTATTTTTTGCTATCGAGTTGTAAGAGTTCCTTATATATTTTGGATATTAACCCCTTTTAAGATGTATGATTTATAAATATTTCCTCCCATTCTGTAGATTTTTCTCTTGACTCTACTGATTGTTTCCTTTGCTATGCAGAAGCTTTTTAGTTTGATGTAATCCCAGTTGTCTATTTTTTGTTTTGTTGCCTGTGCTTTTGGGGTCATAAAAAAGAATGTTTCCTCTATGTTTTCTTCTAGTAGCTTTATAGCTTCAGGACTTACACTTAAGTCTTTATTATATTTTAAGTTGATATCTGTATATGGTGTGAAATAAGGGTTTAAATGGATTCTTTTGCATGTGGATATCCAGATTTCCCAACACAATGTATTGAAGAGACTGTTCTTTCCCCATTGTGTGTTCTTGTCACCTTTGTAAAAAATTAACTGATGGTAAATAAATGAGTTTATTTCTGTACTCTATTTTTTCCATTAGTCTATATCTCTATTTTTATGCAAAGAAGTTACTTTTTAAACTAAGAATATGGTAAAGTTTCTACCATCAGACTTTTGCATCGTGTTTTCCAAGATAATAAGCAAAGATGGTTTATTGACAAAAGCTAGGTTTCATAACCATTAGAATAGTAATTTTCCATGAGGTACAAAAGGAAAACAAACCCTCAAGGAACTTTATTTCACACTCACCATTACTAAGCAGCAGGAAGCAAAGAAGATGATGAAATCCCACAATAGGGCAGAAAGCCAGTACACAATGACAGAGACACCACTCACAAACTGGATATGCTTCGCCTTAGTGGTTCTCTCAGTCACTGTCAGGAGACAAAAACCACTGATCAAAAGAGCCATGCCAAATTGTAAACTTAAGGCCAATTGTTGTCCATTTTCAGGCCTACAAAAGAAGACATATCAGAAAATCAACATAGCAGAAAATACAGATTTCAATCAATAGCTATTTTTATCATATAAATGTAATCAGATAAAGTGGAAAGAATGTATTTAAAGAGAAAATTGAATTCAAATGAAAAGAATAACATACTCTTCATTGTCTTTAACATCAGGGGGTGGCTGAGGTTTATTGGAGACTGTTAAGGAAGCATTGGCACCAGAAAGTGACTTGAAAAGAATGTTGTCTAACATTGCCAGGGCCACAGATGGTGAATGATATGCTTCATTGTTGAACAGAGCAGTAAGCATTATCATATTTGCCTTCAACTCAATAGAAAGTGCAATGATACATAAATTAATACAATCTTTTTCTTCTCTCAAGTACCTCAGTAGGTCACCTAGGATGAGAAAACAATATTGGTCAGTGTATCCACAATACAGATAACCTATAATATATGCCAGGGAAGAGGAACAAACAATTTTACTTCTCATCCCCTTCAATTTTCCCATAATTACTACCTCAAACATTTGCTGTTCCCCTCCAGCACTTTACTTCATCATTATATTCCAAGCTCTCTCACTTCATAGCCTATATCCTAAACTACTACTTCACTGAGAAAACATAGACTCTCTCAACCTATCTATCTTAAACTGATTTATAAGTGTTTTCATTTACAGCTTTGCTAATCTTACAGCAGACAAAACCTTCCTCTGGAAAGCATAGAAGCTAACTAAAAACATTTAAAAATATCACCTCATTAAGGATATTAGACATCTAGGAAAACCATCAACATTTGAGAAGAATGGAAATGCACTAAGATGAGTCCAACATTCTACATTCTTTTTTTCTTTGAGGCCTTTATAGATTTATAAATGGTAGAGGTGCCTCAGTAAATCCTCAGGCTCTCTTTGGGGCTCAAGAAAGGTAATACCCTCACAGAAATAGTGAGTAAGAAATAAATCAATTCCGTCTTTAAGAGATTGGGTCTCACTGTGTTTCCCAGGCTGGAGTGCAGTGGGAAATATTCACAGGCATGATAATAGTGCACTACAGCCTCAAATTCCTAGGCTCGTGTGACCCTCCCACCTAAGTCTCCCAAGCAACTGAGACTACAGACCTATGCCGCCATGCCCAGCTTAATAGACACATTCTTATAAAAATTTAAACCCAGCCTCAAATTACTTCAATCCATGATTGGATTTAGATCTTTCCTTAATCTTACTGCCTGCCAGAAGTAAAACTGAATCTCCTCTGGAGAAGATAATCTCATGCAGAATCTTTATAATTTTCATACACAATATCTGGCATTGAATTAAGAAATTATCAATTACACTAAGAAACAGAACCAAGAGAAAGCACAGACAATAGAAACAGATTCATTGATGACCCAGGTAGAAAAGATAGAGAATTTGCCAGAGAACTGGAGTCCATAGAAATAATAAAATGTTGATGTTAGAATTAAAAAACACATTAATTACAATTAAGAAGTTAATATATAACTATAGCAGGTTGAACACAAATAAAGTGTAGGTCAGGGCACTGGAAGACAAGTGATTAGAATACCCAGACAAAAGCACAGTGGATGGAAAACAAGAGAGAAGACACATATCACCAATGTTAGGAATGAAACAGAGAAAATCACTACCCATCATGCAGCCATAAAAAGGATGATAAAGGAATTCTATGATTAACTCTACACAAATGTGATGGTTAATTTTATGTGTCAACTTGACTGGGTTGAGGGATACCCAGATAGCTGGTAAGGCATTTCTGGGTATGTCTGTGAGGGTGTTTCCAGACGAGATTAGCATTTGAATCAGTAGACTGAATAAAGCACCTCACCAATGTGAGTGGCCATCATCCAATCCATTGAGGGACCACATAGAACAAAAGGGTGAAAAAAGGGCAATTTTTTTTCTCTTCATGAAAGAAAATGTGCCATCTATTTTTTCCTGCCCTTAGACATTAGCACTCGTGATTCTCAGACTTTTGGACTGTGGGACTTACACCAGTGGCTACCTTGGTTCTCAGGCCTTTGGCCTCAGACTGAATTACTGGCTTCCTGGGCACACAGTTTGCATACAGCATATTATGGGACTTCTTGGCATCTATAATCACATGAGCCAATTCCTCTAATAAATCTTTTCTTTATACATTTCTCTCTCTCTCTCTCTCTCTGTCTCTATATATGTGTAAATATATATATGTGTAAATATATGTGTATATATGTGTATATACATATATACATATGTGTGTGTATATATATATATATATATATATCCTGTTGGTTCTGCTCTTCTAAAGAACTCTGACTAATGTAACACATAGATTTCATGACTTAGATGAAATGGACCACTTCTTCAAAACATACAACTACGACAACTCAATATGAAGTAGATCATTGAATAGCAATAATTATTAAGAAAATGTAATTCTCAACTAAAAATTCCATAAAAAAGAAGTCTCCAGGCCCCAATATTTTCACTGAAGAATCATATCAAATGTTTAAAGAAGAATAAGCACTAATTATACACAACATATTTTAGGAAACAGAATTGGGAACATTTCTCAGTTTATGAAGCCAGTATTACCTGATAATGAAACCAGACCAAGACAGTACAACAAAAGAAAACTACAGATAAATATCCTTTATGAATATAGATGCAAAACTCCTTAACAAAATATTAGCCAACAGAATTCAACAATATATAAAAAGAATTATGCACCATGATCAACTGGAATCTATTCCAGGGATACAAGGCTGGTTCAATATTTGAATATCAATTAATGTCACCCTCCATATTAATAGACTAACAAGGACAACTTACATAATTATACAAATCTGTGCAGAAAAAACTTTTGAGAAAATTCAATAAGCACTCATGATAAAAAAAAACTGAGAAAAATAGGAGTAGAACAGAACTTCTTTAGCTTTATATAAAGCATCTAAAAAATTCCTTACTGCTAACATTATACTTAGCGGAGAAAGACTGTATACATTTTTTCCTAACATTGGGAACATAGAAAAACATTCAATCTCACCACTCTGATTCAACATAGTGATGGAAGTTCTATCCAGTGTAATAAAGCATAAATGGGAAACGGAAGGCATACAGATCACAAAGAAAGAAAATTGCTCTTATTTGCAGAAGATGTGATTGTCTACATAGAGAATCCCAAGGAACCAACAAGAAAAATTACTAGAACTAATAAATGAGTTCATCAAAGTTGCAGGATACATGATAACCATATAAGAATAAAAATCAAATAATTTTATGCTAGAATAAACATATGGACACCAAAATTAAAAGGGCAATACCATTTACAATAACTGAAAAATGAAATATTTAGGCATAAATCAACTATGCACAGGACTTGTATGCTGAAAACTACAAGCGCTGATGAAAGAAATAAAAGTTCTAAATCAATAAAGGGACATCCTATGTTCATGGATTCAAAGACTATACTCAGTAAAGATGTCAATTTTCCTCAATTTACTATACAGATTTAATCCAATTTCTGACAAATTTCCAAGTTTTTAGGTAGGTATAGACAAACTTATTTCAAAATTTATATGGAGGAGCAAAGGAACTAAAATAGCCAAAACAACTTTTAAAAACAAGAATAAAGTGAGAGGAACCAGTCTACCAGATTTCAAGTGTGGCATTGGTTGAAGGAATAGATACATAGATTATTGGAATAGAATGGAAAACCCCAAAATAGACCCAAACATGCCCAACTTTTTTTTGATAAAGGTGCAAAATAACTAAATGAATATCATCATTCAGTAATGGAGCAATTGCTGCTGGAGCAATTGGAGATCCACAGACACAAAAGTTAGCCTTGAGTCAGATATCACACCTTATACTAAAATTAAGTCAAAATAGATAATAAATGTAAAATGTAAAGCTATAAAATTTTAGAAAACTGTAAATCTTTTTAGGAGAAAATCTTCAAGATTTAGGGCTAGGTGGAGAGTTCTTAGACTTGACATCAAAAGCATGATCAATAAAAGAAAAAAAATACATTAGACTTTATAAAAATTTAAAAATTTTTGACCTGAAAAAAAACCTTGTTGGGGTGATGATAATCTACAGTATGAGAGAAAATAATTTTTAAAACTGTTTAAAACTCTATAGTAAAAAACCCCCAAAATTAAACTAAAAAATAGAGAAAAGTGATAAACACACATTTCACTGGAGATGATGTTCAAATGGAAAATAAGCACATGAAAAGATGTAGAAATGCAAGTCAGGGAAAGGTAAGTTAAAACTACAGTGATATACCACTACTCACTCATCACAATGGCCAAAACAAAAATAGTGACACCACCAAATTCTGGCGAATATGCAGAGAAACTGGATCACTCATACATTGCTGAGGGAAATGTAAAATGACACAGCCACTCTGGAAAGCAGCTAGGTAGTTTTTTAGATAACTAAACATGCAACAGTCCTGTTGCTAGAAAAAATTTAAAAAGAAGCTATGCCCAGTGCTCCCCTTATTTGTTGCAAGTAATAAAAATCCCCTTGTTGAGCTTCCTGGACAGCAAAATCCACAGAATGGGTGAAAATTTTTGCAAACTATGCATCCAACAAAGGTCTAATGTCCAGCATCTACGAAGAATTTAAACAAATTTACAAGAAAAAAAAACCTCATAAAAAAAAGGGCCAACAGCATGAACAGAGACTTTGCAAAAGATGACATACACATGGGCAATGATCATATAAAGAAAAGCTCAACATCACTGATCATTAGAGAAATGCACATCAAAACCACAATGAGTTACCATCTCACACCAGTCAGAATAGCTATTATTATTATAATTAGTTTTTTATTTTATTTATTCATTTATTTATTTTTATTTTTTAAGTTCGGGGGTACATGTGCAGGATGTGCAGGTTTGTTAAATAGGTAAACGTGTGCCATGGTGGTTTGCTGCACCTATCAACCCATCACCTAGGTATTAAGCTCAGCATGCATTAGGTGTTTTTCCTAATGCTCTTCCCCCGCATCCTCCGGCAGGCCCCAGTTTGTGTTTTTGCCCTCCCTGTGTCCGTGTATTGTTCAGCTCCCACTTATAAGTGAGAACATGAGGTGCTTGGTTTTCCGTTCCTGTATTAGTTTTGCTGAGGATAATGGCTTCCAGCTTTATCCATGTCCTTGCAAAGGAAATTTCTTTTTATAGCTACATAGTATTCCATGGTGTATATGTACCACATTTTCTTTATCCAATCTATCATTGATGGGCATTTGGGTAGATTCTATGTCTACACGTACATGTGCATGTATCCTTACAATAGAATGATTTATATTTCTTTGGATATATACCCAGTAATGGAATTGCAGGGTCAAATTGTATTTCCAGTTCTAAATCGTTGAGGAATCACCACACTGTCTTCCACAATGGTTGAACGAATTTACATTCCCACCAACAGTGTAAAAGTGTTCCTATTTCTCCACAACCTCACCAACATCTGTTGTTTCTTGACTTTTTAAGAATAGCTATCATTAAAAAAGTAAACAAAACAAAACAAAACAAAACACACATATGCTGATGAGGTTTCAGAGAAAAAGGAATGCTTATACACTGTTGGTGAGAGTGTAAATTAGTTCAGTTACTGTAGAAGACAATGTGGCGATTCCTCAGACTTAAAGACAGAAATATAGTTAGACCCAGCAATCCTATTACTGGGTGTATACCTAAAGGAATATACATAATTCTATTATAAAGACACATGCATGTGTATGTTCATTGCAACACTATTCACAATAGCAATGACATGGAGTCAACCCAAATGCCCATCAATAATAGACTGGATAAAGAAAATGTGGTACATGTACACCATGCAACACTATGCAGCCATAAAAAAGAATGAGGTCGGGGTCACAGGGGCAGGTCCCTCATGGTTTGGTGTTATCTTCAAGATAGTGAGTTCAGGTGAGATCTAGTCATTTAAAAGCTTAAAAAGTGTGTGGTGGAAGATGGCCAAATAGGAACAGCTCCAGTCTATAGCTCCCAGTGTGAGTGACGCAGAAGACGGATGATTTCTGCATTTCCAACTGAGGTACCGCGTTCATCTCATTGGGGATTGTCAGACAGTGGGTGCACGACAGTGGGTGCAGCGCACCGAGCGTGAGCTGAAGCAGGGCGAAGCATCACCTCACCTGGGAAGTGCAAGGGGTCAGGGAATTCCCTTTCCTAGCCAAGAAAAGGGGTGACAGACTGCACCTGGAAAATCAGGTCACTCCCACCCTAATACTGAGCTTTTCCGAAGGTCTTAGCAAATGGCACACCAGGAGATTATATCCAGCGCCTGGCTCAGAGGGTCCTACGCCCACGGAGCCTCGCTCATTGCTAGCACAGCAGTCTGAGATCAAACTGCAAGGCAGCAGCAAGGCTGGGGGAGGGACGCCCGCCATTGCTGAGGCTTGAGCAGGTAAACAAAGCGGCCAGGAAGCTTGAACTGGGTGGAGCCCACCGCAGCTCAAGGAGGTCTGCCTGCCTCTGTAGACTCCACCTCTGGGGGCAGGGCATAGCCAAACAAAAGGCAGCAGAAACCTCTGCAGACTTAAATGTCCCTGTCTGACAGCTTGGAAGACAGTAGTGGTTCTCCCAGCAGGCAGCTTGAGATCTGAGAATGGACAGACTGCCTCCTCAAGTGGGTCCCTGACCCCCAAGTAGCCTAACTGGGAGGCACCCCCCAGTAGGGGCAGACTGCCACCTCACACGGCTGGGTACCTCTCTGAGATGAAACTTCCAGAGGAACGATCAGGGAGCAACATTTGCTATTCACCAATATTCGCTGTTCTGCAGCCTCCGCTGCAGATACCCAGGCAAACAGGGTCTGGAGTGGACCTCCAGCAAACTTCAACAGACCTGCAGCTGAGGGGCCTGACTGTTAGAAGGAAAACTAACAAACAGAAAAGACATCCACACCAAAAACCTATCTGTATGTCATCATAATCAAAGACCAAAGGTAGATAAAACCACAAAGATGGGGAAAAAACAGAGCAGAAAAACTGAAAAATCTACAAATCAGAGTGGCTCCCTCCTCCAAAGGAATGCAGCTCCTCACCAGCAACGGAACAAAGCTGGATGGAGAATGACTTTGACGAGTTGAGAGAAGAAGGCTTCAGACGATCAAACTACTCTGAGCTAAAGGAGGAATTTTGAACCCATGGCAAAGAAGTTGAAAACCTTGAAAAAAGATGAGATGAATGGCTAACTAGAATAACCAATGCAGAGAAGTCCTTAAAGGACCTGATGGAGCTGAAAACCATGGCACGAGAACTACATGACACATGCACAAGCTTCAGTAGCCAATTCAATCAACTGGAAGAAAGGGTATCAGTGATGGAAGATCAAATGAATGAAATGAAGTGAAAAGAGAAGTTTAGAGAAAAAAGAATAAAAAGAAACAAACAAAGCCTCCAAGAAATATGGGACTATGTGAAAAGACCAAATCTACGTCTGATTGGTGTACCTGAAGGCGACGGGGAGAATGGAACCAAGTTGGAAAACACTCTGCAGGATATTATTCAGGAGAACTTCCCCAATCTAGCAAGGCAGGCCAACATTCAAATTCAGGAAATACAGAGAATGCCACAAAGATATTCCTCAAGAAGAGCAACTCCAAGACATAATTGTCAGATTCACCGAAGTTGAAATGAAGGAAAAAATGTTAAGGACAGCCAGAGAGAAAGGTCAGGTTACCCACAAAGGGAAGCCCATCAGACTAACAGCGGACCTCTCCGCAGAAACCCTACAAGCCAGAAGACAGTGGGGGCCAATATTCAACATTCTGAAAGAAAAGAATTTTCAACCAAGAATTTCATATCTAGCCAAACTAAGCTTCATAAGTGAAGGAGAAATAAAATACTTTACAGACAAGCAAATGCTGAGAGATTTTGTCACCACCAGGCCCGCCCTACAAAAGCTCCTGAAGGAAGCACTAAACATGGAAAGGAACAACTGGTACCAGCCACTGCAAAAACATGCCAAATTGTAAAGACCATCGATGCTAGGAAGAAACTGCATCAACTAATGAGCAAAATAACCAGCTAACATCATAATGACAGGATCAAATTCACACATAACTATATTAACCTTAAATGTAAATGGCCTAAATGCTCCAATTAAAAGACACAGACTGGCAAATTGGATAAAGAGTCAAGACCCATCAGTGTGCTGTATTCAGGAAACCCATCTCACGTGCAGAGACACACATAGGCTCAAAATAAAGGGATGGAGGAAGATCTAACAAGAAAATGGAAAACAAAAAAAGGCAGGGGTTGCAATCCTAGTGTCTGATAAAACAGACTTTAAACCAACAAAGATCAAAAGAGACAAAGAAGGCCATTACATAATGGTAAAGGGATCAATTTAACAAGAAGAGCTAACTATCCTAAATATATATGCACCCAATACAGGAGCACCCAGATTCATAAAGCAAGTCCTTTGAGACCTACAAAGAGACTTAGACTCCCACACAATAATAATGGGAGACTTTAACACCCCACTGTCAACATTAGACAGATCAATGAGACAGAAAGTTAACAACGATATCCAGGAATTGAACTCAGCTCTGCACCGAGTGGACCTAATAGACATCTACAGAACTTTCCACCCCAAATCAACAGAATATACATTCTTCTCAGCACCACACCACACTTATTCCAAAATTCACGACATAGTTGGAAGTAAAGCTCTCCTCAGCAAATGTAAAAGAACAGAAATTATAACAAACTGTCTCTCAGACCACAGTGCAATCAAACTAGAACTCAGGATTAAGAAACTCACTCAAAACCACTCAACTACATGGAAACTGAACAACCTGCTCCTGAATAATTACTAGGTACATAACGAAATGAAGGCAGAAATAAAGATGTTCTTTGAAACCAACGAGAACAAAGACAACATACTAGAATCTCTGGGACACATTTAAAGCAGTGTGTAGAGGGAAATTTATAGCACTAAATGCCCACAAGAGAAAGCAGGAAAGATCTAAAATTGACACCCTAACATCACAATTAAAAGAATTAGAGAAGCAAGAGCAAACACATTCAAAAGTTAGCAGAAGGCAAGAAATAACTAAGATCAGAGCAGAACTGAAGGAAATAGAGACACAAAAAACCCTTCAAAAAATCAATGAATCCAGGATCTGGTTTTTTGAAAGGATCAACAAAATTGATAGACCGCTAGCAAGACTAATAAAGAAGAAAAGAGAGAAGAATCAAATAGACGCAATAAAAAATGATAAAGGGGATATCACCACTGATCCCACAGAAATACAAACTACCATCAGAGAATACTATGAACACCTCTATGCAAATAAACTAGAAAATCTAGAAGAAATGGATAAATTCCTGCACACATACACCCTCCCAAGACTAAACCAGAAAAAAGTTGAATTGCTGAATAGACCAATAACAGGCTCTGAAATTGAGGCAATAATGAATAACTTACCAACCAAAAAAAGTCCAGGACCAGATGGATTCACAGCTGAATTTTACCAGAGGTACAAGGAGGAGCTGGTACCATTCCTTCTGAAGCTATTCCAATCAATAGAAAAAGAGGGAATCCTCCCTAACTCATTTTATGAGGCCAGCATCATCCTGATACCAAAGCCTGGCAGAGACACAACAAAAAAAGAGAATTTTAGACCAATATCCCTGATGAACATCGATGCAAAAATCCTCAATAAAATACTGGCAAACCGAATCCAGCAACACATCAAAAGCTTATCCACCATGATCAAGTGGGCTTCATCCCTGGGATGTAAGGCTGGTTCAACATACGCAAGTCAATAAATGTAATCCAGCATATAAACAGAACCAAAGACAAAAACCACATGATTATCTCAATAGATGCAGAAAAGGCCTTTGAAAAAATTCAACAGCCCTTCATGCTAAAAACTCTCAATAAATTAGGTATTGATGGGACGTATCTCAAAATAATAAGAGCTATTTATGACAAACCCACAGCCAATATCATACTGAATGGGCAAAAACTGGAAGCATTCCCTTTGAAAACTGGCACAAGACAGGGATGCCCTCTCTCACCACTCCTATTCAACATGGTGTTGGAAGTACTGGCCAGGCCAATGAGGCAGGAGAAGGAAATAAAGGGCATTCAATTAGGAAAAGAGGAAGTCAAATTGTCCCTGTTTGCAGATGACATGATTGTATATCTAGAAAACCCCATTGTCTCAGCCCAAAATCTCCTTAAGCTGATAAGCAACTTCAGCAAAGTCTCAGGATACAAAATCGATGTGCAAAAATCACAAGCATTCTTATACACCAATAACAGACAGAGAGCCAAATCATGAGTGAACTCCCATTCACAATTGCTTCAAAGAGAATAAAATACCTAGGAATCTAACTTACAAGGGATGTGAAGGACCTCTTCAAGGAGAACTACAAACCACTGCTCAACAAAATAAAAGAGGATACAAACAAACGGAAGAACATTCCATGCTCACGGGTAGGAAGAATCAATATCGTGAAAATGGCCATACTGCCCAAGGTAATTTATAGATTCAATGCCATCCCCATCAAGCTACCAATGACTTCCTTCACAGAATTGGAAAATCTACTTGAAAGTTCATATGGAACCAAAAAAGAGCCCACATTGCCAAGTCAATCCTAAGCCAAAAGAACAAAGCTGGAGGCATCATGCTACCTGACTTCAAACTATACTACAAGGCTACAGTAACCAAAACAGCATGGTACTGGTACCAAAACAGAGATATAGACCAATGGAACAGAACAGAGCCCTCAGAAATAATACCACACATCTACAAGTATCTGATCTTTGACAAACCTGACAAAAACAAGAAATGGGGAAAGGATTCCCTACTTAAGAAATGGTGCTGGGAAAACTGGCTAGCCATATGTAGAAAGCTGAAACTGGATCCTTTCCTTACACATTATACAAAAATTAATTCAAGATGGATTAAAGACTTAGTTAGACCTAAAACCATAAAAACCCTAGAAGAAAACCTAGGCAATACCATTCAGGACATAGGCATAGGCAAGGACTTCATGTCTAAAACACCAAAAGCAATGGCAACAAAAGGCAAAATTCACAAATGGGATCTAATTAAACTAAAGAGCTTCTGCACAGCAAAAGAAACTACCATCAGAGTGAAAAGGCAACCTACAAAATGGGAGAAAATTTTTGCAATCTACTCATCTGACAAAGGGCTAACATCCAGAATCTACAATGAACTCAAACAAATTTACAAGAAAAAAACAACCCCATCAACAAGTGGGCGAAGGACATGAACAGACACTTCTCAAAAGAAGACATTTATGCAGCCAAAAGACACATGAAAAAATGCTCATCATCACTGGCCATCAGAGAAATGCAAATCAAAAGCACAATGAGATACCATCTCACACCAGTTAGAATGGCGATCATTAAAAAGTCAGGAAACAACAGGTGTTGGAGAGGATGTGGAGAAATAGGAACACTTTTACACTGTTGGTGGGACTGTAAACTAGTTCAACCATTGTGGAAGTCAGTGTGGTGATTCCTCAGGGATCTAGAACTAGAAGTACCATTTGACCCAGCAATCCCATTACTGTGTATATACCCAAAGGATTATAAATCATGCTGCTATAAAGCACATGCAGACATATGTTTATTGCGGCACTATTCACAATAGCAAAGACTTGGAACCAACCCAAATGTCCATCAATGATAGACTGGATTAAGAAAATGTGGCACATATACACCATGGAATACTATGAAGCTGGAAACCATCATTCTCAGCAAACTATCACAAGGAGAGAAAACCAAACACCGCATGTTCTCACTCATAGGTGGGAATTGAACAGTGAGAACACATGGACACAGGAAGGGGAACATCACACACCGGGGCCTGTTGTGGGGTGTGGGGAGTGGGGAGGGTTAGCATTAGGAGATATACCTATGTTTATGACGAGTTAATGGGGGTAGCACACCAACATGGCACATGTATACATATGCAACAAACCTGCACGTTGTGCACATGTACCCTAAAACTTAAAGTATAATAAAAAAAAAAGAATGAGGTCATGCCCTTTACAGGGACATGGATGGAGCTATAGGCCATCATTCTTAGCAAACTAACACAGGAACAGAAAATCAAATACCACATGTTCTCACTTATAAGTGGGAGCTAAATGAGGAGAACACATAGACACATAGAGCGGAACAACATATACTGGGGCCTACGGAAGGGTGGAGGGTGGGACGGGGGAGAGGATCAGGAAAAATAACTAATGGATACTAGGCTTAATACCTGGGTGATGAAATAATCTATACAACCCCCATGATACAAGCTTACCTATGTAACAAACCTGCACATGTACCCATGAACTTAAAAGTTAAAAAAATAAATTAATTAATTAAAAAATATGAAAGAACGAGGGCGTTCTTTGACTTTAATATAACTGTCTCTAAGGCATTTGTGACTAACAGGGGAAGGATAGAGTAGGTAGCCAAACATTATAGTTAAGACTTTTTTTGGAAGTAACACAAGAAGATCATCTCTGAGAGCAGTTCTTTTTTTTCTCAGTGAGCTTTACCTTGTACTTCCTGAGGTATTTGATTGTCAGACTTGAGCATACCCTCAAGGTGTTTTGAGATATTTGCAGTCAAATCAGAATTCCCGGAAATAGAAAAGGACACAATGGTTTGACCATATTGACTCAAATCCATTTGCCTAATAATTTCATCCTGTGAAGAAGTGTTACTAGATCTTAAGAGAAAGGCGAGAGAGCCTATGAGTCCCAGTATCTGTAAAAAAAGCAGTTTCCAGTTGCGCCAGTTGAACATCACCCTCTTTATGAACATGGCACGGAACTGCTGGCTGTAGAGAGAACACTAAGGAAAAAAGAGAAAAACATAACATTACGATAGTTATAGACTTAAACATGCCATTCATGTTGAACTTCATTAAGATGAATGCTTTGAAATTCTGCGGTATGAACATATACAAGTTTTATATTACAAACACATAAAGTTTATAGAAGTAAATACTTGGAATAGAACCTAAGCGTAGTATGACAGGACACAATTGTATGATCAATCTTTTCTTTGTATGAGGCAGGGGTCAACAAACTATAGCCCTATGGCCTGTTTTTATAAACAAAGTTTTATTGGAACACAGCTATGCCCATTTATTTCTGTATTTTCATGGTTGTTTTTGTGCTATAATGACAGACTTGAGTAATTGTGAAAGAGACCAGATGGCCTGCTAAGCCTTCAATATTTGTTGTCTCTTTACATAAGGTTTACTGACCTCTGCTGTAATATATTAAATAAAACGTTTACAGTTTGGCTTTAGATATAACACACAAAAATCTTAGAAGGATGATTTTCCTCAGACTCCTGATAGCCAAGAAAACTAGGGTGCTTTATAGAAGGAGTGGATGATTATAAGAAGAATGAAGAAAATATTTGGCGACTCAGAGAATTCCCATGTGAAGGATCATACTGATTAGGGAACCATCCCTTACACAGTAACCATTCCCATTAGGAAAACTTAGAATACTTAAAATATTGTGCATATTTAATTATTAAAATTCAGGCTCACTAGTACCCTTAACTCAGCCTCAATAAACCAATGCATTTTGTGGTTACTTACTTGAAAAGAAATGTATTCTAAAACAGAAAAAAAGGATGGAGGAATAACAATGGTGAAAGCAAACCGTTGATACCTTATCTAGAACCCATCATTTCTGCATTAGAAACTGATTAGGAAGTGGCATAGACTGCTTGCCATCTGGTCGACAAAGTGTACCTCTTGCACTCCAACCATATATACACCAGGTTTGTTGGTAAAGGTGCTTACCCCGGTATTAAAGTTAATAGTAGGGCTTTCATTCAGGGTGGGAGGATCTGCTCCCTCAACATTTCTTGATATGTTCTTATTCTGGTTCCTGTTGGAGGCTTGGCCCATTTGGGAGGAAGACTGCATAGCCTCGTGATCGGTTTGTGACTCTTCCATGTAACCGACCCTACATAAAAAAGTACAAAGTATTTCATTTCAACCTTATCCCAAAATACCCTGTTTGAAGAATGTGAGTTGCAGCCAACTCAGAAGGCACCTTGGTGTGCTCATTGCCTGGCAGAAATCATTACTTGGAAGCAACATGGTACTTGTGGTAGAGCAATGGTTCCCGAACATGCCCCGTTGCCCTTACATTTCTATTGGATGAAACCTGAAAGTCTGGAGAGCTTACAAAGGGAACTAATACATGTTATTTTCCTTCCAGAGATTTTCTTTTCCCTGTATATTGTCACTCACTTTAAGAAGACTTCTTCCATGGTAGTGACAGAGGCACCAAAGCTAGCAATGCCCAGGTTTTCTTGTTCTTGTTCCAGAGCAGTAAACAGCACTTGAAAACTAGGAGTAGAAGAGGAACAGAAAAAGCTAGCACCAAACCAGATGATTTTCATATTTATGTCTTTTTCTTCTAAGATAATTTCCCCTCAGCAGTAGGGAAAATGTAGATCATTTTGCATTTCGATGCTTATTATAATTTTATGCCTCTGGTAAATCAGAAAGGTGGGACAAAAGGAGAATAAGAGACTAGCAAATTGCTATAGCAATTTATTCTCTGAATTTTGTACAATGCACACGTATCAATTTCATACTTAAAAAGAAAAAGAAAATATGGTGAATCCACTCTACTTAGTTCTTGGATACACATATTGTTGGTCTTCTAAGACAACTATCAGGAGACTCTATATATGTTAATACCTCTAGTCATGAGTTAACTTATCATGAACATGAGTAAACTTACCACACACATATATGCTATGGTTTCTATTACTCAGTAAATATAAAAAAAAGAAATAAAATCATCCACAAAAAAAAAATCCTAAAAAATAGAAAATGGAGGAAGTGCAGTAAAACTTAAAGACTTAGAGGGAACTATGTGATTAAATGTCCAGGAAAGTCTACGGAAGTTGAGCCAGATGCAATGTGGAGACATCAAGTCTTTTAAAGAATGGTCTTCCCGGGAAGATATTACAGAATGTTGTGTTCAAACGATTATCTTTTTCAGAAACCTCCAGTTCTCAAATCCATCTCTATCCATTTCCAGTGAAGGTCAATCAAACCTATCTTTGTACACATTCAGTGTTAGGGGAATTAAAAATTTCCTTTTAGAAAATCTATCAAACTTGCCTCCATATTCAAGCTTACATTCTGTCTAGTTTTGCACATTAGTTCTCATCTTACACCTTGAGGTTATTTAGAATAGATATGATCCATCTGTGTGACAGCCAGTCTTTGACGTATTTTAAGTCCATTTTCTCCTACATTTCTTCATTTCTGATATATGACTTCTCAAGTGGGATTCACTCATATTTTCTTCTTTTTCATTTTTAAATTTGGGCTGAGTATGGTGACTCATGCCTGTAATACTAGCACTTTCGGAGGCCAAGGCGGAGGATTGCTTGAGGCCAGGAGGATGAGACCAGCCTATGCAAAATAGTGAGACCTCATCTCTTAAAAAAAAAAAAATCAGCTGGGCATGGTGGTACATGCCTGTGGTTCCAGCTACTCATGAAGCCGAGGTGGGAGGATCACTTGAGCCTGGGAGGTAAAGGCCGCAGTGAGTTGTGACTTTACCACTGTACTTCAGCCTGGGTGATAGAGCAAGAATTTAGCTCAAAAAAAATTGATGTGTGTGCATTGTACAAAATTCAGAAAATAAGTATATAAAGAAAATAAAAATTATCATAATACCATCCATCAAAGATAACCACTGTTAATACACTAATTTTTGGCAAAATTATTTTTGGTTCTTTTGGCTTTTTGCAATATATGACAAAGTTAGAATTAAATTGTGTGCGGCTTTAAATGTATTAATATAGCATAAAGTCTTGATAACCTAAATATTCATCACCAGTTTAATGAACAAATAAATTACAGTACGAATATATGACAGAATAAGATATAATTCATATGTAGACTTCTCCATAGTCATTTTATAAATGAAGAAAGCCTACAATTCCTAACACAGAAAGTTGGCTGAGAAATGCTGGTGAGTAAACAAGGCAAGATTCAGAATATTAGTATGGTAGGATTCCATTTCTAAAAAACTATTATGAGCCAGGTGCGGTGGCTCACACCTGTAATCCCAGCACTTTGGGAGGCCAAGGCAGGTGGATCATCTGAGGTCAGGAGTTCGAGATCACCCTGGCCAGCATGGTGAAACCCCCGTCTCTACTAAAAATACAAAATTAGCTGGGTGTGGTGGCATGCACCTGTAATCCCAGCTGCTCAGGAAGCTGAGGCAGGAGAATCGCTTGAACCTGGGAGGCACAGGTTGCAGTGAGCCAAGATCGCACCACTGCACTCCAGCCTGGGCAGTAGAGTGAGACGCCATCTCAAGAAAAAAAATAAATAAATAAATAACTATTACTATGATTGTACACATGTCAATGTGGTGTTCTTGAAAAATATGCACCAAACAAAATAAAAACAATACAAAACAAACACAAAAAAATAAAAATACACATCAAACTCTTCTCAGGGATTACTTCTATGGAGAGTAATTATGAGAGACTTTCACTTTCTAATTCATATACTCCAGAAATAAATAAGCTCTTTAATTTTTATCATCATGCAACCATAAGTAGATTAGTAAACTCTAGTTTCCTTAGTAATAAAGCAAACAGTAAGCAAAACAGAATAATAAATAAATAACAAAAATTATTTCATGAGCCAGTTGTATTATAAAGTCATATTATGAATCTGACCACCTCAAGTATACCTGATTTTCTAATTATATGTTTATATACCTTTTTTCTAATTATATGTTTTATGTTATATATAATACATATATTTAATAAATATAGATATTATATAGATAATATATATTGTCTTTTGGGGGGAATAGAGAAAACCATAAAAAGGAAAAGAATCTGACTATCCCAAGTATATTCCTGTTAACTATTTGATGTACTTCTTTCCATCACTACATATATTTTTAAATTTAGATTTTTTTTTCTTGTTTTCTGTGGTGCAACATATATAAAATGCACTAAGAGGCAAATGAATTTTTCCATACGAGCATACCTGGATAACATCCAGATAAGACAGAGAACAGTTCCAGCGTCCCAGAAGGGTATTCCAGGAAGCCCCTTTCTGGTCGATAACCCCTCTTTATCTGCACACACAGACACATATACACATGTTCATACACACACAACATATGATAACAATTGTATTAGAATTCCAGAACCAAAGATTAGTTTTGCTTTTTTTTGAGTTTTATATAAACGGCATTTTACAGTATGTGCTTTTTTGGCCTAACGTAATGTCTGTGAGATTTCCTCATGTTGTTCCATATACCACCAGTTCATTCTTTTTTTTTTTTTTTTTTTTTTTGAGACGGAGTCTCGCTCTGTCGCCAGGTTGGAGTGCAGTGATGTTATCTCGGCTCATTGCACCCTCCTCCTGCCGGGTTCAAGCGATTCTCCTGCCTCAGCCTCCCAAGTAGGTGGGACTACAGGCACGGGCTACCACGCCCAGCTAATTTTCGTATTTTTAGTAGAGACGGGGTTTCACCATGATGGCCCAGGATGGTCTCTATCTCGACCTTGTGATCTCCCTGCCTCGGCCTCCCAAAGTGCTGGAATGATTACAGGCGTGAGCCACCGTGCCCGGCCGTAGTTCATTCTTTTTTATTGCTGAGTGGTATTCATCCATTTCCTGCTAAAGGACATTCTGGTTGTTTTTGGTTTGGGGTTATTATGAATAAAGTGACTGTGAATATAAACATTATTTTACATGTATTTTAATAGACTTCTCTCTCCTAGGTATATACTAGGAGTGTGATTACTAGGTCATAGGATAAGCACATACTGAGCTTACCAGAAATGACCAAATATTTTACAAAGCAGTTTTACCATTTTACACTTCTACCAGCGATGAGAGCCAGTTGCCATGTTCATGTTATAGTCCATCTTTTTAGCTTTAGCCATTCTAGGGGATGTGTAGTGGTAATGTAATGCTCTCTTATTCTTCGTTAATTTTGCTCATAGCTCTGGGAAGAATTTTTGACATAGTCTCTTTCATTAGTTCTGCTATTTTCTGCCATAATTATTTGGTCAGTTTTTTTTATTACCCAATCAAGAATTTATCTCACTTTTCCTCTTCACAACTGCTGGGTCTAGATTCATAGCGTCTTATTTAATTTGATTGAGGCTACAAAGCAGAGAGTTTCAGAAGTTTTCTATTTTTGCAGTACATTGATTTTCAGAATTGGCATTTTTATGACTTCTTAGTGTGATTCCATTCTTCCAAAATTTAGTATCTTGTCCACAATTCATTCTTTTCCCCCCATCTTCATGAAAGGAGGTTGATATTTCTCCAGGACTGACATACAATTATATAGAATTTCAGGAGGAAATTATGTCTAAGACTTAGGTGCGATTCTACTTGATAAAGTGATTTTTCTTCTAAATTCTCATTCTAGGTATTGTTTTATTCTTTTCTTCTTTTTTTGCTCAAAATCAACTTTGGTATCTTTGGTGGTATCAATTTGTGAAGCTTAAAATTAGGATGAGATTGGCATGTCTCCAGTTTTCTAACATCATGGTATAGATGGAAAAGCAAAAAGTTTTGGAGTTAAATGGGCCTGTGTTCAATTTCAGCCTGTGTTCAATTTCAGCCTGTATCAGTAATAACTATTTGATTTAATATTTCCATTTGATCTACTATTAATATTATGATTTGATTGAATCTTTCTGACCCTGAGTCATCATATCATTGGTAAAAAGGTAAAAATAAGTATGTTTTATATTCTCTTCATTTGCCACAACGTTATTTCACTTTAGCATTTATTCCTTTATAATCCCTTCATGGTGATCTGAGTGGCTCGTATGCACATCTTCATTTGGACACTGGAATTTATTTGCAGCTGTGAGGAACACTGAATATCTTGTCTTCCTTTTTGCTTATGCATCCCTTTTTAATTAAAAGATCATTCTCTTTGATCAAAAATATTGAATTTAAAGAGGAGTTGAGGAATTTTGCTTCCTTGATGACAGCATCGAAGCTTCTTTCCCTTGACATTCTTGGAAAAGATATAACTTCAGATTTTTCTTTTTCTTACTGCCAGATCCCAACCTCAAAATCCCATTTTTAAAATACAAATGGAGGCAAAATTAGAAGAAATCAAGGCGCATAAAAAGAGGCATTGCCAAAACAGAACTCATGCCATAAAATTTCATCTGGATCTATCATGTTCACGTTTAATTTCCGGTCTATTTTTTCCGGATTAATCTGCTGGTCCTTATCTCAAATATTAGCTTTGTTTCTGTTCCACAACATAGATTTTTTGTAACCCTCACATATCTTTCCAACTGTGCTGCTTAGGAGCCAACCTTGCTCAAGATACCCCATACTCTTAAAAAAGAGTATAATGATATTAACTACTTTTAAAATTTTCTTTGAATAACACATTGAGGGGGTTAGACTTCTTAGTAATATTCTGTATCAGCCTGTCTTATTTGTTCTTGTTTACTACACTTTGGGTATTGTTCCATTTTCTTTAGATTTGGGATTTGGTGGTCAGAATTTCATTACTGAAGTTTCCAAATATTCTTGAGGAACATTTCCTTTCAAAAGACCACACTATGGAATCTTGCTTTTCTGTATACCTTCCAATTTTGTATGTGTCTGAATCTATCAAGTTCTGTCCTCCTTTTCTGCCATGAAGTCTACCATGGTGTATGGGAAACTCTCCCAAAGTTATCTGACATTTTGTTTTTAATCTTCAACCAACATTTTCTTGATGATCAGAATTAGGCTTACAGTAGCAGTTTCTTTCTCATTTCCTCCATCTTTCTAGGAAGTTTAATCGTTGGTAAGAAAAGTCAAAAATATGTCAGGAGACCTGTAGCAATACATGTCTATATACACATATACACTTGTAACACGTCTATATTACAAGTATATATATTTTTTCTTTTCTTTTCTTTTTTTTTTTTTTTTGAGACAGAGTCTTGCTCTGTCACCCAGGCTGGAGTGCAGTGGTGCGAGCTCAGCTCACTGCAAGCTCTGCCTCCCAGGTTCGCGCCATTCTCCTGCCTCAGCCTCCTGAGTAGCTGGGACTACAGGCGCCCACCACCACGCCCGGCTAACTTTTTGTATTTTTAGTAGAGACGGGGTTTCACCATGTTAGCCAGGATGGTCTCGATCTCCTGACCTCGTGATCCACCCGCCTTGGCCTCCCAAAGTCCTGGGATTACAGGCATGAGCCACCGCGCCCGGGCAAATCTATATTTGAATTATTCCTTTCACTATGAATCTTACTTAAACAAACCTGTATCAGGAATATATTATGCATTTCCTCCTTCTAGCTTGCAGGAGTTTCACAAAATGATATATAACTTGTTTCTTTCTCCTCCTATGGTCACCCACTTTTTTTTTTCTGTGTATTTCTACCTTCTAGATCTAGAATTTTAAGCATATAAATATTCCCTGATATGTAGCACTATTCTGATGCGTCTCATATATCCATCATTCTGCTATTAAATTCTAAGCTTAGCTTTCATTCTACCAAGTCTCAGCATTGTTTTACAAGTTATGACCTTGTTTTAAAATTCTTTTTCTGGCCGGGCGCAGTAGCTCGTGCCTGTAATCCCAGTACTTTGGGAGGCCGAGGCAAGCAGATCATGAGGTCAGGAGTTTGAGACCAGCCTGCCCAACATGGTGAAACCCCGTATCTACAAAAAACAAAACAAAACAAAAAAACACGAAAACAAAAAAACACAAAAATTAGCCGGGTGTGGTGGTGGGTGCCTGTAATCCCAGCTACTTGGGAGGCTGAGGCAGGAGAATAGCTTGAAACTGGAAGGCGGAGGTTCCAGTGAACCGAGATTGTGCCACTGCACTCCAGCCTGGGTGACAAAAGTGAAACTCCGTCTCAAAGAAAAAGAAAAAGAAATTCTTTTATTCTTTTTCTGTTTTTTGTTTTGTTTTGTTTTGTTTTTGAGACAGGGTCTCACTCCATCACCCAGGCTGGAGTGCAGTGGTGTGATCTCAGCTCACTGCAGCCTCAATTTCCTGGGCTCAAGCAATCCACCTGCGTTGGCCTCCCAAAGTGCTAGGATTACAGGTGTGAGCCCATCACACCCATCTTGTTTTAAAATTTCAAGATGACTTTCCTTGTGAGATATATTCAATGAATTGGAATACAGGTATATGCGATTAAAAATTACTAGCTTTCTGTTCCACAGTATTTATTCAGGCAAATAAATACATATTAGAACAAGGTCTGGTAGAAACTAAGTGCTCAATTGCTGTTAGGTATCAAAATTTTAGCTGGGGTAGATATCAGTGAGTATTTAACCATCATTTCATTCTTTCCATATTATGCTCTGAAATAACTGGATTTACAGGTATTTCTTTTTCTTACATTTTCTTCATTCCAATTCTTTTAGCTTAAAACTATCCCTGTAGGGGAACATCATACACCAGGGCCTGTCAGAGGGTAGGGGGCTAGGGGAGGGATAACATTAGGAGAAATACCTAATGTAGGTGATGGCTGATGGGTGTAGCAAACCACCATGGCACGTGTATACCTATGTAACAAACCTGCACGTTCTGCACATGTACCCCAGAACTTAAAGTATAATAATAATAATAATAAAAAACTCTCCCTGTTAGAACCACATGTTCTCACTCATAGGTGGGAGTTGAACAATGAGAACACATGGACACAGGGAGGGGAACATCACACACTGGGGCCTCTTGGGGGTGAGGGGCTGGGGGAGGGATAGCGTTTGGAGAAATACCTAATGAAAATGACAAGTTGATGGGTGCAGCAAACCAACACGGCACAGGTATACCTATGTAACAAACATGCACGTTGTGCACATGTACCCTGGAACTTAAAAGTATATATATATATTTAAAAAGCTCTCCCTGTTAGAGAAAACATCATCCTGAGCAGATATAAACATCCCTATATTCATGATTTTCATTTTATTTTGTACTGTGTGTATCATTCTATATCTACAGCCCAGAAATCTACAATCAGTTCTTCACCTTCTAGAGTATCTTCCTATCTCTCTCTTCTGAGTGCAAACGATTAGTAAGATGATGTGGTCTCACCATATCATCTGCTTCCAAGTCTTCACATTTCCTGTCTTAGATAGAATCTCAACATGGTGTTTCTGATCTTGTCTGAGAATGCCGTATGTGGCCATACAAATCAGGACAGGTAGACAGTGTGGCAAGCTTAAGCAACCTCTTTATCTGTGTCTCTCCTTCACATAGATTCTGTAGCTCCTGGTGGATAATGACTACAACCCTGGGCTCAGGCACCAACATAAAACCTGCCTCCCACCTTGGCTGAATGAGTCAACCGCCTCGTATCGCTAGGGAGACATATCCAGAATATTATTTCCAGTTTTTCACTGTATTTAATTCTTCCACTCCAGCTTATGACTAGGGTCTTGGTTCTACTCCACTGCCTGATTAGCTGCCCCAAGCTACTATTCAAGAACTTCCCGATTTTCTGTTCTTTTTTTTTTTTTGAGACAGAGTTTTGCTCTTGTCACCCAGGCTGGAGTGCAATGGTGCAATCTCGGCTCACTGCAACCTCCGCCTCCCGGGTTCAAGCAATTATCCCGCCTCAGCCTCCCGAGTAGCTGGGATTAGAGACATGAGCCAACATACCCGGCTAATTTTTATATTTTTAATAGAGACGGGGTTTCACCATGTTGGCCAGGCTGGTCTCGAACTCCTGACCTCAGGTTATTTGCCTGCCTCGGCCTCACAAAGTGCTGGGATTATAGGTGGGAGCCACTGCGCCTGGCTGAACTTCCTGATTTTCTGAGTGAACAAAGCTCAAATGGTACAGTTCTTTTTCCTTTCATTTTTCTTTTATGACACATTCCTGTTGTTCTTGAAAAGAAGATATTAAAGTCCCCCATCCCCCATAGTCTTTATGAAGATGACAACTGGCTTGAATCTAGAGAATACCAAAGCAACTACTTACTTGCATATGGCAAGAAGCTAAAAATATCATAATCTGAAAGTCACCAATGAATACTCTTAGTTTCTGTTTCTCTTTTTTAGGATAGTTATCACAGGGAAAGTTATTATTCTTTGTGACTCCCTTTGATGAGTAACTTGGCTAACTGGTGCATCCAAGCTGCCTATTTCCTCTCCGTTCATGTCATCCTGATTCCAAGAGCCATGTTTAAGCCATCCATTTTTTGTCTCTTATTATCTTAATATTCACCTTAACTCACCAGGAATAATTTTTACTCTACCAAAAACATTCCTCAGTTATCCCAATTAACACCAGAAAACTATAGCCATTAGGTGCATCTCTCTTTTCAGTGCAAATGGCAGCTGTAGCAGGATTTTTGTCTTGTTAAATAAACTCTACTTGCTAAGCCTGAAGAAACTAGGAAAAGAAACAATGATTTCTGGCTGTCTAAGAATTACTCATTAAGCATTCTCTGGATCCGTACCTGTGTACATACATTTTGGGTAGAATAAATGATAACTCAGTTCCAACATTGTTTTCCAAAGTGGCTGTCGGTATATAATAATGAATTAATTTTGAGATTTCTTCGACATTACAGTCAGGTGTCTTCACCATGACAATGTGGTATCCCACACCTGAGAAAAATCCATGTAGAAGAACAAATAAAACAATTTTGTACTTCCCATACTTGTGAGATCACATGTGACTTACATTACCTGGGTAAGCTAGAAGACAGGGCATGTCATAAATCATTTAATTACAACTCTAAGGAGCCTAATAAGTACTTCTTTTATAATTTCATTATTTCTCTTAGGGACTGATAATGTTCTGGATTATATAACCAGATAGAGCAGAGATATGATGAAAAGCCTCATTATCTGGCTTCTCGTCCTACTGACACTGAAATCTGAGAGGTTGAGATTAATATGCATTAAACAGATATTTGTTGGGTGTCTACTACATGTCAGGTAGTAAATAAGTCAGACAAAAATCCTTTCAGAGATCGAAGAAATTGGCCGGGCGTGGTGGTTCATGCCTGTAATCCCAGCACTTTGGAAGGCAGAGGCAGGTGGATCACCTAAGGTCAGGAGTTCAAGACTAGCCTGGCCAATATGGTGAACTCCTGTCTCTACTAAAAATACAAAAATTAGGGCCGGTGTGGTGGTTCATGCCTTTAATCCCAGCACTTTGGGAGGCTGAGGCAGGCAGATCATGAGGTTGGGAGTTCAACATCAGCCTGACCAGCATGGTGAAACCCCATTTCTACTAAAAATACAAAAAATTAGCCAGGCATGGTGGCTCGCACCTGTAATCCCAGCTACTCAGGAGGCTGAGGCAGAAGAATTGCTTGAACCCGGCAGATGGAGGTTGCAGTGAGCCGAGATTGTGCCACTGCACTCCAGCCTGGGCGACAGAGTGAGACTCAATCTCAAAAAAAAAAAAAAATTAGCTGGACATAGTGTGGCATGCGCCTATAATTCCAACTACTTGGGAGGCTGAGGTAGGAGAATCGCTTGAACCTGGGAGGTGGAGGTTGCAGTGAGCTGAGATCATGCCACTGCACTCCAGCCTGGGTGACAGAGTGAGACTCTGTCTCAAGAAAAAAAAAAAAGAATTCTTTCCAAAGTACTCTGTGTCTTCACTAGGTGCACTCCACTGGCATTCTAGAAGCTAAGAGTAGGGTAAGGTAGCAGAGAAAAATCCCTCCAGGACACTCCAGGACTTTGCAGAAAATACTGAAGTAGCATTTTATTCACAAAATCAGTCACAAAAAAGACAAAACATGCAAAGAAACAAGAAAATGTAAAATACAGATACAGTGGCTCATGCCTATGATCCCAACATTTTGTGGGGTCAAAGCAGGAGGACTGCTTGAGATCAGTTTGAGACTCTAAATATGATGGAAAAACCAATATAAACAACCACAGAGATTGGCTCAGTTTAGGAATTATGAGACCAAGACTTTAAAATAACTCTGACACATATATTAAATAATCTAGTGGAAATGGAAAAAAACATAGTGTGAACAGATGAGCAGTATCTGCAGACTAATGTAAACTACAAAACAGAACCAAATGGAAATACTAGAAAAATACATGACAAATAAAAAATTCATTCAGTGGTCATAACAGCATGCTAGACAGAGAAGAACCAGTAAACTTGGAAACAGGTCATTAAAATGAACACAAGAAGAAAGTAGAATATAACAGAATATATAACTCAAGATATATGTGACAATATTAAAAAGTCTAACAGAAGTAGCAAGTACCAGAAGAGGAAACATTCAAAGAGATAATGGTGGATATTTTTTTCAAAATGATGAAAAAATCAACCAATGTACCCCCAAAAACTAAGAAAATCTCAAGCAGATTAAATAACAAGAAAATGTTGGCACAAGATGGAGATCAAGGTATGGGGAGGGCAAACGTGACATATGCAAATTCCTAAAGACCAAAGATAACCAGAAATCTCAGGAACAGCCAGAGGAAAAAAGACACATTTCATAGAGAGGGTTAATGATAAGAAAGAAATGATTTCTCAGCAGAAATATAGAAGCCAGTTGCTTCTATTGTAAAATGGCATCTTGAATATTCTCAAAAAATTGTCAAACAAAAATTACATATCCATTGGAAATATCCATAGATAATTATTATTAGGTAGGGAAACACATATTAGCAGGTGTTAAGAAATATATCAGTTTGGTAATCAGGCATTTTCTTTAAAATGCTAAATGTTAATGGTATTAACCTAGATTTCCTCAATTACTCTAAGAGATCATTAAACTTTCCCTATAAAGGGCCAGATAGCAAATATTTTATGCAATACCATCCAGTCTCTGTTGCAGCTACTCAATTCTGTCACGTAACACAAAACAGCCATAAACAATGTGAACAAGTAAGTCTGGCTATGCTGCAGTAAAACTATTTATGGACACTGAAATTTGAATTTCATATGATTTTTCATGTGTCATAAACTATTATTCTTCTCTTCATATTTTTTACACATTCTCAGCTTGCAGGCTGCACAAACACAGGTGACCTTTGTCTCATGAGCTTTACTGTGCTGACCCTTGCTTTACAGGATAACTTTTAGATCTCTCTATCTTTAATCATACTTTGGGTACATAATTTTTTTTTTTTTTTTGCTAGCTGAATTTTAATGGGCCAATGTAGTCATTTCTAAAATTGACTAATTTGATGGCAAGCAAATATATATGCTGGAAATCACCATTCAGATCTCACTGACTTCCTAGTCTCTCTGCGTGAAGATGGAACTTTCTTTTGGTCTTGGACATGGGTGACGAGGATGAGTGAATAATGTTTACGTCACTATTCCAAAGAGGAGAGTTAAGAGAAAATATTTTCTTGTACATATTTGTATCCCTAAGCCAAATAGAGTTTTGGTTCCCGTGACTAGTTAATGAAGGTCAAGTTATTTGACTCTCTGGCTATCATTTGCTTCATTTCTAAAGAGAAATATATATTTTTTCTACATATTATAGTCATGTCATCGAACTAGTATATTTCCTGAGGTCACTCCTAATACTTAAGATCTATGACTAACCTTTTTATTTCATAAGAAAAAGGTATGAGAATACTTATACAGGATTTTAAAAAATAGCTGTTGGAAAAATCTAGAAGCTTCTGTGCTTGCAACATACAGTCTTAAGAATTGAGTAAATGTGTTTGCAAATATGAATCATTTAATGACATGTAATACATAATATATCACATATGTTATATGTGATATATAATAATATATAAATACACATAAACATATTTAATTCATTTAAAGGTAATTAACTTTTTAATGAAAAAGTAACATATCATAGTGTTTATAACATGATTAACATGTAGAAAACCCTTGGGAACCACATACATAAGATGAGTTTGCAAAGGGTTTTATCCATGGACTTTGCTAGGTACTCATGAAAGCACTGAAGAAGGGTAAGAGAGCAGATAAAGCCTCCCTGGCAGAGATCTCAGCAATAAATAGCCATCACTGCAGGAAAGGCAGGGTGTACTACATAAATCCATGTCTCCTATGCAGCTAAAGGCTTAAGGTGCTGAGGGAAGGCCTGAAAACCCAGTTACCGCAAGCCCAGATGAAGATCCACTGAAGACATGAAAAGAGAACAGGAAAAAACCTTTATCTCTGAGACGGGGCAGAAAATCACCAGGGACTTGAACATCTGGGATCTGTCAATGCTATGCAAGGGGAAGAACCACTAAAAGAACCCCCCACCTAAGTCCCGGACACAATGTCTACCTAAGAATGCAGTTGAACCATGGCAACGGAGAATGACATGCCCAACCCCCAACCCCAGGCTAGCAAGCATTAAGTACTTAGTAACAGCAGAGTACCACTTAATGAGGGAAAAGAGCAAAGAGGAAGAAACTAATGTAGAAAGAGCCTCACAGATAAAGACCAAAGCTAAAGGTGTAATAGGAACATTAAGAAACACTCTCTGGCAAGCTAGCCCACATGCTAAGCACAAGGTATTGTAAGACAAATTTCAAGCTTGTGGTGAACTGAGGGTAGCCATAATAACAATAAAACTCAAACCCAGCTCAAATTCTGATTAGACTGACTCAATCCCAGGTACTAAGGGCCTTCAGACAGAAAGGTACATCATGTGCAGGCAAAATTATTTACATTGGTCTTTACTGTCCTATGGCAATTTCCAACTTTTTTTTTTTTTTTTTGAGATGGAGACTCCCTCTGTCACCCAGGCTAGAGTGCAGTGGCACGATCTCGGCTCACTGCAACCTCTGTCTCCCAGGTTCAAGCGATTCTTCTGCCTCAGCCTCCCGAGTAGCTGAGACTACAGGCGTGCACCCCCATGCCCAGCTAAGTTTTGTATTTTTAGTAGAGACGGGGTTTCACCATATTGGCCAGGCTGGTCTCGAACTCCTGACCTCGTGATCCTCCCACCTTGGCCTCCTAAAGTACTGGGATTACAGGATTGAGCCACCGCACCCGGCTGGCAATTTCCAACTTTCAACCAAAATTATAAGGAACACAAAAAAAGAAAAGAAAAAGAACAAACTGTAAAGAGATAAAGTGGTCAATGAAACCAGATCCATATATTCAAGATGCTGTAACTATCAGAGAATTTAAAATTGCTACAATTAGAGTTACTACAATACAAGATTCAAATGTTGAGTTTTTTTTTTTTTTTTTTTTGCTTGAGACGGAGTCTCACTCTGTCGCCCAGGCTGGAGTGCAGTGGGCCGATCTCCGCTCATTGCAAGCTCCGTCTCCCAGGTTCACACCATTCTCCTGCCTCAGCCTCCTGAGTAGCTGGGACTACAGGCGCCCGCCACCATGCCTGGCTAATTTTTTTGTATTTTTAGTAGAGACGAAGTTTCACCGTATTAGCCAGGATGGTCTCAATCTCCTGACCTCATGATCCATCCGCCTTGGCCTCCCAAAGTGCTGGGATTACAGGCGTGAGCCACCGTGCCTGGCCTAAATGTTGAGTTTTAAACAAGAAAATTCTCAGGATATACAAAGAAACAGGAGAGAATGGTCTATCCAAAGGAACAAAAGAAATCAAGAGAGCCATACCTAAGGAAGCACAGGTGTTCGATTTTCTAGACAAAGACTTTAAAACAACCATCTTAATGATGCTGTAGGAGCTAAAGAAAGACTTGGAAAAAAGTCAGGAAAACAATGTTTGAACAAAATGAAATTATCAATAAAAACAGAGAAAGTATGAAAACAAACCAAGGAAGCACTAAGCTAAAAAGTACAAAAACTGAAAAGAACAGTACACTAGAGGGGTTAAAAGCAGATCTGAGCAAGTAGGAGAAAGTAACAGAGGACTTGAAGGTAAGACAATTGAAACAATATATTCTGAGGAACAGAATAAAAAAGAATTAAGAAAAGTGACCAGAGACTGAGGAACTTGTGGGACACCAAGAAGCAGATCAATCAATATAAACATAATGGGACTTTAGAAGGTGAAGAGAGCCCACAACTAACATCATACTTGATGAAGAAAGACTTCAAGCTTTCCCCCTAAGATTGGGAACAAGATAAGGATGCCCACTTTCACCTTTGCGTTTACCATTTTACTGGAAACTGTAGCCAGAGATACAATTAAGAAAAGAAAGCATACAAATAGGAAAGGAAGAGATAAAGCTATCTCTATTTGCAGACAAGATGATATTACATATAGAAAATCCCAAAGAACCCACAAGAAAGTTACCTATAGAAACAAATTCATCGAAGTTGAAGTATGCCAGATCAGTATACATAAATTAGTTGTTTAAGCATTCATTCATTGAGGGATATTGAGGTTGTTTCCAGCTTTGGGCTATTATGAATAAAGCTGATATAAACATTCATATGTAGTTTTTCCCTTCTTTTCAAAAAGAAAACTTTTATTAAAATACAGTATACAACACTTGATAGATTTTCATGAACTAAAATCACTGCAACTAGCACCTAATTAGGAAAACACATTTCCAGCACCTCCCAAGTCATCCTTGGGTTCCCTAAACCTCTGAGCACCAAAGGACACTATCACTATCAATAAAGTGAAAATGCAATGTACAGAATGGGAGATTATTTGAAAATTATATATCTGGTAAGGAATTAATATTCAGAATATATAAAGAACTCTTAAAAGTCAATGACAAAAAACTCAATTGATAAAATGAGCAAAGGATTTAAATAGATAATTCTCTAAAGAAGATATACAAATGGCCAATAAGCTCTAAGGTATCATTTTACACCTACTAGAATGAATATAATTTTTTGAAATTGGAAAATACGTGTTGAGAGCATTTGAAGAAATTGAAATGTTCATGCATTGCTGGTAGGAATGTAAAATGGTGCCAGCATTGTGGGAAACAGTTTGGCAGTGTCTCAAAAAGTTATGATACAACAATTCTGTCCTAAATATATATCTAAAATAATTGAAAGTAGGGACTTGAACAGATTATTTGTATCCTAATGTTCACAGCAGCATTATTCACAATAGCAAGACAGTGGAAACAACCAGAGTGTCCATCAACAGATAAATGGATAAACAAAATATGGTACATATTTTCAATGGTATATTATGCAGCCATAAAAAAGAAGTGAAATTTTGATATATGTTAAACCATGGATGGACCATAAAAAACATTATGCTTAGTTATTAAGTCAGATATAGAAGGACAAATATTGTGTGATTCCATTTATATGAGGTAACTATAACAGGCAAACTCATAGAAACAGAAAGTAGATTTGATGTTACCGGGAATTGGAACAGGAGGAAAGGGGGTGTTCTTGTTTACCGGGTGCAGAGTTTTTTGTTGGAGAGGATAAAAAAAGCTTTGGGTAAAGATAGTGGTGATGGTTACACAACATTGTCAATGTATTTAATGCTTCTGAATTATACACTTAAAAATGGTTAAAATGATAAATATGTATTTTTTTCTATGATAGAAAATAGTTTAAATTGTTAAAGGCTCTAGCGGGAACAATAGCACACATGCACAGATGGAAAATTTCAGGAGACAGAAAATATAAGAAAGAATAAAGTAAGAATATTAGAAGGAAAAATCGTAATCACAGAAATGAGGAATGCTTAAGACTGGCTCATCAGTAAAGTCAATAGAGTTGAGGAAAAAATTCAATCAACTTTCAACAGAAACTGAATCACAAAGAAATGAGCCAGGTGGGAAAAAAACCACAATAGAGTTCAGAGAGTTGTGTGACAACGCCAAAAGTTGTAATGTATCTCTAATGGGAATCTCAGAAGTGAGGCAGAAGAAATAACTAAAAAGATTTATGGCTGAGAATTTTTTTTTTTTTTTGAGACAGTGTCTTGCTCTGTCACCCAGGTTGGAGTGCAGTGGCGTGATCTCAGCTCACTGCAACTTCCGCCTCCTGGGTTCAAGTGATTCTCCAGCCTCTGCCTCCCGAGTAGCTGGGATTACAGGTGAGCGCTACCACGACCAGCTAGTTTTTGTATTTTTTAGGAGAGGTGAGGTTTCGCCACATTGGCCAGGCTGGTCTTGAACTCCTGACCTCAGGTGATCTGCCTGCCTCGGCCTCCCAAGGTGCTGGGATTACAGGTGTGAGCCACCACGCCTGGCCTATGGGTGAGAACTAAAAAAATAAAAATAAAAAATATCAAACCATAGGCCAAGAAGCTCAAAAAACACCAAACAGAAAAAGATTAGAAAAAGAAAAAGAAAGAGAAATATCATATTCAAATTGTGGAAATCATAAAGAAATAATCTTGAGGGAAACTAGAGAGAAAAGATACAGTACATACAGAACAATAAGTATAAGAATACAGGGGAGTTCTCATCCAAAACCGTGGTAGTCAAAAGACAAAGCAATAATATCATTATAGTGCCTTCACACACAAAAATCAACACAGAATTCTATAAATGGCAAAAATATATTTTAAAAGTAGAGACAAACATAAATGAAATAATTCATTGCCCACAAAAGTATGCTACAAGAAATGTCAAAGGAAGTGCTTTAGGCATAAGAAACAGCATATTTTAACTGAATGAAAATAAAAATACAACCTATTAAAATTTGTGGGGTGTTGCTAACACAGGACTTAGGAAGAAAGGTATAGCTTTAGATCCTATATTTGAAAGAAGAAAGGTTAAGAGTCAGTGATTTAATATTCCATCTTAGTAGCTGGGCGTGGTGGCGTGGTGACATGGTGGCATGTGCCTGTAACCCTAGCTACTCGGGAGGCTGAGACAAAAGAATGGCTTGAACCCAGCAGGCAGAGGTTGCAGTAAGCAGAGATCACGCCACTGCACTCCAGCCTGGGTGAGAGAATGAGACATTCTTGTAAATAATAATATTAATATTCCATCTTAAAAAGGTAGAAAATGAGTGAATGAACCCAAACTAAGAAACAAAAGTGAAATAATAAACATGAGCACTGAAATAAACAAAAAACAGAAAAATGATAATAAAGCTAAAAATTCTTCTTATTCATAAGATGTATTACTAACAAGAATGATCAAGAAAAAAAGAGAAAAACACAAATAATCAGTGTCCGAAATGAAAATCAAGACATTAACATATGTAATACAAACATTAAAAGGAAAATTAAGGGGATATTAGTTGTCTTAAAAAATTAAAGTTATAAAAAAGTTCACAAAAAATGGAAAATTAAATAACCCTATATTTTTCAAATAAATATATATACACACACATATATATACACATATATATACACATATATACACATATATACACATATCTATATATACACACATATATATATACATATCTATATATATATATTTATTTATTTTTTTTTTTGAGACAGTCTCTCACTCTGTCGCCCAGGCTGGAGTGCAGTAGCACGATCTTGGCTCACTGCAACTTCCATCTCCTGGATTCAAGTGATTCTCCTGCCTCAGCCTCCTGAGTAGCTGGGAATACAGGCATGCACCACCACGCCCAGCTAATTTTTATATTTTTAGTAGAGACGGGGTTTCACCATGTTGGCCAGGCTGGTCTCAAACTCCTGAGATCAAGTGATCTGCCTGCCTCAGCCTCCCAAAGTGCTGGATTACAGGCGTGAGCCAGCGGTAGTCTGGCAGAACTCCCCAGGGTCTGTGGTGGCAGTGGCTACGGGGTAGGCTCCTCTGCCTTTCGAAAGGGAAGGGAAGAGTGGGAACAATTGTATCTTGTGTGTTGAGTGCCAGCTCAGCTGCGGTATAGTAGAACACAAGGTAGACTTCTAAGGATTTTGATTCTAGTCTCTGACTCCTGGGTGGCACCTCTGGACCACCTGGGCCTGAGGGAACTTGGCACTCTGAAGGGAAGGATGCATGCCGTCTGGCTTTGCCACCTGCTGATTATAGGGATCCAGGGCCTGGAGCAAACATAGGTAGTTGCCAGGGAGTGGTTATAGCAGGCCTTGGGTGAGACCTAGTGCTGTGCTGGCTTCAGGTCTGACTCAGCACAGTCATAGTGGTGGTGGCCACAGGGGTGCTTGTGTCACTCCATCCCCAGCTTTAGGTGGCTCAGAACAGAGAGAGAGACTTTGTTTGTTTGGGAGAAAGTAAGGGAAGAGAACAAGAGTCTCGGCCTGGTAATCCAGAGAATTATCCTGGATCTTACCCAAGACCATCAAGGTGGTACCTCTAAGAATCTGCAAAAACCACAGCATTATTGGGGTTGGGGGTGCCCATAAAGCAGTTACAGCTTAGATCACAACACCCAAGTCTTTTCAAATATCTGGAAAGCCTTCCCAAGAAGGACAGGCACAAACAAGCTTAGATAGTAAAGACTATAATAAATATCAAACTCATCAATGCCCAGACAGCAAAGAACATCTACTAGCATCAACACCATCCAGGAAAACATGACTTCTCAAATGAACTAAATAAGCCACCATGGACCAATCCTGGAGAAACAGAGATATGTGACCTCTCAGAGAGAGAATTCAAAATAGCTGTGTTGGGGAAACTCAAAGAAATTAAAGATAACACAGAGAAGGAATTCAGAATTGTATAAGCTAAATTTAACAAAGAGATTGAAATAATTAAAAAGAAGCAAGCAGAAATTCTGGAGCTGAAAGATGCAATTGGCGCTGGGACTCACCTTTCAAGGCAGTGGGCTCCCTTCCAGGATGCACTTAGATGGCACTTAGAGATGCCATCTAAGTCAAGTCCTATAATCAGGCACTCCAGAAGCCTGCTTGGTGTTCTACCCCACTGTGGCCATGCTGGTACCTAAAGGTAAAGACCAAGTTCCCTTTACTTTTTCCTCCGTTTTTCTCAAATAGGATTTTGGCCAATAGCCACTACTGCTAGTAATGTGCTGAATCTCACCTGAAGCCAGAAAGTCTCAGAGACTCACCCAAGGCCCTTGATGTAGTACCTGGGTGTCACTGATGGTTTTTCAGGGACCAAGGGCTCTTCAGTCAGCAGGTGATAAATGCTGCCACGACTGGGGCCTTCCCTTCAAGGCAGTGGGTTTTCTTCTGGCCCAGAGTGTGTCCAGAAATGTTGTCCAGGAGCTAGGGCATAGAACAGGGACCTCACAACTCTGACCAGTGCCCTATCCTGCTGTGGCTGAGCTGGTATCTAAGATGCAAAACAAATTATTTCCCCCACTCTTCCCTCTCTTCTTCTCAAGTGGAAGGAAGGGGTCTCTTTTAGAACTGCAAGCTGTGCAGCCTGGGGTTAGGGGAGGGGTGATGCCAGCACTCCCTTAACCACCCCAGCTGCTGTCTCAGTAGGTTGCACGCTCCCCCACTCCACTTTCTTTGAGCCCAGTTCAGCCCTAGGACTCACCTTAGATTTATAGTCCTTATGACCTAGACTGTCTTTCAGGTTTGCTTAGAGACACAGAGTGCTGTAGCCTGCAGTGGTGAGGTTTGCAGGAAGTGACATTCTAATCCCTGGGATGGGTGATTCCCCTCTGGCTAGGACTGGTTTAAATGCTCCCTCCGTGGGCGGGCCTCAGTTGAGTCTGGTCCAGTTCTCCTTTCTGCTCTAACAGGACAGACCAAAGTCCCTGATGAACTTAATATCTACAAATCAAATTCTGCAATTTATAAGTAATACATAATAACTAATAGGATTTATCCCAGGAACAAAAGCTTGGCTTTATCTTTCAAATATAAATGAATGTAAATGAGAACACAAAATTAAAGAGAAAAAACAAGATTATTCCACTAGATCCCAAAAAAAAAGCATTGATGAAATTCAATATCTACCATAGATTTTTAAAAACCTCCTAGCAATCTCCAGGAAATAAGAGAGGACACAAACAAATGGAAGAACATTCCATCCTTGTGGACAGGAAGAATCAATATTGTGAAAATGGCCATACTGCTCAAAGTAATTTATAGATTCAACGCTATTCCCATTAAACTACCATTGACATTCTTCACAGAATTAGAAAAAACTACTTTAAAATTTATATGGAGCCAAAAAAGAGCCTGTATAGTTAAGACAATCCTAAGCAAAAAGAACAAAGCTGGAGGCATCACGCTATGTGACTTCAAATTATACAACAAGGCTACAGTAACAAAACAGCACGGTACTGATACAAAAACAGACATGCAGATCAATAGAACAGAAGAGATCTCAGAAATAAGACTGCACATCTACAACCATCTGATCTTCAGCAAACCTGACAAAAACAAGCAATGGGTAAAGGATCCCCTATTTAATAAATGATGCTGAGAAAACTCGCTAGCCATATGCAGAAAATTGAAACTGAACCCCTTCCTTAGACTTTATACAAAAATTAATTCAAGATGGATTGAAGACTTAATGTAAAACCTAAAACTTTTATAAAAACCATAGAAGAAAATCTAGGCAATACCATTCAGGACATAGGCACAGGCAAAGGTTTGATGACAAAAACATCAAAAGCAATTGCAACCAAAGCAAAAATTGACAAATGGAATCTAATTAAACTAAAGAGCTTCTGCACAGCAAAAGAAACTATCATCAGAGTGAACAGATAACCTACAGAATGGGAGAAAATTTTTGTAATCTATCCATCTGACAAAGGTCTAATATCCGAAAATGGGCAAAGGACATGAACAGACACTTCTCAAAAGAAGAAATTTATGCAGCCAATAAACATATGAAAAAAAGCTCAACGTCACTGATCATTAGAGAAATGCAAATCAAAACCACAATGAGATACCATCTCACACCAATCAGAATGGCTATTACTAAAAAGTCAAGAAACAGATGCTGGCGAGGCTGTGGAGAAATAGGAATGCTTTTACACTGTTGGTGGGAATGTAAATTAGTGCTACCATTTTGGAAGACAGTGTGGTGCTTCTTCAAATCCCATTACTAGGTATGTACCCAAAGGATTATAAATCATTCTATTATAAAGATAAATGCATGCACACGTTCACTGCAGCCTCATTCACAATAGCAAATACATGGAATCAACTCAAATGCCCATCGGTGATAGACTGGATAAAGAAAATGTGGTGCATATATACCATGGAATACTATGCAGCCATAAAAAGGAATGAGATCATATCCTTTGCAGGGACATGGTTGGAGCTGGAAGTCATAGCATTAGGAGAAATATCTAATGTAAATGATGAGTTGATGGGTACAGCAAACCAGCATGGCACGTGTATACCTATGAATCAAACCTGCACGTTGTGCACATGTACCCTAGAACTTGAAAGTAAAATTTTTTCAAAAAAAGGGAAGTTCCATCTTAAAGGGAAATAAAAAACAGATCTGCCTGGGCGAGGTGGCTCACACCTATTGGGGAAGCTGCCCCCAATAGTCACGTAGGTTCTTTTCTATTTTCCCTAAGCGTCGGCCGGGTTGAGAAATAAAGGGACAGAGTACAAAAGAGAGAAATTTTAAAGCTGGGCATCCGGGGGATACATCACATGTCGGTAGGTTCTGTGATGCCCCACAAGCCGCAAAACCAGGAAGATTTTATTAGTGATTTTCAAAGGGGAGGGAGTGTACGAATAGGGTGTGGGTCACAGAGATCATGTGCTTCACAAGGTAATAGAATATCACAAGGCAAATGGAGGCAGGATGAGATCACAGGACCACAGGACTGGGGCGAAATTAAAATTGCTAATGAAGTTTTGGGCACCATTGTCATTGATAACATCTTATCAGGAGACAGGGTTTGAGAGCAATCGGTCTGACTAAAATTTATTAGGCAGGAATTTCCTCCTCCTAATAAGCCTGGGAGCGCTATGGGAGACTGGGGCTTATTTCATCCCTACAGCTCGACCATAAAAGATGGCCACACCCAAGGGGGCCATTTTAGAGGCCTACCCTCAGGCATTCTCTTTCTCAGGGATGTTCCTTGCTGAGAAAAAGAATTCAGCAATATTTCTCCCATTTGTTTCTGAAAGAAGAGAAATATGGTTCTGTTCTACCCAGCTCACCGGCAGTCAGAGTTTAAGGTTATCTCTCTTGTTCCCTGAACATTGCTGTTATCCTGTTCTTTTCTCAAGGCGCCCAGATTTCATACTATTCAAACACACATGCTCTACAATTTGTGCAGTTAACAAAATCATCACAAGGTCCTGAGGCAACATACATTCTCCTCAGCTTACAAGATGACAGGATTAAGAGATTAAAGACAGGCATAAGGGATCAAAAGGGTATTCATTGGGGAAGTGATAAGTGTCCATGAAATCTTCACAATTTATGTTTAGAGACTGCAGTAAAGACAGGCATTAAGAAAGTATAAAAGTATTAATTTGGGGAAATACTAAATGTCATGAAATCTTCACAATCCACGTTCTTCTGCCATGGCTTCAACCGGTCCCTCCGTTCGGGGTCCCTGACTTCCCGTAATACACGCCTGTAATCCCAGCACTTTGGGAGGCCGAGGCAAGCAGATCACCTGAGGTCAATAGTTTAAGACCAGCCTGGCCAACGTGGTGAAACCCCGTCTCTACTAAAAATACCGAAAATTAGCCAGGCATAGTGGAGGGCACCTGTAATCCTAGCTACTCAGGAGGCTGAGACAGGAGAATTGCTTGAACCCGGGAGGCGGAGGTTGCAGTGAGCCGAGATCTCGCCATTACACTCCAGCCTGGGCAGCAAGAGCAAAACTCCACTCAAAAGAAAAGAAACCATCCATGAAATTTATTCAAAATCCTACAATAAGAGAATCTCTAGTAGAGAAAATACTAAGAAATTAAGGAACAATACTACTTTATTGTTTCAATATTTGAGGCAATTATGTTTCAATATTTGAGGTGATCAATCAATGAATTTAGCCTAGATTAAACTTAATCTAATTGAAATTTTAAAAGACTGGGGTGTCATTTGTACTCTTCTAAGCCAAAGTAGTTAGTCATTTAAAATATCTGTATGTGGAATTGTATACACTAAAGATTTTCTTAGGAGTAAATGTGTTTGATGTAAACAGGATATCAAAGACTTCAAAAGCCTGCAGGGGAAAATGAAATATCATGCGGTTTTATTACTCAGATTTAAATGGCTTGATTGTCACAACTCTTCCTGCAGCAAATCCCCAACAGTCTGATTCTCAAAAGCTTCCATCGGGAGCCTCATCATTGCCAATGTAGATGGAATAGCTTGAGAGAACATCAACATCCTCACCAAAGGTGAGGATGCTTGTCAAGTCCCCGTCTCTCAACAGGGTTTCCACTCCCTGCCACACTTGTCACCTGGACTCCAACGTATCACTAGTTCTGAATCTCAAAAAGACTAGCATACAGTCAGTTCCCTGAGCTACTTTGCTCCACTCATTTTTTGCACAAAAAACTATGAAAAACAAAGCAAAATAAAAACATAACACTCAACTCCAAAGATTTAGCCCCCATCCTGGACAAGTGTCTTTTCTGTATGTATGGATCCTGGGTGGAGACCCTTGAGTTTTGAGCCTCCAAAACATCTGCATTTAGGTGAATGCGGTGGTTGGGCACTTGCTTTATATTTGCATAAAAATGAGGCATTCCTATAGTTGTCATAAACAAAGAAACACCTTTATCCAAAGGGAAGAGGGAAGAATGAGGTCAGATTCTGGAACTGACCTGGATTCTGGTGTTCCTGAGTTAATATTTATTTAGCCTGAGAGGTGACTGTGCATTCACAATGATTTATCTCCAAGACATGTACTGTAAGCCCTCACTTATCATCATCAATAGGTTCTTGGAAACTGTAACTTTAAGTGAAATGATGTATAACGAAACTAACTTTGCCATAATCTAATTGATATAAACAAGAGTTAAGGGCCAGCATGGTGGCTCATGTCTGTAATCGCAGAACTTGGGAGGCTGAGGCAGGGGGACTGCTTGAGGCCAGGAGTTTGAGACCAGCCTGACCAACATGGTGAGACTCTATTTCTACAAAATTAAAAAAAAAATTAGCCCAGGAGTAGTGGCCCACATCTGTCATCCCGGTTACTTGGGAGCTTGAGGTGGGAGGAACACTTGAGCCCAGGAGTTTGAGATTACAGTGAGCTATGATTGCACCACTGCACCCCAGCCTGGGTAGCAGAGCAAGACCTTGTCTCTGAAAAAAATTTAAAAAAAAAAAGAGTTAAGTTTTTATTGTATATTACTGTTTTCTTTTTTCGGGGGTCAGAAAAACATCACCAAACATCTAAATAAATACCAAAACACTTCTAATATTAAACATTGAAATAAATAATGTGAGCCATATATACATTTAAGACAGATTAACAAACACAAGTAAAATAATGATTTAGATAGTTATTCCAGTTCAGGGTCGCAGGGGGCCAGAGCCTGTCCCTGCAGCTTAGGACACAAGGCAAGAACCAACCCTAGACTGGATGAATGCCATCACGGGGCACAGTCACACACACCTCACACTCACTTAGACTGGGACAATGTCAACACGCCAACTCCCCTAAAGTGCACATCTTTGGGATGCAGGAGAAAATTGGAATGCCCAGAGAAAACCCACACAGATACAGAGAGAACACGCAAGCTCCACACTGACAACAGCCCGGGCTGGGAATCAATTTCTTTTTTCCCATCAAAGTTATAACAAAATGACGTTGGACAAAATGACGTTATTCAAGGGCCTGCTGGATTTGAGGCAGCCACTGGAAGAAAGGATCCAGCCTCCCTGACTGCTTTTTATACCCAGATTTCCATGTTGATCTCTAGTCAGCAACATAATCATTCCCCAAAGTTGATGAAATTTTGATAAGAGTAACAGCTTTCATGATGAGATGAATCAGACATCTCTCAGCTTCATGTGTGACTCCATATGACCAGCTTATACTTGGCTGCCAATGTTCTAAATCACTCATCGGCTTCAAAGAACCCAAGGGCACACACCAGGACAAGGCTTCATCTGCGCTTGCCACTAATCATGGGAACTCATGGCTGAGGGTGTGCCCAAGATTTTGGCACCAACCTGAGCCCCTTACTGCATCTCAAACAGGCTGGGGATGGTAGGTATCAAGGATAGTCCAATTAGTTTTGAAAAACAGTAAATGTACTGCTTTTCTAGTCCATAATGCTAATAGTTGTGATATATTGTGATACAACTACGGTGTCAGAAAAACATGTGATTGCCCTTAGGGACTGTCACTGAGGATACATTTTGATATAAAACTGCAGATTTTGGCCAGGTGTGGTGGCTCATACCTGTAATCCCAGCACTTTGGGATGCAGAGGCGGGTGGACCACTTGAGGCCAGGAGTTCAAGACCAGCCTGGCCAACATGGTGAAACCCCATCTCTACTAAAAAATACAAAAAATTAGCTGGGCATGGTGGTGCATGCTTGTAATCCTAGCTACTTGGGAGGCTGAGGCAGGAGAATCCTTGAAACTGGGAGGCAGAGGTTGCAGTGAGCCAAGATCGCACCACTGCACTCTAGCCTGGGCAACAACTGCAAAACTCTGTCTCAAAACAAAAACAAAACAAAAAAACCCTGCAGATTTATTATTGTGAGGAAAGGGTAAATAGCAAACATAAATCCTATTTTCCTGGACCCAGGTGTACCTACTAAGATAACTATGAGTTTACTCTCTGGCAGCACTGTGCCTAGGTATGTGCTGAGTTTAAAAATATAGAATGTTAGCAGTGCCTGGAACTCATCATCAACATTGTCTGCTGCCATATATCTCGTCTAGAGACTACACTTGACTTGAGAAGAAAGTAAGTAGGACTTTGCACAAATTCTGGCAAACAAAAGTGGCGGCTTCCATATAATTACAGGGTGTACACCGTATCGACCTCAGCTCTTGAACTGAATGTGCCCTGTGTGCTGGTGGAACATACAGCTGCACCTGTGCTGTTGGGAGACTTTCATATGAAAGTGCTGATGCTGTACATGTTATGTTCCCATCCTGGACACCATCCATTTTCATCATTCTTGTTTATGTTCTATAAAGTCATCACAGACACTTGAGTTAGGGAATACTGAAAGATTACTCCTAGGGAAAATACAAAATTAGGTTCCTGCAAGCCTCTGGTCACATTTTCATCAATTGATCAATACACGACCTGTTTTTTGGGGTGTTTCTGTTTAAAGACACCTTATTTAATACATACTGTTGATTCACTAACACTGACCTCACGGCCAGCAGCAGTATAACTCATGCCTGAATTGAGCTTCTCTAACATAGATATTTTCTCCAAAAGACATAATCAGGGCCAGGCACAGTGGATCATGCCTGTAATCCCAGCATTTTGGGAGGCCAAGGTGGGCAGATCACTTGAGATCAGGAGTTCTAGACCAGCCTGGCCAACTTGGTGAAACCCCATCTCTCCTAAAATATAAAACTGTAGCTGGGCGCGGTGGTGTGCGCCTGTAGTTTCATCTACTCAGGAGGCTGAGACAGGAGAATGGCTTGAGCTGGGGGAGGTGGAGGTTGCAGTGAGCCGAGATCACGCCATTGCACTCCAGTATGGGCAACAGAGTAAGAATCTGTCTCCAAAAAAAAAAAAAAAAAAAAAAAAGACATAATCATAGCCCTTTTGCACTTAGGAACATGAGACAGTACTTCAGCACTATGCCTGGGGGTGACATTAAACAACAAAATCACCAACATAAAGAACAAAGATGCAAAAAAAAAAAAAAAAGGCACTAACTATATCAAGTCAAAAATACTTGTTTGCAGTATGAGGGTTGAAACAAGGTGGACAGGGTGTCATCTTCTTTGACCTGGCCAAGGCTGAGAACCACCCTTGGAGAACTCAAAATTTTTTGCCACTCCCTGCATGTCTGCAAATGACCTCAAAAGTGAAACAGTTACTGATTTTGAGTTACACATAAATTTTAATGAGCTGTTGAATTCACAAATTCAGAATCCACAAATAATGACAGTTAATTCTATTTTCTTAAGACAGTTTAATCTGGTGGTAGCTTAAAGTATATTTGGATTGCTAACCAAACCTAAGAACATTGTTGGTGGCTATGAAATTATGCTGAGGGGTCATAATCATCACTTTTGGCAAAACTGCAAAATACCAGATGCAAAGCACCTGATCTAATCTCCCTTTCTCAGGGGGTAGGCAAAGCTGGCACATAAATTTCAAAGCTGAAAGTAGCTTCTTGGGGGCTGGAATCAGGGGGGAACCTACAAGAGTTGGTCAGGAGCAGGAGGAGACATGGGCCTCAGATAATTCAAATCATCAAAGTTGGTAAAACTAAGTCCACTCTTAAGAATAAAAAAGGTAGGCTGGGCGCGGTGGCTCACGCCTGTAATCCCAGTACCTTGGGAGGCCGAGGTGGGTGGATCACCTGAGATCAGGAGTTTGAGACCAGCCTGACCAACATGGATAAACCCCATTTCTACTAAAAATACAAAATTAGCTGGATGTGGTGATGCATGCCTGTAATCCCAGCTACTTGAGAGGCTGAGGCAGGAGAATTACTTGAACCCGGGAGGCAGAGGTTGCGGTGAGCCGAGATTACACCATTGCACTCCAGCCTGGGCAACAAGAGTGAAACTCCGTCTCAAAAAAAAAAAAAGGGACACAGCTGGAAATAGAACATAATATCAAAATTTAAGAGCTAGATGCCGGAAATGGAATATAACATCAAATGTTAAAAGCGGCCAGGCGCAGTGGCTTACGCCTGTATTCCCAGCACTTTGGGAGGCAGAGGCGGGTGGATCATTTGAGGTCAGGAGTTCAAGACCAACCTGACCAACATGGTGAAACCCTATCTCTAACAAAAATACAAAAAAAATAGCCAGGTGTGGTAGCAGGTGCCTGTAGTCCCAGATACTCAGGAGGCTGAGGCAGGAGAATTGCTTGAACTCGGGAAGTGGAGGTTGCCAAGTGAGCCGAGATTGGGTCACTGCAGTCCAGCTTGGGTGACAGAGTGACATTCCTCCATCTCAAAAAAAAAAAAAAAAAAAAAAAAGGTTAAAAGTTAGGTGGAAGTGAAATACAAGGGAATAATCACAAAGAACAAACCCAGAATGCTCTTGAGTTCCAATAAAGCTGAAATATTTGCAGTTGGCCTTTATGACTAGGCAGGCTTAAAACCACAAGATCCAGGTGGGAAGATTAAGATTAGAGAGGAAAGACAGGATTGATTTCCTTGGACCAGGTAGTGGAAGGCAGAAAGTTTGGTTATTTCCATTGCCTTGAATGAATCCAAGATGCAGTAATCCACATTTCAAATGGACAGGTTTACAGAGGAGATAGACATGGTTTCCTGTTCAAAATGTTTCCTCTACTGTTCATTTTGTTTCATATTTTGTATTATTATTTGGGAAACAGAAGACACGTTGGAAGTATTGCTAGATGCTACAGCTCTTCCAAATAGTCACTGGCAGGCTGGCCTTATGGTGATACTCAGCATAGATGGTGGCAGAGCAGAAAGCTGTGTTTCCTATAATAATAATAAATCCGGTCTTTTTTTTTTTTTTTTTTTGATGGAGTCTTGCTCTGCCGCGCAGTCTGGATCGCAGTGGCATGATCTCGACTCACTGTAACCTCCACCTCCCAGGTTCAAGCGATTCTCCTGCCTCAGCCTCTTGAGTAGCTAGGATTACAGGCATGCACCACCACGTCCGGCTAATTTAGTATTTTTAGTAGAGATGGGGTTTACCCATGTTGGTCAGGCTGGTCTCTGTAGTACAGTAGTTGAAACTACAGGTGCCCGCCACCACACCCAGCTAATTTTTGTGTTTTTAGTAGTAGAGACGGGGTTTCACCATGTTGGACAGGCTGCTCTCAATCTCCTGACCTCATGATCCACCCGCCTCAGCCCCCCAAAGTGCTGGGATTACAAGCATGAGCCACTGCACCCGGCCGGCCAATAAATCTAGTCTTTACTGAGCACTTACTATGTGCTGAGAACTGCTCTAAATACTTCACATATACACAACTACCCTATAAGTAAGACACTATTATTATTTTCATTTTCCAAGTGAGGAAGTATACTGTTTATTTTGGTTTGTCCTAGAGCAGCGGTCCCCAACCCCCAGGCCGTGGACTGGTACCAGTCCATGGCCTGTTAGGAACCATATCACACAGCAGGAGGTGAGCGGCTGGTGAGCGAGCGAAGCTTCATCTGTATTTACAGCTGCTCCCCATCACTTGCATTGCCAACTGAGCTTTGCTTCCCATCAGATCAGCGGAGGCATTCGATTCTCAAAGAAGCGCAAACCCTATTGTGAACTACATATGTAAGGGATCTAGGCTGCAAGCTCCTTTTGAGAATCTAATGCCTGATGATCTGTCACTGTCTCCCATCACCCCCAGATAGGACTGCCTAGTTTCAGGAAAACAAGTTCAGGGCTCCTGCTGATTCTACATTATGGTGAGTTGTGTAATTATTTCATTATATATTACTATGTAATAATAGAAATAAAGTACACAATAAATGTGATGTGCTTGAATCACCCTGAAACCATCCCTCCGCCACTGGTCTGTGGAAAAATTGTCTTCTATGCAACTGGTCCTTGGTGCTGAAAAGCTGGGGGACCACTGTCCTAGAGAAACTGTTGTAGAGAGATATTGATGTGTGGAGCTGGTGGTGCACTGGTTATATGATGTGTAGCTTCAGAGGTCTTTGATCAAGAGCCATTTTACATTCCCATCACTTGACATCTGAAATCATTCTTTTCCTAACTTCGTTTCCTTTCCAGTTTAGATTCCAGGACCTATGTCTTCAATAACTCTTCCAATTCTTCAATTCGTTTGTCTCTCCCACCTTCAATCCTAGTGACCTGGCCAAAACAAAACAAACAAAAAACCCAACCCTAAAAGAATCTAACTTTCAAATTTTTTCATTCCAATATATACCCAACTTGCTTAGCCCCAATAAGGAGAGCATTAAACACACATAAACATGTAACCATGTCCTGAAAGCCTAGACTGGGGATAGTTGTTCTTTCCATCATGGTCATGCATAAGAAAGCAAATGCCTCAGCCTGGGGTGATGGGGCAGAGCTGAATCCCAGCTGAAACTCCAGATGCCTGGGCAGCTCTTCTCCTCACCCCTCCAGTAGTTACACTAGTTCTGCTTCTCCTGGTATAGGAGGTTCCATTTTCTTTCTTCCTTTCATTGTTCCTGGTCTCCTCAGATATCTAAAATGTTTTCCCTGGGTATTCATCTTTTTACTTCTCTTTTTTTTTGAGATTGAGTCTTGCTCTGTCACCCAGACTGGAGTGTAGTGGTGCGATCTCGGCTCACTGCAACCTCTGCCTCCTGGGTTCAAGCGATTCTCCTGCCTCAGTCTCCCTAGTAGCTGGGACTACAGGCACCCGCCACCATGCCTGGCTAATTTTTTGTATTTTTAGTAGAGATGGGGTTTCATCATGTTAGCCAGGATGGTCTCGATCTCCCGACCTTGTGAACTCCCGCCTCTGCCTCCCAAAGTGCTGGGATTACAGGTATGAACCACTGCGTCCGTCCCGGGTATTCATCTTTGACTGTCAGCTGCCTTAATTAATTATGTGTACCCAGGAAGAGGGGCGAAAGCCTGGGTATGAACTTCTAGTCTTCCAAGTGAGTACAGGCAGGTAGATGACAGTGGCTGGAGGGCAAAAATGCTGAGCAGTGATTTCAGCAGCAGCACCAGGCTGGGGAGACAGAGGATGGAGTTCAAGCCCCACAGGTAAGGAGCCTTCTTGAACCCCCGACTTTCAGTTGAAATCATGGAATGGTCATGCCTTAGGAGTAAGGATCAATCACGCACTAGGACCAGGATTATGCCCAGAAGTAAAGAGAAAACAGAAATAGGGCAGTCTTTAGTGAAGCTAAAACCAGCCTTCAGTGGGGGCAGGGGGAGTTACCAGTACTCTAATAATGATCCAGAAGAAAATTTAACCCTCTTTGGATAAAGAAATATCCCCAAGAGCCTTCAAAATTTTTCATCTGCAACATCTTGGATTTGATAAAAATATACAAGGCATGTTACAAAATAGAACTCAATGGCATAAAAGAAAAAAAAAAGATAAACAAGTAATCCAGATACCAGAACTTCCTGGCAGAGACTTTAAAGTAACTACGGTTGATATGGTTAATAAACTCAAAAATGGTACATTTTCCAAGAGACCTGGAACCTATTCAAAATAGAGATAAATGGACATTCCAGAACTGAAAAATATTGTTTTTAAAATTATTCAATGGAAGGATCACATGAACTGTAATTCAAAATAAATAAGCAAAAAGAAAAATAGCTAAATCTCAGTTGGAAATTTTAATATCTTAAAAATGTATAAATTTTAATATATACAGCCCGGGCACGGTGGCTCATACCTGTAATCCCAGCACTTTGGGAGGCTGAGGGGGTAGATCACAAGGTCAGGAGATCCAGACCATCCTAGCCAACATGGTGAAACCCCGTCTCTACTAAAAATACAAAAAATTAGCCAGGCGTGGTGGCAGGCAACTGTAGTCCCAGCTACTTGGGAGGCTGAGGCAGGGGAATCGCTTGAACCTGGGAGGTGGGAGGTTGCAGTGAGCCGAGATCGCGCCACTGCACTCCAGCCTGGTGACAGAGCGAGACTCCGTCTCAAGAAAAAAAAAATTAATATATACAATATATAACCTATTTAATCCTAATAATACCTGACTGGAAATCAGGTATTATTTCAGGTACTTCTTTCAATGACTGATATAATAAGCAGACCAAAAAAAAAAAAAAGAATACAGATGACTTGAAAAGCATGACACTTAGCCAACTTTGCCTAGGTGGCATTTATAGAACACCAGAAGCAAAACCTATAGCACACATAGTTTTTACAAATTCACAGAAAACATTTATCAAAATATATTATGTACTAGTCATAAACAGTTCTCAAAATGTCAAAGAACTGGAATTGAGTATACTCTCTGATGAAAGGAAATTAAAACAGAAATCAACAACAGAAAGATAAGAAGCAGCCCCCAGTGTTTGGAAGTTCAGCAACACATTTCTAAAAATTTTTAAATTCCATGCATCAAAGAAGACATCAGAGTGGAAATCAGAAAATATTTTGAGTAACCCAAAGCAACTGTTGGAGTAACCCATAATAGACTTTAAATTTGTTGAGATATTTTTGTTGTAGAATTTAAAAATTACTGGGAATTTCATATTCTCCTGCTTCAGTCTTTATTTTAAAATAAGAATGCTTTGATAAAAAAAGCAAACAACAAAAAAGAATGCTTTGAGATGGCATCTACTCTCAAGGACTCTCATATCTCTTGAAAGACAAAAAAAGATGGAAAAGTTGCCTGACTGTGTGTGTGTGTGTGTGCACATGCACGCACATGTGTAGAGAGAGGTGTGCTAGGGAGATGCCCACAAACTTTTTTTTTTTTTTTTTTTTGAGACAGAGTCTTGGTCTGTCACCCAGGCTGGAATGCAGTGGTGCAATTTCACCTCACTGCAACCTCCTCCTCCTGGGTTCAAGCAATTCGCATGCCTCAGCCTCCCAAGTAGCTGGGACTATAGGTGCATACCACCATGTCTGGCTAATTCTTATATTTTTAGTAGAGATGGGGTTTTGCCATGTTGGCCAGGCTGGTCTTGAACTCCTGACCTCAGGTGATCTGCCCACCTCAGCCTCCCAAAATGCTGGGATTACAGGCGTGAGCCACTGGGCCCGGCCGACCTAAACTTCTCACAGTATTTACCTCTAAGAGAAAGAGGTAAGAAACTGATCCGGGAATATGAAGGTAAGTGAGAGACTGAGGGCTTTTAAAATAATTCTACATAGCTTAAGTGTTTTCTAAAGCCTTCCTATATTACTCACACCACATTTTAATATAAAACATTATTTTAAATAACTGACCACTGACCTGTGGCACAAAATCACACACCCCTGGAGGTATACTTACCCAGGTTCAAGAAGCACAACCAGATAGAAAAAACAGTATCACAAAACTGGATAACAACTTAGAATAATAATAATAATTGGTCATCTCATTTTGAAATATTACTATTTGTTCTGGGCTCTATGAACAAAATATTTTATATAAATTTAACTTTCAAGTTTAACAAAGTCCATAATATTTATACTTAGTATGAGGATTCCAACGATGTTTTACTTGGGAGGTTAAGAACCAGTTAATAAGGTTGTAAGTATGTCTTCACTAAATCGATTTAGTAATTCTGTATGTTTTTTCAGAAAATGTTAATTTCTAACCTTTCATTTGAGGGTTTAAATCCATTTTCACCCTTTCAATAATACCCTGAACCACAGTACTTCTGGAAGGCACGTAAGCCAATTCCAATGGAGAAGGAGAAATTAAGGAAGCTGTGATGTAGAAAGGCACTTCATCGACAGGCTGAGCAGCAAAATCGAAAGGTCCGTTCTTTATAGTAATAACAGAGCGTGTTGCCAAAAGTGCAGCACTAAACAGAAATGTGAGGACCATTTCCACAACTAAAGCAATACATCGCCGCCTCTAGAAGAAGAAGAAAAAAGATTATGTTAATTGCCCTAAGAGGTTATTAACTTTGCAAGTTCATTTTTGAATTTTTTTTAATTTTTAATTTTCGTGGGTACATAGCAGGTATACGTATTTATGGGTTACATGAGATATTTTGATACAGGCACACAATGCATAATAATCACATCAAGGTAAATTGGGTATCCATTCCCTCAAGCATTTATCCCTTGTGTTACAAACAATCCAATTACACACTTTTAGATATTTTTAAATGTACAAATTATTTTTGACTCTAGTCATTCTGTTGTGCTAGCAAATACTGCCTTATCCATGCTATTTTTTTTTGTACCCATTAACCATCTCCACTTCCCCCTTACCTACCCCAAGCTACCCCTTCCCAGCCTCTGTTAACCATCCTTCTACTCTCCATCTCCATGAGTTCAATTGTTTTAATTTTTAGTTTCTACCAATAAGTGAGAACATGCAAAGTTTGTCTTTCTGTGCCTGGCTTATCTCACTTTACATGATGACCTCCAGTTCCACCTATGTTGTTGCAAATGAGAGGATCTCATTCTTTTTCATGGCTGAATAGTCCTGTATTGCGTATAACTGTAATTCTTTTATATTAAGATAAAAGATACTTCATAAAAGAATATATAGATTGCCAAAAACACAGCTTTACTCTATAATAGCAGCAGTTTCCTAGACTTTTTTCTCCTTTCTACATAACATCCTGCTATTAATCTCTCTCTGTGTGAACTCTATATTTGGAAGAGATAACCTAGCCTTCGTACTGAGAAAAGTAAAACAGTAAAAATTGAAATTCAAGGATCAAGCTGTCAGAATTTCCCCCTGTGGCCACTGAGCTGTTGTAATAACCCTATAGGTAGTTCAACTTACCTTTAAAATAAAATTCTTCCAGAGAAGAACCATAAATTTTTCGGACTCCGAGAAATCCATTCTTCTAAAAAGAGAGGAAGTTCAACTCTATGGAGGGAGTAAAGATTTTTTAAAAAGAAAAGATTATCTAATGATGTGTAAATTTTAGACAAGCACATCACTTAAATTTAAATTACTTAATTTTATAATCAAGCTTTAAAGACAAATATTTAATATTTAAAATAAGAAATATACAGATTTAAAATATTTGAGCAGTTGTTTATCCCTATTTTTTTTGAGACAGAGTCTCACTCTGTCACCCACGCTGCAGTGGTGCAGTCTCAGCTCGCTGCAACCTCTTCCTCCCGGGTTCAAGTGATTCTTCTGCCTCAGCCTCCTGAATAGCTGGGATTACAGGCGTCTGCCACCATGCCTGGCTAATTGTTGTATTTTTAGTAGAGATGGGGTTTCACCACGTTTGCCTGGCTGGTCTCGAACTGCTGACCTCAAGCGATCCGCCCGCCTCAGCCTCCCAACCTACATTTTTAATTTAGTCAACATTTATGGAGCTTCTAATATGAATAAAATACCAACCACAAAACAAAGATCAATAAGTTGTTGATGCAAGTTTCCAAGTAAATCTTGCCAGTAGCTTTCCCAATCCCCATGGAAATACTAATTTAAAAACAACAAAAAACAAGTAAGTCACCACCAACGGCAAAGCAACAAAACAGTATAGAAAATCACAGCACAACTATAAGCCCAAAATGCTATTCAATAATCTATCAGATTGGAAGTAACTACCACTAATAGTATTGCTAAGGGGAACAGATTTGCAATGAACTGAATGTTTATGTTCCTCTGACTTCATATGTTAAATCCTAACACCCAAGGTTAAGGTATTTTGAAGTGGGGATTTAGGGGCCAGGCACAGTGGCTCATGCCTGTAATCCCAACACTTTGGGAGGCCGAGGCGGGTGGATCACCTGAGGTCAGGAGTTTGGACCAGCCTGGCCAACATGGTGAAACCCTGTCTCTACTAAAAATACAAAACATTAGCCGGGCCTGGTAGTGGGCACCTGTAATCCCAGCTATTCGGGAGGCTGAGGCAGGAAATCGAGGCAGGAGAATCACTTGAACCAGGGAGGCAGAGGTTGCAGTGTGCTGAGATTGCACCATTGCACTCCAGCCTGGGCAACAAGAGTGAAACTCTATCTCAAAAAATTAAATAAATAAAAATAAAAATGAAGTGGGGATTTAGAGAGGTATTAGAATGGGATGAGTTCCCTTATAAAAGAGGCCCCACAGAGATCCCTCATTCCTTCCACCATGTGAGGACACAAAGAAAAGACAGGCCAACCAGGAAAGGAGTCCTCACTAGACAAGGAATGTGCTGCCACCTTGATCTTGGACTTCACAGCCATCAGAACTGTAAGCAATAAACTACTGTTTTTAAGCCACATAGTCTGTGGTATTTTGCTATAGTATCCCAAATGGACCAAGAGAAGGTTCATTCTTATATTGAATATTTTCTGAATACCTACTACATGTCATGTGAGGTGTGGGTGTACAATGGGAAACAAAACAAATGAAACTCATCCCTCATGGTAGGGGTGACGTGGAAGGTTCCTTTTAATAACCCAGGATCTGAAGTTAGACTGCCTAGGTTGAAATCGTACCACTACCATGTGGGATTTCACAACTATGTGACCATGAATATCTGACTTAAATTTTTGGGGCTACGAGAAAGAGAGCTGGAATTCAGAGCCAAGAATGGAAGGGATTAGATTAGGACTTGACTTTATAAGTAAGGAGGAACCTAAAGGAGATTGACCTTCCCTGGGACTGCAAATAATCTCAATCCTTTTAGCTTCTACAAATCCCGGCTTCAAATTATCTCAATCCTTGATACTGGATGAGGGCGCTCCCAAGATTGCAAGTACTGACAGCTGCCTAATATAAAAAATGAATCCTCTCTGGAAAAAAATAACAAAATGCTATAGTCAACTACTCCTTCAAGCAATTTTTCTGAATATGACATAAGATGAACATAAGATACTTTAAAATGTCTACTATTACTACAGAATATCTTTCTGACCTTGGGGTAGGCAGCGATTTCTTAAAATGGATACTAAGGACACAAACCATAAAAAAGGGGCTTTATCAAAATCTAAAATTTCTGCCCATCAAAATCTAACCTAACATCAAGAAAATAAGTCGGGGACTGAGCCTTCACGTCTGCCCTAGCACCAGGCTAGATCTCACAGCTCCAGGTTCTCGGCCTACCTGGTAGACCCAGCTGCCAGGCTGGCCCCTATGGATACAGGCTCCAGGCTTACCCATTGCCAGGCTAGTATCAGCAAACTGAGCCTCCAAGCCCATACTAATGTCAGGCCAGATTCTGCAGTCCCAGGTTCCAGCCCAGCCTGGTGGACTTGGTCTCTGGTCCTGCCCCTGCAGTAGGCTGACCCAAGCACTAGGCAGGCCCCAGTGGCCCTGGGCTTCAGCCCCATCCTAGAACAAGGATGGCACACCTGGGCTCAAACACCTGGCAGGCACCTGCAAACACAGGGCCCAGGCCTTCCCTGTGCCAAGCCTTGTGAACCCAGGTCCTAATGAGAGGTGACAGCGTGCTGGCAGTCCTCACAGCCCTCACTCGCTCTCGGCGCCTCCTCTGCCTGGGCTCCCACTTTGGCGACACTTGAGGAGCCCTTTGGCCCGCCGCTGCACTGTGGTAGCCCATTTCTGGGCTGGCCAAGGCTGGAGCCCACTCCCTCAGCTTGCAGGGAGGTGTGGAGGGAGAGGCGCGAGCGGGAACCGGGGCTGCGTGCGGCGCTTGTGGGCCAGCTGGAGTTCCGGGTGGGCGTGGACTTGGCGGGCCCCGCACTCGGAGCAGCCAGCCAGCCCTGCTGGCCCCGGGCAGTGAGGGACTTAGCACCTGGGCCAGTGGCTGCGGAGGGTGTACTGGGTCCCCCGGCAGTGCCAGCCCACCGGCGCTGCACTCGATTTCTCACCGAGCCTTAGCGCCTTCCCGCGGGGCAGGGCTTGGGACCTGCAGCCCGCCATGCCTGAGCCTCCCACCCACTCCATGGGCTCCTGTGCAGCCCAAGCCTCCCCAACGAGCATCACCCCCTGCTCCACGGCGCCCAGTCCCATCGACCACCCAAGGGCTGAGGAATGTGAGCACACGGCACGGGACTGGCAGGCAGCTCCACCTGCAGCCCTGGTGCAGGATCCACTAGGTGAAGCCAGCTGGGCTCCTGAGTCTGGTGGGGACGTGGAGAGTCTTTATATCTAGCTCAGGGATTGTAAATACACCAATCAGCACCCTGTGTTTAGCTCAAGGTTTGTGAGTGCACCAATCAACACTCTGTATCTAGCTGCTCTGGTGGGGCCTTGGAGAACCTTTATGTCTAGCTCAAGGATTGTAAATACACCAATCAGCACTCTGTATCTAGCTCAAGGTTTGTAAACACACCAATCAGCACCCTGTGTTTAGCTCAAGGTTTGTGAATGCACCAATCAACACTCTGTATCTAGCTGCTCTGGTGGGGCCTTGGAGAACCTTTACGTCTAGCTCAGGGATTGTAAATACACCAATCAGCACCCTGTGTTTAGCTCAAGGTTTGTGAGTGTACCAATCGACACTCTGTATCTAGCTGCTCTGGTGAGGACATGGACAGTCTTTATATCTAGCTCAGGGATTGTAAATACACCAATCAGCACCCTGTGTTTAGCTGAAGGTTTGTGAGTGCACCAATCGAAACTCTGTATCTAACTAATCTGATGGGGACGTGGAGAACCTTTGTATCTAGCTCAGGGATTGTAAACGCACCAATCAGCGCCCTGACAAAACAGGCCACTCAGCTCTACCAATCAGCAGGATGTAGGTGGGGCCAGATAAGAGAATAAAAGCAGGCTGCCCTAGCCAGCATTGGCAACCCACTCAGGTCCCCTTCCACATTGTGGAAGCTTTGTTCTTTCGCCCTTTGCAATAAATCTTGCTACTGCTCACTCGTTGGGTCCACGCTGCTTTTATGAGCCGTAACACTCACCGCGAAGATCTGCAGGTTCACTCCTGAGCCCAGCGAGACCACGAACCCACCGGGAGAAACGAACAACTCCAGACGTGCTGCCTTAAGAGCTGTAACACTCACTGCGAAGGTCTGCAGCTTCACTCCTGAGCCAGCGAGACCACGAACCCACCAGAAGGAAGAAACTCCCAACACATCTGAACATCAGAAAGAACAGACTCCAGACGCGCCACCTTAAGAGCTATAACACTCACCACGAGGGTCCGCGGGTTCATTCTTGAAGTCAGTGAGACCAAGAACCCACCAATTCCGGGGACACTACCATGGCTCCAGGACTCAGTTCTTCACAGACCTAGCTTCTGGACTAGCAACCATACACCCAGCCTCCAGGCTGGCACCAGTGGACACAGGCTACAGGTAAGCCCCAACTAGGCACAATGCTAATGCCTAGTTCTAGACCCCTGAGGATAGCAAAATCCATGGATGCTCAATGTCTTATATAAAATGGTGTAGTATTTGCATATAATCTACACACATACTCCTTATGCCTCAGATTTTCTCTAGATACTCATAGTACCTAATATAAAATCTATATAAATATTTGTTACACTGTATTGCTTTTTATTTGTATTATCATATTATTATTTTTATTATTATTATTATTTTACTATTTTTGGCCCAGAGTTGAATCTGTGGATGTAGAACACACAGATATGGGGGGGTCAATTGTACACATTCTTCTCAAGCACACACAGAACGTTCTTCAGGAGAGTTCATATGTTAGGCCACAAGATAAATCTTAATAAATTTATGAAGCCTGAAATCCATTTCAAATACCTTTTCCAGCCACAATGGTATTATACTAACAATCAAAAATAGACAGAATTTCAGAAAATGCAGACGCATATGGTAATTAAACAACATTCTCCCAAACAACCAATGGGTCAATGTAGAAATTAAAGACATCATTTAAAAATATCTTGAGGCAAATGAAGACGGAAACACAACATACAAAAATATATAAGATATATAGTATACAGCAAAAATGGTTCTAAGAGTGAAGTTTATAGCAATAAACATCTACATCAAAAAAGAAGAAAGCTCTCAAACACCCTAACATTATAACTAGAAACTAGGTATAGGAACTAGAATTGGAAACTAGAAAACCAGGAACTAGGAAAACAAGGACAAACTAAGCACAAAGTTCACAGAAGGAAGGATAAAATAAAGATCAGAGCAGAAATAAATGAAATAGAGACTAAAGAAACAATAGAAAAAAATCAACAAAACTTGTGAAAAAGATAAAACAAACTTTTAGCTAGAATAACTAATAAAAAAGGAGAGGAGATTCAAGTAAAATCATAAATAAAAAAGGAAACATTATAATGGATACTACAGACATACAAATTATCATTAGAGACTATGATGACAGTTATGTCAACAAATTAGATAACCTAGAAGAAATGAAAAAATTCCTACCTGTATTAATCCTACTAAGTATTAATCACAAAAAGAAAATCTGAACAGACTGATAACAGACTGATAAAATAGACTGATAACAGACTGATAAATAGACTGATTAAAAAAAAAAGACTGAATCAGTAATAAAAAGTCTCCCATTAAAGAAAGCCTAGAATCAGATGGCTTCTGGGCTGAATTCTATAAAACATTTAAACAAGAAATAAGACCAATCCTTATCAAACTCCAAAAAGTTGAAGAGAAAATATTTCCAAACACATCTTATGAAGCCAGCACTATTGTGACACCAAAGCCAGACAAGGACATTCAAGAAAATTACAGGCTGGCCAGGCACGGTGGCTCATGACTGTAATCCCAGCACTTTGGGAGGCCGAGATGAGCAGGGCAGGAGTCTGAGACCAGCCTGGCCAACGTGGTGAAACCCCATCTCTACTAAAAATACAAAAATTAGCTGAGCATGGTAGCACATGCCTGTGATCCCAGCTACTCGGGAGGCTGAGGCAAGAGAATTGTTTGAACCTGGGAGGCGGCAGAGGTTGCAGTAAGCTGATATCATGCCACTGCGCTCCAGCCTGGGCAACAGAGTGAGACTCCATCTCAAAAAAAAAAAAAATTACAGGCTAATATCCCTGATGAACATAGATGCAAAAATCCTCAACAAAATACTAGCAAACTGAATTCAACAGCATATTAAAAGGATCATTCACTCACCACAATAAAGTGAGACTTATCTTTGAGATCCAAGGATGGTTCAACATATGCAAGTAAATATTAATACACCACATTAACAGAATAAAGGACAAAGACCATATATTATCTCAACAGATGCAGAAGAAGCATTTGACAAAATTCAATATCCTTTCATGATAAAAACTCTAACCATATTAGGCACTGAAGGAATGTAACTCAACACAATAAAGACTATATATGACAAGCTCACCATTAATATCATACACAAGAGTAAAAAACAGAAAGCTTTTTCCAAAAGTATCTCAGGAAAGGTACAAAGATGTCCACTCTTACCACTCCTATTCAATATAGTAATGGAAGACCTAGCCAGAGCAATCAGGCAAAAAAAGAAAGAGAAGCCATCCAAATTGGAAAAGAAGAAGCCAAATGGTTCCTGTTTGCAGATAACATGAAAACCCTAAAATGTCAGTGAAAACACTGCTAGAACTAATAAAATACAATAAAGTTACAGGATATAAAGTCAACATACAAAAATAATAGTTTCAGCCGGGCATGGTGGCTCACACCTGTAATCTCAGCACTTTGGGAGGCTGAAGCAATTGGCTCACTTGAAGTCAGAAGTTCAAGACCAGCCTGACCAACATGGTGAAACCCCATCTCTACTAAAAATACAAAGTTAGCCAGGCATGGTAGCACACATCTGTAATCCCAGCTACTTGGGGGACTGAGACAGGAGAATCACTTGAATCTGGGAGGCGGAGGTTGCAGTGAGCCGAGATTTCGCCATTGCACTCCAGCCTGGGAAACAAAAGCGAAACTGTCTCAAAAAAAAAAAAAAAAGTTTCTATACATTAGCATTAAACCATCTGAAGTGAAATAAAAAAGGCAACTGTATTTACAATAGCTATGAAAAATACTTATGAACAAATATAGCCAAGGAAGTGAAAGAGCTGTATATTGAAAATCATAAAACATTGATGAAAGAACTTGAAGACACAAATAAAAAGAAAGATATTCCATGTTCATGGATTGAAACAATATTGTTAAAATGTCCATACTACCAAAAGTGATCTACAGATTGAATGCAATCCCTATCAAAATCCCAATGACACTTTTCAAAGAAATAGATTAAAAGTCGTAAAATTTTTATTGTACCACAAAACCCCAAATATCTAAAACATTTTTGAGGAAAATGAACAAAATGGAGGCATCATACTTCCTGACTTCAAAATATATTACAAATCTACAGTAATCAAAACAGCATGGTACTGCTATAAAAACAGACACATAGACCAAAGGAAGACAATAGATAGCCCCAAAATAAACTCACACATTTACCACCAATTAATGGATTTTTGACAAAGATGCCAAGAACACACAATGGGAGAAAAGATAGTGTCTTTAATAAATGGAGTTTAGAAATGTGGATTATACATGCAAAAGAATGAAATTAGACTCTTATACCATGTACAAAATCAACTCAAAATGGATTAAATTCTTTTTGTTTTCCTTTTCTTTTTTTTGAGACAGAGTCTCACTCTGTCGCCCAGGCTGGAGTGCAGTGGCACGATCTCCGCTCACTGCAAGCTCCGCCTCCCAGGTTCATGCCATTCTCCTGCCTCAGCCTCCCGAGTAGCTGGGACTACAGGCACCCACCACCAGGTGGGCCTGGCTAATTTTTTGTAGTTTTAGTAGAGACAGGGTTTCACTGTGTTAGCCAGGATGGTCTCGATCTCCTGACCTCGTGATCTGCCTGCCTCGGCCTCCCAAAGTGCTGGGATTACAGGCGTGAGCCACCACGCCTGGCCATTCGGATTAAATTCTTAAATGTAATACCTGAAACTATAAAACTACTAGAAGACAATGTATAGGAAAAGCTGTGCAACTAGCTCTACCAAATATTAAAACATACTATAAAGTCTCTGTAGTTAAAAATGTGTTGTACTGGTACGTAAATTGAAAGACAGCCAAATGGAACAGAATAGAAAGTCTAGAAATAAACCAAAATACATAGGGAAATTTAGTTTATTATATAGGTAACATCCCAACTAACTGGGAAAAAATTCTACTTTATAGTAAATGGTGTTGTAACAAACAGATAGTCATTTGGAAAAATATAAAATGTGGGACTGGGAAAAGTCTCCATGAATCAAAATCTAGTATCAAGATAAGTCTGATAACATAGTACTTACAAATATGTTTTATGAAGTAAATGTCAACACAAAGCCAAAAGATAAATAACAAACTGGGAGAAAATAACTTGTATCACAGATAAAGGGCTAATCTCTCATATATATATATACACATATATATACGTATATATATACACATATATGTATATATACACACATATATATACATATATATATATGAAGAGGTCTATAAATCGAAGGGGGAGGGATAACCATTAGAAAAATGAAAAAAAATTTGTTTAATTTCTTTGTAGATTCTGGATATTAGCCCTTTGTCAGATGGATTGCAAAAATTTTCTCCCCATCAAAAAGTGGGTGATAGATATGAACAGACACTTCTCAAAAGAAGACATTTATGCAGCCAACAAACATATGGAAAAAAGCTCATCATCACTGGTCATTAGAGAAATGCAAATCAAAGCCACAATGAGATACCATCTTATGCCAGTTAGAATGGTGATCATTAAAAAGCCAGGAAACAACAGATGCTGGAGAGGATGTGGAGAAATAGGAATGCTTTTACACTGTTGGTGGAAGTATAAATTAGTTCAACCATTGTAGAAGACAGTGTGGTGATCCCTGAAGGATCTAGAACTAGAAATACCATTTGACCCAGCAATCCCATTACTGGGTGTATACCCAAAGGATTATAAATCATTCTACTATAAAGATACATGCACACGTACGTGAATTGCACTATTCACAATAGCAAAGACTTGGAACCAACCTAAGTGTACACCAATGACAGAGTGGATAAAGAAAGTGTGGCATATATGCACCATGGAATACTATGCAGCCATAAAAAGGATGAGTTCATGTTCTTTGCAGGGACATGGATGAAGCTGGAAGCCATCATTCTCAGCAAACTAACACAAGAACAGAAAACCAAACACCCCATGTTGTCACTCATAAATGGGAGTTGAACAGTGAGAACACATGGACGCAGGGAGGGCAACATCACACATTGGAGCCTGTCGGGGGGTGGAGGGCTAGGGGAGGGACAGCATTAGGAGAAATACCTAATGTAGGTGATGGGTTGATGGGTGCAGCAAACCACCATGGCACGTGTATACCTATGTAACAAAACTGCACGTTCTGTACATGTACCCCAGAACTCAAAGTATAATAAAAAAAATTTGAAAAATGAAAAAAAAAAAGTTCAAAGAAAAATAGTCCTCAAACATAACAAAAGATCCTCATATTCACTCATAACCAGAGTAATGTCAATTAAAACTGACAAGTCATTACTTACTTTCAGAAGCTTTACAACACATTGTAGGTGAGCCTTTATGAAAATAAATACAATCCCATCAAAGTTCCAATAAGCAACTGTGTAGAAATTCTAGTGCTAGAATAGTCAAAAACAACTTCAGAAAAGAACAAAACTAGAGGTCTTATACTATCTGATTTCAAGATATATAAAGTTACTGTAATTAAAACTGTGTGGTATTGGTGAAGACACAGATACATACATCAATGAAACTGAACAGAGTCCAGAAATAGACCCACACTAAGATGGTCAATTTTTTTTCCCACAAAAGTACCAAGGGAACAAAGAGAAGTCTTTAAAAAAAAACAGTGCTGGAATAACTGAATATCCTTATAGGGGAAAAACAATAGCACCAACTTTACCTCATACTAGGAACAAGAAATTAACTCGAGATGGGTCACAGACCTAAATGAAGGTAGCTAAAAGTACAAATTTAAAAGAAAACAGGAGGAATGAATAAAATGAAGAAACATAGGAGAAAATCTCTGTTACCTTCAAGGGGGTAGGGATTTCTTACTTTGCACACCCAAGGTATGAGCCATAAAGGAAAAATTGGTAAATTAAACTCCATTAAAATACAAAAAAAATGTACTCTTGTAAAGATACTGCTAAGGAAACAGAAATGCAAGTGGAGAAAGAAAATATTCATAATACATATCTAATAAAGAATTTTATTCACAATAGGTATTTATTCACAATACATATCTGATAAAAAAATACAAAAAAAATTAGCCAGGTGTGGTGGCACATGCCTGTAATCTTAGCTACTCAGGAGGCTGAGGTGGGAGGATCGCTTGAACCTGGGAGGCAGAGGTTGCAGTGAGCTGAGATCACACCACTGCACTCCAGCCTGGGCAAACAGAATACATAAAGAATTCATACAAAACTACAGGGGCAGAAAACAGACCAGCAGTTGTCGAGCTCTAGGGATGGGAGGATTTCACAAAGGGGTACAAGGAAGACAAAGTAAGATACCCAAAATACTATCTTCTGCATGATTCCATTCATATAAAGATATAGGCAAAAATCACATCAATGGTTATAGGGGAGGGGTTTGTGATTGATTAGGAAAGGGCAAGAGGGAATTTTCTGGTGTTACAGAAATGTTCTGTGTCTTGATTAGGTGTGCACATTCTTTGAAACTGATCAAACTGTCACTCAAAATCTGAGCACTTCATTTCATGTAAACTGTATCTCAATAGAAAAACATTTTAGAAATCATTACAATTGCTATATACTGGATACAGACAATAAACTACCCAGTGGTGGGGATGGTATCTTGTTCTCCTTTGTCTCTCAAACACCATGGAGCTTAGTGCATTGTGCATTGTTTTATATAAAGCACACGGCCCTGCAAATCTCAATTAATACATGACTAATTTTTTTTTTTTTTGAGATGGAGTTTTGCTCTTGTTGCCCAGGCTGGAGTGCAATGGCGCGATCTCGTCTCACTGCAACCTTCACCTCCCGGGTTCAAGCGATTGTCCTGCCTCAGCCTCCCGAGTAGCTGGGATTACAGGCGCGTGCCATCACGCCTGGCTAATTTTTTGTGTTTTTAGTAGAGATGGGGTTTAACCATGTTGGTGAGGCTGGTCTCAAACTCCTGACCTCAGGTGATCCAACTGCCTTGGCTTCCCAAAGTGCTGGGATTACTGGCATGAAATACATGACGAATCTTAATCAAAATGGCAGAGCAGGTGTTTGGCTGATGTGGTGATGGGGTAAAATCAATTTGTGATTCATACAGCCTTCCAACTTCGCAACTATGCCATTCTTAAAGGATTTTTCATGGAAGGGGGCTTCACATCAGGTGCTTACTCCTTAGTGCAGCTCATCAATACACTCAATACACGTCTGCAAACTTTAAAGGAATTTATGCAGCAGATCCAAGTCTTAAAGGCTATTAAAAAAAAAAGCAAACAAACCTAGAAACAAAGTTCATAAAGCAAAACCATAGCAAAACAAAGATTCAGGCAGAAAGATGTTCATGATAACACTGGAAAACAGTAAGATCAAATGAAAACAGAAAGAATGATTACATAAATAATGACGGTACCTTCAATAAAATCCTGTTCCTCTGTTACAAAGAAGGGATAGATATAGATACACTGTCATGAGAGGATAATATACTACTAAGGTAGAAAAAATAGACTGCAAAATATTATACATGATATAAACACATTGTTTGGAAAAATATGTATGTATAGAAAAGAAGTACATGTACAGAAAAGAAAAATGGTAGAAGATCTGTTGATAGTATGTCCTCAGGAGGTGGAAAATGGGGGACTTACACATTTTACAAATTGTATGTCTATAGAGTTTGAATTTTATGTAATGTACCTGTATTGTTTTTCTAATTAACTCTTCAGGTGGGGGAACAGGTAAACCTGTGAAGAAGGAATCATCTGAAACACTCTCCCACTAACTTTTTTCTCTCGCTCTTTTAGTGGGTAATGTTTTGGAATATTAACCATAAGTTTTCAATTCAGTACCATCCCTCATTCAATCTTTTATTTTTTGGTCTCAGGGAAGACAGAGCAATACTTAATACCTACAAAGACAATAGCCAGTTCTTTCAGTTGACCCTTTCCAGGGTAAAACAACAGATTGGAAATAATGCACAATAAGGAAATGCCGAAGCGCAGCTCCTCAGCATCATCCCATCCCTTTCACTATTCCCAAAATAGATTTGGGGGATCTTATAGCAGAAGAGTCCTGACTCCAAAAGAGCCTGGCCAGGAATAAGTACACATCAACATCCTGGTCCTAAATATGAAACACCCCCCACCCTTATCCCTCATAACTTGGATGCAACCCTTGTAAGGGAAAAGGAGGGTTGGAAGGAGCATGAACCTAAAATGCCTGAAAATTATTAGGGCAACCTGCCAAACTGTAGTCACAAAAGAACAAATAGTTATTGGAAATTAAGCAATTACATGGTTCATAGCCCTGAATTATTAGAATTAAATTTATACTTACTATTTAATTTCAGCTCCTTTTCTAAAAAGCACTGAACTGCTTTAACTGAAACACTGTAATTTTCTTAATTGTATTTAAATATATGTTTCTTTTAAATTTTCTGCCTACTTTGCATAAAATGCGGTAGCCAAGACAGCCTTAAAGTTCTCAGCTTGACTTGAAAAGGCTTTTTCCTGACTCTAGGCCCAAAACTTTCTTTTCTTAGAGCATGATATGGTTTGACTCTGTGTCCACACCCAAATCTCATCTTGTAGCTCCCATAATTCCCACGTGTTATGGGAGGGACCCTGTGAGTGATGACTGAATCATGGGGATGGGTTGTTCCCATGCTCTTCTCATGATAGTGAGTAAGTCTCATAAGATCTGATGGTTTTCAAATGGGGAGTTTCCCTGCACAAGCTTTCTTGTCTGCCACCATGTGAGATGTACCTTTCACCTTCTGCCACGACTGTGAGGCCTCCTCAGCCAGGTGGAACTGTAAGTCCAATAAACCTCTTTCTTTTGTAAATTGCCCAGTCTTGGGTATGTCTTTATCAGCAGTGTGAAAACAGACTAATACAGAGCATTTTCTTTAGAAAGCTTTTCACTGTAAATTCTTTCTCTGTCTTGAGATATCTGTAACTCTTTTTAATAGCCTCTTACTAGTTTTACAAACCAGAATCATCTTTGTCAAGGACCTGGGAGCCATTCCTTTGAAATGCAATCATCAAGGAAGACAGTCCCCCTATCTCCCAGTTTCTGTGGGAGGGTAGGAGCCTAACTTCCCTGAGAGCCAATTAGCAAACACAGCTGGCCTAATCACGGAGGAAACACTTGTAAACTCAGCAAACAACTCAGTATGCTTCCGACAGCCCTCCAGCACCTTTCTACTCTCATCCTAGAGCTTAAAAACCTTGCCCCACTTTGTTTCAGCAGAGTTAGTTTAGACTGAGTTCTGGTCTCTCTTCCCTAGCACAACAGCTTTGCATAAAGTATCCCTTACATATGTGACTTTCTCTGGTGCAATTTACGCTTTCACAAAGGAAAACTAAGACAAATTAAACTACCTATAATCACTGAACTTCCACAGCCCCTTCTGCCATTTATGGAACACTTAACATGTTCTGGCAATGTAAGTATCAGGACCGCCCTCTGAGTTGGATACAATAGCATCTTTTCCTCTTATAGTTATTTTCAGATATCAGCCTTAGGAAATGGAGGCTTAGAGAAACCAAGCAATTTGCCATAGGTCACAGCAAATAAATTCTGGACTAGTCAGGACTAGGGACAAGGCATTTGCCTCCAAAGTCAGTGCGTTCAAGCACTTTGCATAGCCAATATAAAATTCCTAACAGTGCTTCTATTCGATTTGATTGTGTGTATGTGTGTGTGGGTGTGTGTGTGTGTTGGATGGGGGATGAGGAAGTCTCTGGAGGATTTATATGCGTGAGTTTTGTTTGGGGGTCGCCCTTTTGGGCTCTGCGCGCCCATCGCGGGTAGCGGGTCGGCCTCCCGGGCGTCGGGCAGCAGCTGCAAGCGCAGGGGGACGCCGGCAAAAGGAGGACGCGCCAGGACTCCCTACCACTCACCCTCAAGCCTCGCCCCTGCCGCCGCCGCCTCCGCCGCTGAAGGGCGCCCGTCCACCCGGCGGGACTCCTCCTCCCAACGCCCTCCCCAACCGCCAACCGCCCGCGGGCAGGTTGGCAGCCTGGCCCTCGCGCGGACCCGGCCGGGAGCTGGCTGCACGAGGGCCGAGCGCGCGCAGTGCGCGGAGCGGTAGGAGTCAGTGGTGCGCAAGGCAGGAGGTGCGGGTGAAGCTGTCGGCGGTGCTCGAGGGGAGCACGCAGGAACCTCCTCAGTCCCTCTTCCGCACGTGCGCCCACGAGTGTAGTCCCCAGTTTGTTCCACCTATTACCCCGCAGCTCCAGTGCGCCCCACCCGTTGCCCCACCAGCCCAACGTTACTTCTTCCCTGCTTCCTCGCCAGCCCGTCTGGGGGCGGGGACCTCACCCACCGCCCCACCCACCTCGTCTCATGCTCCCACCCACCTCGTGCCATGCGCACACCCATCTCGTCCCTTGCGCTCACCCACCTACCCTACGCCCCAAGTCCCTGAAAGGGCCCCACTTAGGTACCCTTTTGGGTGGTCTTCAGGTTCTTTGCCTTGTCGACCCTCCTGGACGACCCCACAATTCTCCGCCTCTCGCGGGCTTCTCTCTCCCTCGTGTGTCATGGTCACCTTCAGCTGGCCCAGCCGCTGAAGACAGAAGTTTAAGAAGATTCATGAGCCGCTGCTCCTCAGGGTCTACTGGAGTTTAGCAGATAACTTCCCAAAGGCCGGGGGTCCTGCAAACCCCTCATGCGGGCCACCCAAAAGATTCCGTCCTGGAGCAGACCCCGCGCCACGCGCGCTGTCCTCGCGTTCCTTTTTCCAGCCAGCGCAGCCCCTGCGGCTTCTGTCCGGGACGGTTCTGCGCGTGGGACGCCCAGCCCGCTTCATCTGCGCCCGCTGCCTTTACCCGCCAGCCACTCCGGCGTTTCCACCTCCGTGTATTTCTCATGCTCCCCACGTTCTATAATGCTTGCTCCTCTTGGCGCGCCCCACCCCAATTCTCGCCTCCAGTGTAACTTCCTGTTTAGAATCGCAGCTTCTGATTCGATCACAGGCCAAATTCACTCTCCCCTGCAATGCCGGATACGACTTGCTCCAGCTCCGAAGTTAAGCTTTGTCAGGAGAGGGCGCTAGAGGAACACTGCAGGACAAGGAGTTCTCTTCCTGGTTGGGGAAAAATCCAGGACTGTATAGAACATCCTCCGCCCCAAACTGGGAAAGGAGCCAACAGACCAAAGAATGACTCAGACCAGTCCAGCTTGATGAGTAGATGAGTTTATTGGGACTCACGTGTAGGGCATTTCTTTTTTTTTTCTTTTTTTTTCAGAGGGAATCTCATGGCACCTCGTTTTCATCATCACTGGATGATTTCTCTGGGTTAGCAAAGGTCAGGAAGACTTGTTCCAGTGTGATCTGACTGACGGAATAGTCTTCTAAATCAAATTGCTCTTTAGCTTGCTCCAAAATGCCAAACACCTTTAACAGCAGCAATAAAAACACAGTTACCATTGCAATCTCCCCTTCAGCCCCCAACTCAGATAAGCCTCTCCTCCACTCCCCCACTCCTATCAAGTGTATGTTGGAGGACAAAAGGCACAGAAGGGGGAGGTGAGAAGGCGGAAGAACAGAGAACTGAGAAAGTGAGAGGAGGCCATCTCTTGATGGACATGGCCTAATAGTCGGATTTAGGGGAAGAAATCAAGGCAATTAAACTCTAGGGGTGTTTGGAAAGTAACCTAACGCTGCTGCTCCTCCCAACAATGCCAGGCTCCCATTCCAAATGCCCGAATCCCAAATACTCCCCACCGTTAGTGCTCTCTTACTTAACATGCAATGTTACAAGGGCAAGATTTCTACCATCACCTTTCCCCAGTCCTTGCTGGGAATGTAGCAGTTAAGGATCCCTTGGTTCTTGTGTTTTAAGACACTACTCAAGAAAGGATAATAGGACAGGTGAATAATCTTACACACTTCATTTGAAATCACCAAAATATTGCTACATTTACTTAACTATATACTTGAAGGGGTGGATAGAGGAGGTTAATACAAAAGGAGATGTGACCTGCTAACCCAATCTCTTTGGTATCCATGATATAGTTAATGGTTTCGGCAGATTTATTCCTCATGAACTAGTCTTATTATGTGGAGTTCATAGCAATGATTGAGGGTACAAATATTAGCCAGTTCACCTGCCCAAAGTAAAACACCTGAGCCTTCTAAAAGTCTAATGTGGTCAGGTGCAGTGGCTCACGCCTGTAATCCCAGCACTTCCGGAGGCCAAGGCGAGCGGATCACCTGAGGTCAGGAGTTTGGGACCAGCCTGGCCAACATGGCGAAACCCTGTCTCTACTAAAAATAGAAAAATTAGCCGAGCGTGGTGGTGCACTCCTGTAATGCAAGCTACTCGGGAGGCTGAGACAGGAGAATCGCTTGAACCCAAGAAGCAGAGGTTGCAGTGAGCTGAGATCACGCCACTCAACTCCAGCCTGGGTGACAGAGTGAGACTCTGTTTCAAAAAGTAAAAAAAAAAAAAAAAAAAAAAGAAACTAAAAGCCTAATGTTACTACGAGACTTTATTCCTAAATGCAGTGCTGAGAATCTGAACCAGGATGTTTTCCTCCTGGCAGTGTGTGGGCATGTACAGTGTGTTTGGTGGGGAGGACAACAGGAATAATCACAATAAGAACAAGATTAATAACAATAAGGATTAATCATAATAAGAATAATCATAGTAAGAATAGCCTCACGTGTGAAACAGAAAATCACGTATAAATCACCAAAGTCAGGCCACTTGTTCTAGTTTCTTATACAGGTGAGTAATGATCCACTGGTAGAGTAGGAGGAAAGAGGGTGGTGTCTATTCCTAATTTAGAATAAACATTTGTATTTACACTTTTATTGCATATTTGTAGATTATAGCAAATTAACTGGGATTAAAAATGTTTGAAAAAACACGTTTGTAATGGTGTGGGATTTTTCTTAATGTTAGTCTTAAAGCATGTATTGCCTTCATGATCACACAAATAAATATGAGATATTTCAAACATCGAGCTTAATGAATTATTTAAAGCAAATACACACGAAACCACCCTATCCAGGTCAAGTAATAATAACGCATACATTCCCATGTGCTATTTCCCAGCTTCTGTCCTCTATAAAAAGTAGCCATTGCTTTTATTGTTATTTGAGCAATTCCCTAACAGTTCCCTTTTTATCTTTTTATCTACACATGCACCCCTAAAATTGTGATTTCTATTTTTCTACTTTTGAACTTCATATGAATGGAATCATCCAGTATTCATTCCTTTCTTTCTGCTTCACTCAATATTGTTTGGAAACTTCACTCATGTTGCATGTAATTATAATTCATCATTTTCCTTTCTGCACAGTAATCTGGTATATGAATGTTGTATATTTTCCATTTGTTTACTAATAGACATGCGGGTTGTTTTTAGTGTTTGACTTTTGTGAATATCACTTATTTGAATATTATTTTGCGTATCTCTTGGCAGAAGTGGATGCAAGTATCTCAGGTATATACCTAAAGGTAGAATTTTTGGGTCATTGCTTTTTGTAAAATTGGTTATGCCAACTTTAGCTTTCCCTTGGAGGTACACAGAACTGGTGAATATCCCTTTCACTCTTCACATAAGAAAAGGCTGGACAAACTGCAAATTAATAGCTTTTATTTAACCTATCAGTTCTCTGATTGGGCAAATACTGGACAAACACCTAACTCAGCATCATGGGAGAGACAGGTGCCGCAGGGAGCAACAGGACAAGCATCTACTTATACAAGGCAGACACTGCTAAATGACATATCAATTGGTAAGAAGATTTAAACATTTTTTAATGCATTGCTAAAGGCCAAGTATTGGTCTAGCATGAGAACATAAAGATCATTCTTTTATTTTTAACCTCTGTGATACAGTTTGCTTTAGTTGTGTTTCTTACATACCGCAGAGTTGGATTTTGCTTGTTAGCCAATCTGAAAAATATTTTTTTCATCTAGTCAGAGAATTAAGCCTTTCTATGTTTATTGAGAGGACCAATATGTTCTATAGAAGTTCTCCCACACTGTTCTGTAATTACATGTCAGTGGAAATACACATATCTACATACATGCATAAGACACACAGCACATATCCCCACTCTGGTTGGTTCTATTTATTGTTATATTCATGATACAGAAACATTTATGCATTTTAAAAATATGTATCAATTATGTTATATTTTATCACACAGATACCTTTCATTTAGCCCAAATTTTAGAGGCACATATAGTCAATGCCCACCATTAGTTCTTACACACAAGCTCTGCCAATCAATTTTTAGTTAATGGGAATTTTTTTCATGTGTATATTCTTCAGGAGGAGCTAATAGAAACAGCATTCCTTGTGTTCATGAGTCTTTGTGACTCTTTTCTCTTTTTTTTAGATGGAGTTTTGCTCTTGTTGCCCAGGCTGGAGTGCGATGGTGAGATCTCGGTTCTCTGTAACCTCTGCCTCCCGGATCAAGCAATGCTCATGCCTCAGTCTCCTGAGTAGCTTGGATTACATGCATGTGCCACCATGCCCAGCTAATTTTTCATATTTTTAGTAGAGATGGGGTTTCACCATGTTGACCGGGCTGGTCTCGAACTCCTGACCTCAGGTGATCACCTGCCTTGGCCTCCCAAAGTGCTGGGATTACAGGCGTGAGCCACCGTGCCTGGCCTTTTGTGACTTTTAATCCTGAAGGTCGCTTCGGCTGGAAGTAAAAACCTTGCTTGCGTTTTTCTTTCATTGAATATCTTTATTTATTTTTTATTTTTATTTTTAGAGACGGAGTCTTGCTCTGTCGCCCAGGCTGGAGTCGGTGGCGCGATCTCGGCTCACTGCAAGCTCCGCCTCCCAGGTTCACACCATTCTCCTGCCTCAGCCTCCTGAGTAGCTGGGACTACAAGTGTCTGCTACCACGCCCGGCTAATTTTTGTAGTTTTAGTAGAGACGGGGGTTTCACTGTGTTAGCCAGGATGGTCTCGATCTCCTGACCTCATGATCCGCCCGCCTCAGCCTCCCAAAGTGCTGAGATTACAGGCGTGAGCCCCCAGCCTCATTGAGTATCTTAAACATCTGACTTGCTCTCCTAGCATAAGACTTTCTTGTTACAAAATCTGCACTCAATCTGACTTTTTCTATTATAAAATGCTTGTCTTTTTTGTCTACATATATAAAAGTCCCTGCCCCATTTTATTATTAAAGTGAAGTAGTTTATTAGAATATTCCTTGGTGTTAGTGATTAGGGGTCAGTTTTTTCAGGTATACTGGTTGCCCTTTCAATGAGTAGATTTGTGTTCTTTTATTTCAGGAAATTTTCTTGAATGATAGTTTTTAGTATTTGTTCTGTGGTTTTGCTTTTTATCTTTGTGGACTGCTTTCATAATTGTTTTGAATTGATATTGCCTTATTTCTCCCTGACAAGTTCTCATCTATATTTCCATTTGATTGTTTTTCTATTTTTCTCTTTTCCAATCTCCATTTCCCTTACACTTTCCACACTATTAGCTCTTGAAAAGTAAGCGTTTCTTAAATGTTTACTTAAGAAAATCCAGCTGGGTGCAGTGACTCACACCTTTAATCCCAACACTTTGGGAGGCCAAGGCGGGTGGATCACTTGAGGTCAAGAGTTGGAGACCAGCCTGACCAATATGGTGAAACCCTGTCTCTACTAAAAATACAAAAATTAGCTGGACATGGTGGAAAATGGTCTTTTACTTATGATATTTTTCTATGGAGTTCAATTATAATCTTTTAATTTGTTCATGTTTTAGTGAGATGAATTTTCTTATGGTTTTGGAAATAGTTTCATATATAGGAGATGGGGTGCAACAAAATAACTTTCTTTTTTTTTTAGATGGAGTCTTGCTCTGTCTTGCCCAGGCTGAAGTGCAGTGGCATGATCTTGGCTCACTGCAGCCTCCATCTCCTGGGTTCAAGCGATTCTCCTCCCTCAGCCTCTCAAGTAGCTGGGACTATAGGCGTGTGCCACCACACCCAGCTAATTTTGTATTTTTAGTAAAGACAGAGTTTCACCATGTTGGCCAGGCTGGTCTCAAACTCCTGACCTCAGGTGATCTGCCCACCTCGGCCTCCCAAAGTGCTGAGATTATAGGCGTGAACCACCACATCTGGCCTAATTTTCTTTTTTTGATATTACAAATAACTTTATATCATTGTATTACTATAGTTAACAATTTAAGTGAAATGGACGAATTCCTTGAAAAGCACAACATACAAAACTGACATAAAAAGGACTACCTATTCCAAAACCCCACCAAAAAGTGAGCAAGGGATATGACACTTCTAAAAAGAAATTTATGAAGCCAACAAACACATAAAAAAAGCTCAACATCACTGATCATTAGAGAAATGCAAATCAAAACCATAATGAGATACCATTTCATGCCAGTCAGAATGGAGATTATTAAAAAGTCAAGAAACAACAGATGCCGGCGAGGCTGTGGAGAAATAGGAAAAAACACTTTTACACTGTTGGTGGGAATGTAAATTCGTTCAACCACTGTGGAAGACAGTGTGGTGATTCCTCAAGGATCTAGAACCAGAAATGCCATTTAACCCTGCTATCTCATTACTGAGCATACACCCAAAGGAATACACATCATTCTACTGTAAAGACACATGCACATGTATGTTTATCGCAGCACTATTTGCAATAGCAAAGACATGGAACCAACCCAAATGTCCATCAATGATAGACTGGATAAAGAAAATGTGGTGCATATATACCACGGAATACTATGCAGCCATAAAAAGAATGAGATCAGCGGGGTGTGGTGGTTCACGCCTATAATCTCGGCACTTTGGGAGGCTGAGGTGGGTGGATTGCGAGGTCAGGAGATCGAGACCATCCTGGCTAACATGGTGAAACCCCGTCTCTACTAAAAATACAAAAAAATTAGCTGGGCGTGGTGGTGTGTGCCTGTAGTCCCAGCTACTTGGAAGGCTGAGGCAGGAGAATGGTGTGAACCCAGGAGGTGGAGGTTGCAGTGAGTCGAGATCGCGCCACTGTACTCCAGCATGGGCAACAGAGCAAGACTCCATCTCAAAAAAAAAAAAAAAAAAAAAAAAAAAAAGGAATGAGATCATGTCCTTTGCAGGGACATCGATGAAGCTGAAAACCAACATTCTCAGCAAACTAACACAGGAACAGAAAACCAAACACTGCATGTTCTCACTGATAAGTGGGAGTTGAACAGTGAGAACACATGGGCACAGGGAGGGGAACATCAGACACTGAGACCTGTCAGAGGGTGGCGGGGAAGGAGAGGGAGAGCATTAGGACAAATACCTAATGCACATGGGGCTTAAAACCTAGATGATAGGTTGATAGGTGCAGCAAACCACCATGGCACATGTATACCTAAGTAATAAACCTGCACATTCTGCACATGTATCCCGGAACTTAAAGTAAATTAAAAAATAATAATAATAATTTGCGAATAAATTCTGCTCCGCACCCTCCAGAGCCAGGGAAAACGGTCCAAAACTGGGACTGCAGACTACTCTGCTTCAAGACCATGACCACTCCTGTGCCAGGGAGGGAGAGGGGCAAGGGCGTGTAAAATCATCACAAAACTATCCACTGTTTCGAAGTGACTTTTTTATTGGTTCAGTATTCATTTGGTTGCTATAAACTTTTGATTGTTTTCCATAGTCCTGACAAAATTGGTTTAGACAGTTTCTGCTAATTTTTGAAGTTTTTGTGAGGTGGGAATGAGAAGTTATGCGTATTCTACCTTTTTGCTGACAAATTGTTCTCCAGTTTCCTGTATATTGATACTTAGTTACTATTTCCCTCTGCTTTGTGGTTAGTTTCCTTTGGCAGGTGAGGGAAAGGAATTTTCATCAATTGAAGTATTTTGATATTCTTCTGTTTCCTTCTTATGGCATATTAAATTGATTATCTGAACCAACAATAGCAAGTGATTTAATGGATGAATGGTAATATTTTGATTAGTTTGCTAAGCTTCTTAGTACATATTCATCTTCTTCTATTAATACAGTGAAGTGCAGTTTCTTTAACAAATAGAACTTTTTCTAAGGGAATGAAGCGACTCGATTCTGTGATTCTTGCTAATATCTGTATGAAGTTAAATTATGCTGGACATGTCCTTATTTCTCTTTGCTACCCTAATTCTAAAGGGCACTTCTATTTTCTAAGTTGCTTCTCTCTAACCTCCAAATTAATCTCTCTCAAGATTAACATTTATAGCTTTGCACATTTTCAAGCCTCTTTATTTATTTCCCCCTGTAACCAGGATTTTGATTGACTAGGTCTAGTTCTCAGAGATTTTTTTCAGTATTTCCCAGCTCATGATGGATCTACCGCCATTGCCACTGTGTTCCGTATTCTCTTTTCTGCAGAATCCTCACCTGCTCTCTCTGAGAGATTCCCTTGTTCACTGTCTCCTGTAGCATTCAGATTTGCTTTTCCCTTGGTGCATCTAAAGTGGGTGTTTCAATCTACGCTGTCTTTTAGAATGCACAGTTTTCACAACCTTCTTCCTACTGGGATAGAGTTAAGAGGTTATAGGGATTTTATTTGTCTGTTTGCTAGGTATTAATCACAAGCTTTTACAGGTTAGGGCCATGACCACTAATTGAAATGACTATCCTTTCTCACTTGAATTACTTTGGCACCTCATCCGAAATCAACTGACTATACATGTATGAATCTATTTTTGGACTCTGTATCTTATTCTATCTATCTATCTATCTATCTACCTACTTACCTATCCATCTATTCATTCATCCATCCATCCATCCATCAATCCATCCATCCATCCATGCATTTATCTTCTCTGTCTCTACTCATGCTAATACCACACTGTCTTAATTATCGTAGTTTTATAATAAGGTTTCAAATAAGTTGGTGCAAAGTCTTGCAATTAAAAAAGTATAGTTTGGAATAATCAAGTTCTTTTGAATCCAAAATCAATTGGCCATACATGTGTGAATCTATTTTTGAACTCTGTATCTTATTCTATCTATCCATCCATCCGTCATCTATGTCTCTACTTATGTTAATACCACATTGTCTTCATTACTGTAGTTTTATAATAAGTTTTAAAATGAGTTGTCACAAAATCTTGCAATTAAGAAAATATATATTTTTGGATAATGAAGTTCTTTTGAATTTCCATATAAGTTTTAGAATCAGCTAAATTTCTACCAAAAATAAAAAGCCTCTAGGATGTTGATTGAGATTGTTTTGAGTGTATAAATCAATTTGGGGACAATTGACAATTTAAAAATATTGAGTCTTCTGATCCATGAATAAGGTATATTTCTCCATTAACTCAAGTCATCTTTAATTTTTCTCAGCAATGTTTTCAGTCTTCAGTGTACAGGTACTGCACACCTTTTTAAAAATTTTCCCTAAATGTTTTATGTATTTCATGCTACCACAGTGATAATGATAATGATAATGCTACCTTGAAAATGATATTAGCAATAGATATTTCTAGATTTCCTTACTCAAAGTGAAGATGTTTCATTCTAGTCCTCCTTTGCTGAAAAGTCCCTTTTTTGGTAGATCATTCATTTTTATTGCTGAGGGTATTCCATTGTATGAATAATTCACAGTTTGATTACCCATTCACATGTTGATGGACATTGGGTTAATTTTTGGCCTTTACAATTAAAGCTATTTATGAATATTTGCATACAAGTCTTTCTATGCTCATATGCTTTCATTTCTCTTAAGTAAAACTTCTAGAAGAAGACATCCAATCAAGCTTTTGTGACTCTGTATTGGGCAAAGTTTTTTAGATATAGCACTAAAAGCACAATTCACTAAAAAATGATAAATTTAACTTCACCACAATTAAAAACATTTGGTTCTTAAAAGATGCTTTGAAGAAAATAAAAAGCCATAGTCTGGGACAAAATATTTGCAAATGACTTACTAGACAAAGGGCTGAGATTCAGAATGTACAAAGAATTCTCAAAACCCAATAGTAAGAAAAAAGACCAATTCAACAATAAATGAAAGAAAAGTTCACCGGTCACTTCACCAAAGATGATACACATGTGGCAAATAAGCACATGCAAAGATGTTGAGAAGTTTCATATAACAGGGTGTTAAATTTTTTCAAGTGCTTTCCCCTCTATTGAGATTAATGTATAATACAATATAGATGCTAATCACAGAGATTCTTTCCCACAGAGAAAATGTATTATGCACATAAGCTTTGAATCTTAGTGCTATCTTGTAGAAATTTTGTGATGTTGAGCAAGTTTTTACATTGTGTAAGGTTTAGTTTTTTTCAAAATGAGGATAACATATAACTTGAGTTATTGTCAAGATTCACAGTAATGTAGGTAGAATTACTCACATGTAATAAGTAATTGACTACCAGTAACTCTGATGAGATTTGTAGAGCCTCAGATACTCACTTTCTCCACTGTAATTTATGGAGTTAGGAATACTTTTCAACAGGAACACAACATATTCACCTCTTGGATAGTGTAGTATTTGCTGATGCTCATCCCAAGGTTATAAATGGGTAACAGCAGGAATGAATCAAGCAGAAAGTTTTTAAAAGTATTATTCCAATCTGCGATGAAAAAGATAACGTTAGCATGCTTTATATGAAATGAACTGTCCCAGGATAACAAAAGTCTCCCAACTTGATAAAATTAAACAGAGAAAATTAAAAGCTGTAACATTATTCTCACAAACCCTCCGTTTTTAGCATAAAGTATACTACCCCTGATTTCTTGAAACGTAGTTTGTGTTGATAATTACAGCTTTGGAAAATCCTTTTGGGAAAGCTGATGTCCATATCATCTGTCTTCCCGTCATCTCATGCGAACAAGAAACCAATGCTGATTATTTCTCATACCGTTTATTCTACAAAACCAATGAAAAAGCAAAGTTGTGATAGGAAATGTAGCCTAGGACTCAACAGTGGAAAGAGGATAAGGAATATATTATCAGTTGAAAGGACATACATCCTCAGAGAAACAAACTTGATGCTGAGATTCCTCTAAATACTAAATTAAATATGTATAACAGTTTATGAATATATATGCGGAAATAAGAAACATGTTTAAGAGGTAAGGTTCTGAACTACCACTGTAAGACTTCAAGACTGAGTTCAGATTACTGGAAAAAAAAGATGAAATTAGAAGTCTGAGCAAAAAGCATATTTGGAAGATGCTTTTGTGTCCAGAATTGGTTCCTTCCGGTGGGTTCTTGGTCTCGCTGACTTCAAGAAAGAAGCCGCAGACCCTTGCGGTGAGTGTTACAATTCTTAAAGATGGTGCATCCAGAGTTGTTCCTTCAGATGTGTCCCGAGTTTCTTCCTTCCAGTGGGTTTGTGGTCTTGCTGACTTCAGGAGAGAAACTGCAGACCTTTGTAGTGAGTGTTACAGCTCTTAAAGATGGCACATCCAGGTTGTTTGTCCCTCCCAGTGGGTTCGTGGTCTCACTGACTTCAGGAATGAAGCCGACGACCTTCGTGGTGAGTGTTACAGCTCATAAAGGTAGTGTGGACCCAAACAGTGAGCAGCAGCAAGATTTACCGTGAAGAGCAAAAGAAAAAAGTTCCCACAGCATGGAAGGGGATCCGAGGTTGCCACTGCTGGCGCTGGTGGCCAGCTTTTATTCCCTTATTTGGCCCCACCCACATCCTGCTGATTGGTCCATTTTACAGAACACTGATTGGTCCATTTTACAGAGTGCTGATTGGTCCATTTTACAGAGTGCTGATTGGCCCATTTTACAGAGTGCTGATTGGTCCATTTACAATCCTTTAGCTAGACACAGAGTGCTGATTGGTGCAAATTTACAGAGTGCTGATTGGTCCATTTTACAGAGTGCTGATTGGCCCATTTTACAGAGTGCTGATTGGTCCATTTACAATCCTTTAGCTAGACACAGAGTGCTGATTGGTGCAATTTTACAGAGTGCTGATTGGTGTGTTTACAATCCTTTAGCTAGACACAAAAGTTCTCCAAGTCCCCACTCCACCCAGAAGCCCAGCTGGCAATCAGTACTCTGTAAAATGGACCAATCGGCACCCTGTAAATGGGCCAATCAGCGCTCTGTAAAATGGGCCAATCAGCAGGATGTGGGCGGGGCCAAATAAGGGAATAAAAGCTGGCCACCTGAGCCAGCAGCCCAGCTGGCTTCAACTCTCACTTTGACAGAAGAGAGGGTGCCACCTGAGTGAGGAGGTAGAGGGTAAGTTTGCACCTAATATGTAAATTCTTATGACATTCTTATGACAAAATGGTAGAAGTATGTCTTTCCCTATCAGTGATTACATTAAATATAAATAAATTACTGCTCCAATTAAAGCACAGAGATTGGCAGAATGGATTTTAACAAGCATGATCCAACCATATGCTACCTACAACAGATTCTATTTAAATTTAAAGGCACAAATAAATTAAAAGTTTAAAAGACAGAAAAATATATTCAATGCAAATGGTAACCAAAAGAGAGCTGGAACGATTCTACTAATGTCAGACAAAATAGGCTTTAAGATAAAAACGGTTATAAGAGATGAAGGACATTATATACTATTAAATGGGTTAATTCATGAAGAAGATACAACAGTAACAAACATATATGGTCCTAACAACACAGCCCTAAAATATATGAAGCAAAAACTGACAGATTTAAGGGCTTTCAACAATAGTAGTTGGAGATGTCAATACCCCACTTTAAATAATTATAGAACAACTACATTGATCAAACAAATATAAGATATGAACAACAAAATAAACCACCTGACCTAAAGGTATATATAAAATACTCTACCCAACAATAACAAAATACACATTTTTTTCTCAAGTGTACATAAAAAAATTATCCAGGACAGACCATTAATTAGGCCACAAAACAAGTCTTAATAAATTATAAAAAACTGAAATAATATGAAGCATCTTATTATGACTGCAATGGAACAAAATTAGAAATCAGTAACAGAAGGAAATCTGAAAATACACAAATATGTATAAATTAGACAATACAAGCTTAAGCAACAAATGAGTCAAATAAAAAATCATAAGGGAAATTAGAAAATACTTTGACATGAATGAAAACAAAAATATGGTATACCAAAACTTATAAGAAAAGCAGTTTAGTTTTTTCACATTTATTCTTACATTTAAAACTATTTCAAATAAATAATCTAGTCTTCCACCTTAAAAACTGGAAAAAGAAGAGCAAACCAAACCCAAAGCTGGTGGAAGGCAGGAAATAATAAAGACTAAAACAGAGATAAATAGAGAATGTAAAAACAACAGACCAGGGAAAATATACAATCCCTTTAAAGAATCAACACAAGTCAAAGACCTTTATATTGACTGACCAAAATAAGAAGAAAGAAGCCTCAAATTATTAAAATCAGGAAACTAAGAGAAGACATTACTACCAATCTTACAAAAATAAAAAAACATTACAAGAGAATACTATGAACAAATGTAGGGCAATTGATAACCTAGATGAAAAGGACACAATTCATAACCTAGATGAAAAGGACACATTTCTAGGAACACACAAACTACAAAACTAACTCAAGAATAAGTAAAATATCTGAATAGACCTATAATAAGATATTTAATTAGTAACTAAAAACCTCTCAGCAAAGAAAAGGTTGGGATAAGATGGCTTCAATGGTGAATTCCACCAAACATCTAAAGAATAATTTACATTGGTCCTCCTGTTTGGTTTTTAAATAAACAACCAATTGTCCTATTCTCTGACACCCCAACTGGGTGTCCTACAATTGAATTCAATTCTAGCACTACAAAGTATTTTCTAATTTCCCTTGTGATTTTTTATTTGACTCATTTGTTGCTTAAGCTTATAAGTTAGCACAGACTCCACGGGTTAAAGAACCAATCCCACAAGATTGCACCCGCTTTAGACACAGCCACAAATAGGGAATACAGGGTACCTGCACTTCTGCCTGGATAACTACAAATGTTAGGACTCCCACAATTGTTCCTCTGGTTTGATAATGTGCTAAAAACAACTCACAAAACTAAGGAAAGTGCTACATTTACAATTACAGTTTATTACAAATGAACAGGCAAATGAAGAAGTGCAGAGGGCAAGGGGCATGGGACACAGAGCTTCTATGCCCTCTCCAGTGTGCCACCCTCCCAGCACACCAATGGGTTCACCAACCCAGAAGCTCTCCAGATCTCATTGTTCAAGAGTTTGTATCAAGACTTCATTATGTAATCATGATTGGTTAATGCAATGGCCTTTGGTGACTGAACTCAATCTCCTGTCTCCTTCCTTCCTGGAGATCAGGGGTGAGGATGTGGGCTGAAAGTTTCAATCCTCATCACATGGTTGATTCCTCTGGCAACCAGCACCTATCCTCAAGCTATCTAAGGGCCTTCCTGGAGTCACCTTATTAGCATAAACTCACGTATGGTCAAGTTTTGAATAAGAAAAGATATTCCATTCATTCCAGAAATTCCAAGGACTGTGGGAGCTCTGTGCCAGGAACAAGGGATGAAGACCAAATACATATTTCTGTTATATCATACCTTCTCAAACTCTACCAAAAAATAGGTCTTATGATTGTTTGGAAAACAATTTCCTTTCTAACAAAGAGTAAAGGCTTTTCTATTTGAAATCTTTGAATTATCACTTTGAGTAAATGACTATTATTTTACAGTGACCCGTGATTCTATTTTGATGAAGTGTTTTAAGCCTTTAGTATTTGACATACTTCCAAAAATCAAATTTCAAATTCTAAAGTTAAGTATTTTCCTTTTTTTTTTGTTTTTGAGACGGAGTCTCGCTCTGTCGCCCAGGCTGGAGTGCAGTGGCGTGATCTCGGCTCACTGCAAACTCCGCCTCCTGGGTTCACGCCATTCTCCTGCCTCAGCCTCCCTAGTAGCTGGGACTACAGGCGCCCACCACCACGCCCAGCTAATTTTTTGTATTTTTAGTAGAGATGGGGTTTCACCGTGTTAGCCAGGATGGTCTCCATCTCCTGACCTCATGATCTGTCCGCCTCGGCCTCCCAAAGTGCTGGGATTACAGGAGTGAGCCACTGCGCCCAGCCTAAAATTAAGTATCTTCCAAAAGGAACTCCTAGATGTCCAAGAGAGACATAGTAGGCTTATTTAATATGTTAAAATTATATAGGAAACACTGGCAAATAAGAAATGGTGCTTGACTTTCTTTGAGTTATATTTACATAAATGTGTTATTAAAGTATGTTCCAAAATTGTAAGAAATTCCTACAATTCTGATATGTCTTGGTATATGTTATCGGTAATCATTATAATGATGTTAAATTGTATGCCACAGAAATAATCAAATATGCTTGTCAATTGTGTCTTTAGGCTGGGTGCGGTGGCTCATGCCTGTAATTCCAGCAATTTGGGAGGCCGAGGCGGGTGGGTCACCTGAGTTCAGGAGTTCAAGACCAGGCTGGCCAACATGGCAAAATCCTCTACTAAAAATACAAAAAAAAAAAAAAAATTAGCTGGGCGCGGTGGCCGGCGCCTGTAATCCCAGCTACTTGGGAGGCTGAGGCAAGAGAATTGCTTGAACCCAGGAGGTGGAGGTTCCAGTGAGCTGAGATCATGCCATTGCATTCCAGCCTGGGCGATAGAGTGAGACTCTGTCTCAAAAAAAAAAAAAAAATTCTGTCTTTAACCATGTCTATTCTAAGAGATTTGTCATTCTCAATTATTGTTTTATTTTGATTCTTCTCAAAAAGTGGTTTATAATCAGCTACAGTCCAAAATTTGCTTCTTCTTTAAGGAACTTCATGGAAAGAACTATGACAAGTACTCTTGAATCCAGGTTTCTGATAACTTTGGAGATCACACCATTGGAGTGGGCAAGAACTTCCAGGGCTCTAATAAAAAAGCTGATGCATTCATGAGGGTTGCTAACCCAACATCAAGTGGAATAATAATTAACTACATGGGACTAAACTGATAGAGGACAAAGATGATTTTTAATAACTTTTTTGCTTGAAACATTGCTGATTCTTTTTATGTTTTGCTTCCAGAGTTAATAAACCTTTTTTCTTTTGAGCTATTCATAGCTTACAAAAATTGGGTAAATATACCTTTGTGGGCAAATTTGAAGCATTTGCCTTTCTCACTACTGGATTTCTCCCAAATTTGGAAACTGTGAGTATTCTTAATTTATGGCAAAATAGTTATTTGCATAAGTTCAATACGGATCTGTTTTATTTTATAACAGGACATAATTAGATACACTGGCTATTTTATCAAGGCTTTGGTTGGAATGGCATATTTTCAGAGATGACCAGACTGCTTGGAGGAATTGAGATTAGCTTTACAATTTTATAGTGCTGATAAAAAGCCCTTTGGAAAGTCTGGCATGGTTCCTTGTCTACACAGTTCCCTTATATGGTTTCTGTGCTTGCACTAAGTAAAGAATGTCACTTTCTGGCAGGGCCACGAGCCTCAGTATATTTTGGGAACTCAAGAAGAGAGAAATTAACCCAATTCATACAGGTATTACAGATACAGCCAAGCAAATACTTGGTTTGGCTTCCTCGCTTCAAGACTTTTAAAAGTCTAATCCAAAATTTATTATAAAAGTCCCAGCAAAGCCAACGTTTAAAAGCCATTCACTATGCCCACTGTGTTTTATGTAAATAATCAGGCCAAGTATCATAAGCCCCAAATTTATTTTGCAACTATGCATCTGACAAGGGTCTAATATACAAAACTACAAGGAACTGAAACAATTCAACAAGCCAAAAACAAATAACCCAAATAAAACATGGGCAAAAGGAACAAACATTTCTCAAAAGAAGACATACGAGTAACCAAAAAATATATGAAAAAATGCTCAATATCACCAGTCATCAGAGAAATGCAAATAAAAACCACAATGGAATATCATCTCACATCAGTCAGAATGGCAATTATTAAAAAGTCAAAAAACAGATGCTGGTGAGGCTGTGGAGAAAAGAGAACACTTATACACTGTTGGTGGGAATGTAAATTTGTTCAGCAACTGTGGAAAGCAGTTTGGGGATTTCTCAAAGAACTTAGAACTACCATTTGACCCAGCATTCCCATTACTAGGTATATACGCAAAGGAAAATAAATCATTCTACTAAAAGACACATGCGTCTGTATGTTCATTGCAGCATCATTCACAATAGCAAAGACATAGAATCAACTTAGGTGCCTATCAATGGTGGATTGGATAAAGAAAACGTGGTACATATACACTATGGAATACTATACAGCCATAAAAAGGAATGGAATTATGTCCTCTGCAGCAATGTAGATGCAGCTGGAGACAGAAAGAAAGAAAGAAAGAGAAAGAAAGTCTAGAACCTACAAATCCACAAACAAAAACGTAGATTGGCAATTGGGAGAGGCAGTGGGGAGAGGAGAATGGGATGTAACTGAATGAGTACAGGGTTTATTTGAGGGGTGATGAAAATGGGATTAGATGGTAGTGTTGGTCGCACAACATCGTGAATATACTAAAAGTCAGGGAACTGTGCACTTTGAAGGGTAAAAAAGGTGAAATTTATGTTATTTGAATTTTACCTCAATTTTCTGAAAAAGAAAAGCCCGATGAAGTGGATAAAATGTTATTTCTGCATTACTGATGAGACGCGTAGGTCACGTCACGTTGCCTCAGGTCAGACTAGCACCAAAATTGACTACACCGCTCAAACCCTTCTATCTAGCACTAAACAATAAGCCAAAAAAAAAAAAAAGTTAAAATTCAACCCTAAGTCCCTATGGGTTTTCATTTGTTAGAGGCGCGCGCTTTCGAGCTCTGCGCGCCGACCACGGGCAGCGAGTGGGCCCCCTGGCGTCTGGAGCAGCGGCCAGCGCAGAGGAATCAGGCAGAAGGAGGAAGGGCTGGCCGGGGCTCCCGGGCACTCACTGCTCAAGCCTCGCCGCCGCCTCCGCCGCTGCGGGGTGCGCGTCCACCTGGTTGGGGCTCCTCCTCCCAACACCCGCCCCCCAACACCCTCCCCCCAACACCCTCCCCAACGGACCGCCGCGCAGCCGCCCGCGGGCGAGTCTGTAGCCTGATCCTGCGCGGACCCGCCAGAGGCACACCAGGAGGCGGGGAACCGGGGGCGCCCGGGGCAGACCGGGGTGGGAGTGTGGGGAGCCGGGGACGCGCGGAAGGTGCCGGGGGCGCGCGGTGGAGCCGGGAGCGCCACCTCAGTCCCCCCACCGCCCCACCCCGCGCATGCTCCCAAGAGCCCCAGACCACCCTTCTCAGGCTTCCGAGATATTTCATCCCTTGCTTCTCCTGGCCCACCGCTCAGTCCCCCAACTCTAGGACGACAGCGGTTAGGGATAAGGGGAATGAGACACGCGCCTTGGCTGCAGCATTCAAGGTGAAGCCAACTCAATAGTCAAAATAAAGACTTTTATACAATATTTTTACATTTTAAAATAAAATGTAAAGATAAAATTTCGTGAGGAGCTATATTGGCATCTACAGCAAAAGGAAAAGTCAGTAATCCTGAGCCGTCTTTGTTGAAAATTTTTGTACTCTGTTCATTGTGGATTTTTTGGCATTGATTTTTATTTTAAATATTGCATTTAGATGTTTTAGTTTAATATTTATCATGACTACTGAGTGAATCCCGTAAATTTTGTGCCATAGGTGAGTACCTCACTATGGTACAGCTCTACCCTGCTGCCATCTTCACTGTGGTAGTGGCAGAAGTCTAGGGGGATGTAAGTAACCACCTCCTTCGCAGGGTCTGTTAGGGGTTAGCAGGGAACTTCCAGAGGCTCAGGCACAGGAGCTTACATGGCCCCCAGGCTTGTCCCAGGACAAGGTCTCAGGGAAGGGCAGGGAAAAGAGATTTACACCAGCTTTCTCAATACTGACCCCTGCATTACTAAAAAGTTTATTAATCTTCTTTCTGTTAAGTCATAATTATAATAATAATTTCATTATTTTAATAATAATAAAATAAACCTCAATAACACCTAATATTTAATATGCTACTTATTAATAATACTTATTATTGGAGGCTTGGGACAATTAGTTCTCTGTGCCTCTGGTCTCAAAAGAAGTGATGCAACCAAGACTAGTTTTCTCAGTGCTACTTTACTGAGGACCTGGGTGATGTGAACCAAAGCTTTATAAGGAAGATGATTTGAGATGATTTGCAGAGTTGTCCTGTTTCTACAGGATTCACTGGAGTGAATTCCTATTATTGAGGTTTCTTATTTTGTCATTGTTAAAATAATGAAATTACTATTATAATCATGACTTAAAGAAGATTAATAAACTTTCTAGTAATGCGGGAGTCAGAAATAAGATTTCTATTTAATCGGGGCTAAATTCCTGAATTTACTATGGAAGCAAATAAATACCTGGCTTTCTTATTTCATATCTCTTTTAGTTGATGAGTATTTGGTTTTGCTTTTTTTCTCCTTGTTAAAAAAAAACCACACAATTTATAAATTTAGACAAGAAGAGACTTTCTTATACGAGGTTACAGCCTGCAAGGTGGGATCCTATGCTGGGAAGCACGCTGTATTATTCCGTTTTCATGCTGTCTATAAACACATGCCTGAGACTGGGCAATTTACAGAAGAAAGAGGCTTATTGGATTTACAGTTCCACATGGCTGGGGAGGCCTCACAATCATAGTGGAAGGCAAGGAGGAACAAGTCACATCTTACATGGAGGGCAACAGCAAAGAGAGAGCTTGTGTAGGGCAACTCCCATTTTTAAAACCATCAGATCTCGTGAGACTCATTCACTATCATCAGAACCGCAGGGGAAAGACCCGCCTCCATGATTCAGTCATCTCCCACTGGGTCCCTCCCACAAGATGTAGGAATTATGGGAGCTATAAGAAGAGATTTGGGTGTGGACATGGAGCCAAACCATATCACATGCCTTGGCCAAGATCAGAGACAGGCACTTTGAAGGAGGAGGGTTGGGGTAGGAGCTTTATGCTCAACAGGTTGGCTAAATATACATATTCAACAGGTGAGAGAAGAAGCTATGAATATTCATGAAAGTGGTCCTGATGCATGTGTATTTAACAAACATGCATGTTACATACAACTCATGTTCATTTTGGGGTGGTTGCAACATTTAAATGTATTACAATTCAGCCTGATACGTCAAAAGGTCTTTTCAGGACATGAAGGCATGCAAGTGTGCGACCTCTGTAAGTCAGCCAGAACCATCCTATAGTCGGTAGTCTTATCAGGAGAAAGTTACTGAAATCAGTCTCTTGTCCAATCAAGCTGTAGTTATGGCTGGTGGAACAAGGGGTCGGTTAGTCAATATCTGTGATTTGGATGAGTTGTAATTGTTTTAATATTGCATATCTTCAGCCGGGCACGGTGGCTCATGCCTGTAATCCCAGCACTTTGGGAGGCCAAGGCGGGTGGATCATCTCAGGTCAGGAGTTCGAGACCGAGACCAGCCTGGCCAACATGACAAAACCCCATCTCTACTGAAAGTACAAAAATTAGCCGGGGGTGGTGGCATGCACCTGTAATCCCAGCTACTTGAGAGGCTGAGGCAGGAGAATCACTTGAGATCATGCCACTGCACTCCAGTCTGGGTGACAGAGAGGGACTTTGTTTCAAAAAAAAAATTTATATATATATATATATATGCACATATATACATATCTATATAGATACATAGATACATATACATATCTATATAGATACATAGATATGTATATATGTATATACATATATGTGTGTGTATATATATAGAGAGAGAGAGAGTGAGAGAGAGAGAATCACTCTGTTGTCCAGGCTGGAGTGCAGTGGCACGATCTCGGCTCACTGCAACCTCCACCTCCCTGGTTCAAGCAATTCTCCTGCCTCAGCCTCCTGAGTAGCTGGGATTACAGGCACATGCTACCACACCTGGCTAATTTTTGTACTTTTTGTAGAGATGGGGTTTCATCACGTTGGCCAGGCTGGTCTCAAACTCCTGACCTCACATGATCCGCCCGCCTTGGCCTCCCAAAGTGCTGGGATTACAGGTGTGAGCCACTGCGCCCAAGCCATGTTCCCTATCTTCTCTGAGCAGGGCTGGGGAAAACAAAAACAAAAACAAAAATATTGCTTATCTTCAAGCCAGTGCTTGTTTAGCTGCTGGAGAAAACAAAAACTCTGTGGCAGTTAGAACATAGCTTTTTTCTTTAAGTGTAAGGGTGCATGACTTAACCCTTCCTGGCATGGCCTTAGATCCTGTTTATAATTTGTTATCGTATTGCCACAAAGAGTCTGTTCTGTCAGTCTTGTGATCTCTGTATTAACATTAAGGCTGCTCAGTTGTGTCTAAACTCTAAAAGGGAGAGGATGTAATGAGGCATATCTGATTTGCCATCCCATCATGGCTGGAAACTAAGTCTTTAAGGTTTTTCTGGGGTCTGCTTGGCCCAGAGAGGGTTCATTCAGTAGGTGGGGGGCATAGGATTTTATTTTTAGTTCACATTCACAAAAACAAAGGGCCAAAAAAGTCTTACTGTGTCACACAGGCTGGAGTGCAGTGGTGCAATCTTGGCTCATTGCAGCCTCCGTCTCCCGGGTTCCAGCAATTCTCCTGCCTCAGCCTCCTGGGTAGCTGGGATTACAGGCACCCGCCACCACACCCAGCTAATTTTTGTATTTTTAGTAGAGATAAGATTTTACCATGTTGGCCAGGCTGGTCTCGAACTCCTCACCTCAGGTAATCCACCCACTTGGGCCTCCCAAAGTGCTAGGATTACAGGCGTGAACTATCATGCCAGGGCTATATGTCTGTGCTTTCTAAACCCAATAAATGTGATGTAATATTAATGCTAACAGCACACGTGATGGGCCAGAAACATTTCTATAAGCCCAGCGTCTCTGGACATAAATTTCTAGGGATGGTGAACCGAAGAAACAAAATTGTGTCATTGAAATCAGCTTTTCCCAACCACCAGTGTCTTCTCTCTCTCTCTCTTTCTCTCTCAGTGTTCACTTATTACATGGCTACTCTGTGCCAAGCACTGTTGCTAAACACATTATGTACAATTTCTCATCTCATTGGTACTGATTTTGACACTTACTCATCCACTGTCTTTTATCATGATGTGACCATTTCCTACAAAATGCCCTATGTAGCTTCCAACCAAAATACCACAAAGCACAACTTCAGCAGTCCTGCCTCTTGACCTTCTCCCAGGCTCTGCTCTCGCTCATCTGTTCCATGCTTTGCATTGGCAGAAGACCCATCTTTCTAAATGCTTACTCTCTTGGAGCATGTAATTTCTTTCCTAGGAATCACCATTCTCAGCTGCCTGACTCCAAGAATCGTTCTCAGTTTTATCTCCTGGTGCTCCTAGACCTCAGCACCTTATTCCAGCCTAACACGTCTGGCAACTCACTGTTCCCAGAGCTATTCAACATGCCTTCCACCTCAGGGCTTTACTTGGCCTGTAATGCCCTCTTCCTCTCTTTCTGCCAAAGTAGCTTAATGATTAGGAATATAATTCTGAAGTCCAACCATGGGCAAAGCCAGCTCCTCTGCTGACTTGGTGGATGACCTTGAACTAAATTTCTTCCCTTTTCAGAGCCTCCAATGGACAGTAAAACTAATAACAACACCTCCCTACCTTAGAGGTTGTTGTATAATTAAATGAGATAATATACATAAAGTGCATGGTGCAGTATCTGGTACATAGTAAAGATCAATAACCTGATGTTATCATTGTTGTCGTCACTATTATTATTTCAGACCTTGGTTTCTCCCCACTCTTTCATGAAGCCCTTATCTAACCACTCCAGGTGAAAATCATCTCTCTTTTCTTTGAATTAACTTACTTTTCCTATCACTGATTTGATGACTAGGATTTAATGCCTTAAGCTTTACATCATTCCTTTCCGATTTTATTTCCCCATCTCAGGTAAAAACTCCTGGAAGAAAAGATCCTGCAATTTGGCTTTTTGTGAGATGGAAAAGATTACACCTTGCCCTGCAAACTTCCCCCCTTTAAAGGCGAAGGTTTGTTAGGTTAGTTAGCCTGTGAGAAAACTGTGTGTTCTTAGCAATCAAAGGCCAGACATCTGGGGGTACAGGGGGGAGGAAGACTAGGATAAGAGACTCTAGACGGGGACAGAATTAAAAGGAAAAAAAAATTAAATAAGCCTCCGTCTCCTTTTATCTCCTAGCAGTAGGCAGTAATTTAATAAATAAAGGAGCCCCTTTAGCGTTTTCCCTGTCCATTCTTTCCCAGGCACGGTGACCTAGACAGCAGCAAAAAGCGAGTTAATAGGGAGGGGTTAGGTAGGATGCAAAAGTCAAGGAATGTGGCTACAGCTGATTACAGGAACTGAGAAAGTGGACCAAACAATATTGACTTCCAGCACGCCACCGCGATGTCCATCTTGGGGAATCCGTTCCTGGAAGGGACCCATCTCGCCCACCCTTAGGGGTCGAGGTGGGCGAAGCGGGAGGAGAGGGCTGGCGGGGCGGGGCGGGGTTGCTCCGCCCCCGGAGGCTGGGCTGTGACCAGCAGGCGGCTCCACAGCGCAGCGGGCGCGCTCATAAAGGGCACAGCCGAGGGTACGTGGATCGCGGTGCGGAGACTGAGGTTAGAAGGCACAGGTGGCGAGATGAGCCGGGTACCAGCGTTCCTGAGCGCGGCCGAGGTGGAGGAACACCTCTGCAGCTCCAGCCTCCTCATCCCGCCTCTAGAGACGGCCCTGGCCAACTTCTCCAGCGGTCCCGAAGGAGGGGTCATGCAGCCCGTGCGCACCGTGGTGCCGGTGACCAAGCACAGGGGGTGAGTGAGGAGGGTCGGGGTCAGGGGCAGGAGAAACTGGAAAGGGGGGAAAGGAGGAGCAGGAAGAGGAGGGGTGGGAGAAGGGAAGAGACGGCTTGCCTAATCGTTGCTAACAGCTGCCACTTTTAATAGGCGCTACCCGGTGTGCTAAGTGGGCGTTTTACAGGTGTTACCTTGTTTATTTCAGCACACTCTCCACCTAGGGAGGTATTGATGCCACCATTTGATTGGTGGAAAACTGAGACTCAGAGAGGTTAAGTGACTTACCTAAGCTTACACAGCTACTAAGTGGCAGAGCTGGAAAGGTTTTCTGATCCAGAGCCAGACTTCTGAACATACTGTGCATAGTGTCTAAGGGAAGGGCAGAGGGATGCGGGGGCTGGAAGAGGGCCAGTGGGGTGGTGAGGAAGGAAAGAAAAAGGAAGGTATATGGATACTTTCTAAGAGACCCCAGCATTGATGGGAAGGGGCTGAAGCTGCTCCCTCTCTCCTTGTAGCTACCTGGGGGTCATGCCCGCCTACAGTGCTGCAGAGGATGCGCTGACCACCAAGTTGGTCACCTTCTACGAGGACCGCGGCATCACCTCGGTCGTCCCTTCCCACCAGGCTACTGTGCTACTCTTTGAGCCCAGCAATGGCACCCTGCTGGCGGTGAGCAACTTCCTGTCCCGGGGTGGAATGGGGCCCCTGGGCCCAGATTGAAGCTCAAAAGTAAGTTCTCCACAGCAGGGGGAGTCTTGATTGTGACTACACGTGCCCCTCTGCAAGTGACTGGATACCAGCAACAGTGAAGGTTATCTGTGTCCATGTATCTATTTCTAGGACTGCCTGAGGATGCATAACACGGCACCAGCGCCCACTGCTGCCTCAAGCATGTGACAGTGTGGAAATAATAATCTTGTCATTCTTGCATATGTCCTTGTCCTATACTCAGTTGCCCCAAATACACAGCTTGAATGAACCCATTAGCCAAGGGAAGACTGACTTACTGAATCCTTGTCGACATGGAAAAGAAGGGGTGTTCTATAATCCCTGGGAGTCTTCAGAGTGATATACGGTGTGACCTGTTTTAATATCTAATCATAGTTTCAAAAGGTAGCAGTAGCTTGTGTTTATGGAGAACTTTTTAATGCATCAGGCACTTTTCTAAACATTTCACATTTATTAATCCTCTTAATACTTAAAACTATTCTATGATATGGGTAATATGATTACTCCCACTTTATAGATGAGGAAACCGAGTCAGAGCAACTATGTTCAACTTACCGAGGTTTATGTAACCAACAATTAGCATGGCTGGACTTCAGAGCTGCTCAGTCTAAGTCCACGGTCCATAGGTCCAGACTCTTCTAAGACCACCGCCATTTTAACTGCTACATATTGGGCACTTATGTGCTAAGAAGGAGACGCTGATCACATTCAATTCTGCGAAATTCCTCTATGGGTGTTTTTATTAACTCCCCTTCCCCCCAGTTTCTATTGAGGTCCTTGAGGCTCAGGTTAGTAGAGTCACTTTGCTTGAGGTCACACATCTGGTTAGTGAAAGACTCAAGAATCACTCCTAGGTGTGACAGTTAACTCTTAAGGTCTGTGCGCTCCAAGCTGGGTCTTACAATGTCCTTCCTTTTCCCCTGAATTTCTGGATCGCCAAATAATCTGGCCGTTTAACACTCCTTTGAGAATATCTAGCTTTCCCCAACTTATACTCATCCAATGGAGATGGCATTCATACTACCTGCCAACAGCGGTTCCCTAGGGGGGTAGAACCCAAGGCTTTGAAACTAGATGACAGCTGAATCTGCTCAGTGACTTGGTGATTCACTTCCTCATCTGTAAAATGAGGTTGATGATGCCTATTTTTTGATGATCAGCTGAGATGAATAACAGAGAGAGGAGTGCAGAGGATGGTTTTTACTAGTGAGGCATAATTTTCAACCTTCGCTGTGTATCAGAATCACCTGGGCTGTCTGGGTCTCACTCCTGGAAGAGATACAGACTGGGTTAACCTAAGGGTGGTATCTGAGCGTCTTCACGAAGCTTTCCACATGTGCAGCAGGAACGGAGAGCCACTAAGAGTTTCATGGCCCTTGTCCAGATATCAATTGGCAAACTTCTCTCTCTAGTTCCTTCTTAATTTGGTGTTTTGAGAATCCTAGGGCAAGAAAAGAAAATGGGCAGTTCTTGAGGGCTCACCATGTGCTAGATGTTTCCAGATATGCCAGTGCATTTAATCCTCACAATAACCCTCTGAATGGCTGGCATTATCTTTTTTACAGGTGAGGAAACCAGTGCTTAAAGATTAAAGTGTTTGTTCAAAGTTGCATATCTCGTAAGTGGAGGAATCGGATCTAGGTCTGACGCCAAACCCATGCTGTTTGTAGGATGCTATAAAACTTCCTAAGCTAATATTTTAGAACTGTTTCTTCTAATTTATGCAGTGGACAGGGGTTCCCCTTGCTCACTGTCTCTCCTTTCCTCCAAGGTCATGGATGGAAATGTCATAACTGCAAAGAGAACAGCTGCAGTTTCTGCCATTGCCACCAAGGTAAGATGAATGGCTGGCTGTACCATTAAGGTGAGCTGTCAAGTGGGGTCTGGTGTCTCAATCTTGAGAGACTAAAGGAGAAGTGGGGAACTTATTTTGGTTTCCTGTTGGACATAGCTGGAACTCCAGATGTCAGATATATCAGTAATTCACAAAATTATTAGCTACCATTTAATGTGCATGACCAGATTTCAAGTACCTTATGTGCATAATTCTCAATCTTCCCATCAGTCTGGAAGAATAGAAATGAGAAATTCTCTCCACCTTCCAGGTCAAGGAATATGGCTCAGAGAGCTTCTGTGAATTGCCCAGGATCACACAGCTAATAAGTGCTAGAGTAAGAATTTAATACTTGACCTCTCTGGCTTCCAGGACTGGCTTCTTGTCCCTGTACCACATTGCCCCTGGTAAGACAGTATAATTTTCCCATAGACCAAAGCTAGTACTACACAAGAGGCTGAGTGAACTGAACAGATCCAAGCCAGATCCGTGTATTCATTCGACAAGTATTGACTGGGTTTCTATCATGTGTCAGGCACTGTTCTAAATGTTAGGGAAATGGCAGTGAGAAAAACAGAGGAGCACACACAGGGGAGGTAGACAATACCAATAAAAAGGAAAACACAGGCTGGGTACAGTGGCTCATGCCTGTAATCCCAACATTTTGGGAGGCTGAGGCAGGCGTATCACTTGAGGTCAGGAGTTGGAGACCAGCCTGGTCAACATGGTGAAACCTCGTCTCTTGAAAAAACACAAAAATTAGCTGGTCATGGTGGTGGGCGCCTATAATCCCAGCTACCCGGGAGAGTGAGGCAGGAGAAACGTTTGAACTCAGGAGGTGGAGGTTGCAATGAGCCCAGATCGAGCCACTGCACTCTAGCCTGGGCAACAGAGTGAGTGTCTTAAAAAACAAAACAAAAAGGAAACAAAACAAAACAAACAAAAACATCTTTTGAGTTTAATAATGTGTTAAATAGTAATAAATAATATGTAATTAAATAATTAGTACATATTAATAAATGATTAATAGCATGCTTAGAATTTGCTAAAAAATAAAACCAACAATAATCCAAAAAGCCACATAACATGTTAGGTGAAGATAAAGCAGAAGTGAGAGTATTGGAGAAGGTGTCACATTTTACATTATCCAAGAAAGGCCTCCCTGAGAAGGTGACATTTGAGTCAAAGCTGAAAGCAGTGAGTTAGCGAACCGTGCAAAAACACAGAGGGGCACTCCAGGCAGAGGGAACAGTAAGCAATGGGGGTGATGATGTTCCCAAGCAATGTCAAGGCATCCTATAAGAAAAACAGCATTTTTAAAAGTTAGAGTTAAGAGGATGAGGCTTAGGAAACAGGGTGTCTGTGGGAACGATTGGAGTCTGGAGTCTTTCACATTAAATGTGGAAGTACAAGGTCTTGGGACACTGGTTTTCCTAAGTTATTATAAAGGAAATGTGGTAACCCAGGGAAAGTTGCAGCAGCAAAGACCAGGTGTTCAGGTTGTATGTCGAGGTTTTCTAGATACCTGCTGGGGAGGGAAGAATGGGAGGATTAATCTGGTAATTGTATGCGAAGGGAGTAGACCAACAGCACCCACCTCAATGAACTGGTTTTTAGTTATATCCAGACCTGACTCAATTGAAGTAATCAAGGACTCCTTGCTATGTTTGCTGGTAATTTGGGAACAGAATGAATCTTGGATTACTGTCATTTGTAAAGAGCTTTAGTCTTTTTCAAACTCATTTCCAGCCCCTTGTCTGGACTACGAGTTTCTGTGAGGAAGACAGAGAAAGTATTAATGGCCTCATTTTACGCATAAAAGAATAGAAACTTGGGTTTCCTGAAGTCATACAACCAGGTTCCTGTGGGTCCTTTTGAGGCCACATGGTCTTGTCCCAGATAAGAAGTTTCCAACAGAAGCAAGCTATGCAGCAGCATTAGCTAGGGAAGTTTTTAAAAACTCAAATTCCCATGCCTACTGAATCAAAATCACAGAGTGAGGATCAACCAGGTCTGGAAACCACACTTTTGTAGACCCAGCCTGCAATAACACTGCTTTGTTGCATTAATAAAAATCTGTGCTCCCAGAAGAATCAAGAAGCCTTGGGTTGACACTTCAAAGTTTAGACACTTCAAAGTTTAGGCTGAAACTTCACAGCTTTATTTCCAGGGGCTCAGATGAACTGTTTCAATAAGGAACAAAGGGTCTATTTTACTTATTGCCTTGAGAGTAGAATATTTTCTTGTCCATCATTTCTCTTTTATTTAGGGCTCTTGTTGGGGAGAATAAGTATACGGAGCTCTAGGGTCTGATGAACATAATGCATTTTTTGTGCTTGGGTCTCACATAAGCTTCATTGAAGCCTCTGATATGTTTTCTCAAGGTGACAGTATATATTAGGGTTTAGCACTGACATGCATTTATTCAACAAATATTTGAGTGTCCACCAAATGCAAGGTTCTACGCTCAGCATGGGGTAAGCAAAACCAGATACAGTACTTGCCCTCATGTAGTACAGGGTCCAGTGGGGGAGGCAAGATATAGTCCAAAGATCACATCAATAGGCTGGGCGCAGTGGCTCACGCCTGCAATCCCAGCACTTTGGGAGGCTGAGGCAGGCAGATTACCTGAGGTCAGGAGTTCAAGACCAGCCTGACCAACATGGAAAAACCCCATCTTTACTAAAAAAAAAAAAAAAAAAAAAAAAAAAAAAATTAGCTGGGCATGGTGGCGGGTGCCTGTAATCCCAGCTACTTGGGAGGCTGAGGCAAGGGAATTGCTTGAATCCTGGAGGCGGAGGTTGCAGTGAGCCAAGATCACACCACTGCACTCCAGCCTGGACAACAGAGTGAGACTCAGTCTCAAAAAAAAAAAAAAACAAATTCACACCAATAAATATGAAACTATAACGCTGACAAGTGCTGTAAGAGTGTAAAGCAGTATGTCTTGATCTAGCCTGTGGCTGTGTCTCTGTAAGGGATATTTGAGCTGAGATTGAAGGATAATCAGTTACTTGTGAGGGGGAGAGGGGACAAAGCAGCCTAGCATCCTATGGCAAGGAATTAATTCATGCAAAGGCCCTGTGGTTGAAGGAAGTACATGAGCTTGGGAAGCTGCAAGGAAGCCAGTATGGCTGGAAGACAGGAAGTGCAGGGGAACGTGGCATGGTGGTATGAGAGACGGCTTTAGAGATAGGAGGGCCAGACCATGCAAGGCCTTGGCAAATGCAAATGAAACAGACTTTCAGACTCTTTAAATGAGAAACCCAGCAGATTCATATACATGAACTTAATAACCTGCATGCTTATGAGAAAAGATTGAAGTGCCACTAATGCTGTTTAATAAATCTTATAAACATATGATTAAAAATCGGCTGGGTGCAGTGGCTTACACCTGTAATCCCAGCACTTTTGGAGGCCGAGGCAGGTGGATCACTTGAGGTCAGGAGTTCGAGACCAGCCTGGCCAACATGGCGAAACCCCATCTTTACAAAAAAAAAAAAAAAATTAGCCAAGTATGGTGGCACATGCCTGTAATCCCAGCTACTCGGGAGGCTGAGGCACGAGAATCGCTTGAACCCAGGAAGCAGAGGTTGCAGTGAGCTGAGATCACACCGCTGCATTCCAGCCTGGGCGACAAAGCGAGACTGTCTCGGAAAAAAAAAAAAAATTAAAAAATATCAATTATCACACTAGTACCAGGGCAACAGATTATCAAGTAAGACAACCAATTAGAATTACACATTTAGTTTAGGAAGTTGAAGGTTATTTTTATGGGATACTGTAACAATTTCTGAAGCTCACTTGTACTTTCAAGAATAGATTCATATTAACTGAGAACAGAAGAAAATGGTAACAATTAAGGAAAAAAATCTAATTATCCTTATCAGACAGCAACATAAGATTTCTAGTCTTGTGGATATTATCATTTTGAAACCTTTTCAAATCAGAGACGTTAAACTATATTTTATGGCACAGAATGGTATCTCTCCTTCGGTAGCTGCAGGAGATAAAATTAATTCCTAATATTTCAGAGATGCTGTTTTGCTAGTAATTAGTAGTTAAGAAGACTTTTCACTTTTTAAATATTATACTCCAGAATTCCAGTGAGTAGCATTTTATAAAAGAACAGACCACAGGGAACTCAAAGTTTACTAAATGGAATAGAGAAAAGGCAGAAGAGGGTTTTATTTAATACATATGGTGTCGAGGGCCAAGTGATGTCTTTCCTCTATGCCAGTGGTTCTCCACTGAGCATGAGTTTGCCACCTGCTCCAGAGACATTTAGGAGTGTGCAGACATTTTTAGTTCCCACAACTTGAAGGGGTGGAAAATGCTACTAACATCTAATGGATAGAAACCAGAGATACTGTTGCACATCCTATAATACACAGGATGGTGCCCCTCCCCAATAAAGAATTGTCCAGCCCAAATGTTAGTAGTACCGAGGTTGAGAAGCCCAGTGCTACTTCTTGTAGGTCATAGTAGGTATGTACCAGTTCTGTGCAAATAAGACTACCTCTGTCCTCATGGGGCTTAAAGACCTGTAGAAGAAAATCTACAAACAAATAAGTGCTATGGCCTGGTGCATTCTATCAAGGAGGTCAGAAAGGCTTCATTGGAGAGGTGGCACTGGACATGAGTTGATCACGGAATCCTGCTCTCAAACACAGACACCCTCAGGAGATGCCACAAATGCTAATTCTACATTCGTCTTTAGAGGAAGACAGAGGCAGTGAAAAGATCAACAGAGTTGGCCCAGCGAATATAGCTAGAACCCTGGGAAGGAAGGGCTCACAGAATCCAGGCAGCTCTTAGAAGCAGCTCAGAGCTCTGAGAAGTGGGTATGGCTGAGCATGTACCTGAGATATGAAGAAAGGACATGGGCTTTGGAGTATGGAAGATGGGACTTTAGAGCCACACTGTGCCCTTCGATAGTTGTAAGACCTGGCTAGGTGCGGTGGCTGACGTCTGTAATCCCAGTACTTTGGGAGACCGAGGTGCGCAGATCACCTGAGGTCAGGAGTTTGAGACCAGCCTGGCCAACATGGTGAAACCCCATCTCTATCAAAAATACAAAAATTAGCTGGGTGTTGTGGCGCACACCTATAATCCCAGCTCCGCGGGGGGCTGAGGTAGGATAATCACTGGAACCCAGGAGGCAGAGGTTGCAATGAGCCAAGATCGTGCCACTGCACTCCAGCCTAGGCGACAGAGCGAGACTCCATCTCAAAAAAAAAAAAAAAGAAAGAAAGAAAGAAAAAGAAAGAAAGAAATAATTTTAAAAAGTAGTTGTAAGACCCAGAGCAAGTTCACCTTTCTGTTACCAGGGCAACCTCAGTCTCTTCATCTGTAAGAAGAAGATAATAGGAGTCCCCAACTCGTAGGGCCAATGTCTAGACTAAATGAGATCATGGGGGCAAAGCATTGGCATACATTAGCTGTTCAGTGAAGCCTTCTTCCTTCTTTTCCCACTTGACACAGGGGAAACTAGACACAAAAGGAAATTCTCTTGATTGCCTGCAAGCTCTTGAGGGAGGCAGAAGAGAGGGCAGAAGTCACCTGATACTCAAACCATCTTAGTGTTGTACCCATCTACTAGGGTCTCCCTTGACCTTTGCCACTTCATTTCTCTCATATAGTTTCTGAAACCTCCCAGCAGTGAAGTGCTGTGCATCCTTGGGGCTGGGGTCCAGGCCTACAGCCATTATGAGATCTTCACAGAGCAGTTCTCCTTTAAGGAGGTAAGTCCAGGGGTGGGGGTGGGAGAGAAGAGGGAAGGGGGTGGTCCTTGACCTGTCTATACTGCTTCACTGCACCACAGGTTATTCTGAAATAATTAAGTTGTGAGCCTCATCTAGACCATTCTTGTATCTTCATGACTTCCCAGAAGCCCTGATGGAGGGGATGGAGGATAAGAGTCAGGGGAAGATCTGATTAACTGTTTCCAGTCCTCAGTTCAGAGGGCGTTTGTCTGAGGATACAGCAAGCTTACTCAGTTAAAAGATTCTATTATATCTCTTGTATACATTCAGTTGTCCTTTTAGCTCCTGTCTATTATGTTTTTCTTAGGAGAATCCAGAGTTTTTAAGTATTCAAGGTTATGGATCAAGAAACTGGGTGGGATGAGACCTGGAGACCAGGAGGCCACAGCCTCTCTCTTTTGCAGTCTCCATACTGGTCCACCTTCCCCCCACTGCGTCTCATGCTTCCCCCTGGGAATTTTTGATGCTATTGTTATTTTATGTGTGTGTATGAAAGGGATGGAGCCGTTTTAAAGTATGATTTAATGATGAAAATAAAACCACGGCCTTGAGAAATATAGACTATTAGGTGAGTGCAAAAGTAATTGCAGTTTTGGCCATGACTTTTTTTTTTTTTTTTTTTTTTTTTTGAAATGGAGCCTCGTGCTGTCGCCCAGGCTGGAGTGCAGTGGCATAATCTCGGCTCACTGCAACCTCCATCTCCTGGGTTCAAGTGATTCTTGGGCCTCAGCCTCCCAAGTAGCTTGGATTATAGGCGCCCACTACCACACCTGGCTAATTTTCGTATTTTTAGTAGAGACGGGGTTTCACCATGTTGGCCAGGCTAGTCTGGAACTTCTGACCTCAGGTGATCCACCTGCCTTGTCCTCCCAAAGTTCTGGGATTACAGGCATGAACCACTGCGCCCAGTTGCCATTACTTTTAATACAAGGAAGAATACAAAAGAAAAATGCCCTTTCATCTGTTTTCAAAGACAGTTAAGGTTTTCTGATCTTCCCTCTTCAGCTTTTTATAACATAGCTTTAGTCACGTTAGATATGCACCATTTTATATCCTCTCTTACTGAATGTTCTAACGTCACTTTTCAGGTTATCTAATTTTTGCATAAAATTTGCATAGTCTTCTATCAAGAAGGGTGAAGAGGTTAACCATGCACTTCCGGCTGGGCAAAATGTCCTGTTTTTCACCTTGCTTGGTGAACTTGTTTAGACATAAAGTTTGTTTCCATATGTATTATATTTCCTTATGAGAAATTCTGTAGGCCTTATTTTCAGTTGACGGGTGACAAGCCCTTGACCCAAACATTGAAACCTGTCAAGCAAGTCGGCAAGTCCCCAGCTCCTGGTGAGGCCGCTGCCCCACCCTCCAACCCCAGCACCTTTCAGGATTCCAGCCGTAGCTGCCATTTTTGGCCTTTTCATTGGCTGTGCCATTTACCTTCAAACTCATCTGATCTTGAATTTCCTAAGTATTCTTCACCGATCAAGTTATTCCATGAAAAACATTATCATAAATAATCCTTCATATGAATCTCCCACCCATTACAACTCCTTTACGGGGTCTCAGACATAAAGTGTGAGTTCCACACAGACTTTGCCAGTTATATTTCCATTTTACAGATGTGGAAACTAAGGCTGAATGACATGAAGCAATTTCAGGAAATAGCAGAGTAGAGATTGGTTCCAAGCCTACCTGGCTCCAGAACTTGCTCTGCTAATCATTATGCTATTAATATATAATAGCTATGAAGTTACTGAGGCTGTGCCTCTTGGCCTAGAAGTGAAATACTTCCACTCATTTTAAAAGGGGAAAGTGGTAGAGAACGCTGATTTTCAAATACCTGGCTAGGTGTCTAAGTTAATGCTGTACCCCTGATCAAATGTCCATTCTCCATGGGGAACGATTTAGGAGTGATTTAGATAACCACCGACCCCTATGCCAGAGTAGTTCAACTTTCCCTTCGCATCCCCGGGCTCAGTGTAACATAAGCAGCCAAAAAATGGCGCCAATATCCTTCTTGTTACTCCCAATGAAGGTGAGGATATGGAACCGCACCAAAGAAAATGCAGAGAAGTTTGCAGACACAGTGCAAGGAGAGGTACGGGTCTGTTCTTCGGTCCAGGAGGCTGTGGCAGGTGCAGATGTGATCATCACAGTCACCCTGGCAACAGAGCCCATTTTGTTTGGTGAATGGGTGAAGCCAGGGGCTCACATCAATGGTAAGTAGAGTGGCTCCATAAGGCATGATGGGTGATGGCCAGGCTCCTCTCTAGACGGGACCAGTCGACTACATTTGCAGAGCCAGTTTATTCATGCAGAATGCCTAAGCTATTTAAGGGCCTTGAAAACATGTGAGATTGAAAAAAACAATATTTGGCTGGGTGCAGTGGCTCATGCCTGTAATCCCAGCACTTTGGGAGACTGAGGCAGATGGATTGCTTGAGGCCAGGAGTTTAAGACTAGCCTGGTCAACATGGCAAAACCCCGTCTCCACTAAAAATACAAAAGTTAGCCAGGCATGGTGGCTTGCACCTGTAGTCCCAGCTACTCATGAGGCTGAGGCATGAGAATGGCTTGAACCCAGGAGGCAGAGGTTGCAGTGAGCCAAGATTGTGCCACTGCACTTTAGCCTGGGCAACAGAGAGAGACTCTGTCTTAAAAAACAAACAATATTTGCTCCAAAAAATGTAAAAGGGAAATTACAAACCTGAAACTAAAGAATATTTAATGTCCTATAAAATGTAAATTTTTTTTCTTTTTTTGGGACAGGGTCTCACTCTGTCGCTCAGGCTGGAGTGCAGTGGCGAGATCTCAGCTCACTGCAACCTCTGCCTCCTGGGTTCAAGCGATTCTCCCACCTCAGCCTCCCGAGTAGCTGGGACTACAGGCATGTGCCACCATGCCCAGCTAATTTTTTGTAATTTTTGGTAGAGACAAGGTTTCACCATGTTGGCCAGGCTGGTCTCGAACTCCTGGCCTCAAGCAATCTACCCACTTCAGCCTCCCAAAGTGCTGCGACTGATTACAAGTATAAGCCACTACGCCTGGCCATAACATGTAAAATTATGGCAAATGGTAATTCACAGCTCAATTCTAAAATGTGATGAAATTTAAATCAGAAAGGCCAAATGAGTCACTTTTTCTTAACACTAAGAATTATAAACCTTTAAATTTCTTTTGTACTGTAATTTTTTATGTGACATGTATATGCTTTTTAATATGTGTGATAGGATGAGGGGCAGGAGAGGGGGCTCTAGACATGAGGGTGCCTGGGGCCTCTGTAGACCTTCAGATGGCCCTGGGTGTTATAGCAAGAGCTGGTCTACATCTAATACTACTGCAGGTGCTGTCATGAATTCTTTGTATAATTCTTTGTATATTAAATGACATTATTCTATGTATAATGTCATTTAATACTTATAACCAACTTATGAGGCAGGAACTATTATCATAAACATTTTATAGGGGGATAAACCAAGGCATAGAGAAATTATATAACTTTTCCAAAGTCACAAGTTTTTGTTTGTTTGTTTGTTTGAGATGGAGTCTCACTCTTGTCACCCAGGCTGGAGTGCAGTGGCATGATCTCGGCTCACTGCAACCTCCACCTCCCATGTTAAGTGACTCTCCTGCCTCAGCCTGCTGAGTAGCTGAGATTACAGACACACGCCACCATGCCAGCTAATTTTTTTGTATTTTTAGTAGAGATGGGGTTTCACCACGTTGTCCAGGCTGGTCTCGAACTCCTGACCTCAAATGATCCACCCGCCTCAGCCTCCCAAAGTGCTGGGATTACAGGCGTGAGCCACTGCACCCAGCCCAAAATCAGAGGTTCTTGATGGCAGAGCTGGGATTTGAACTGAGGCACTCTATCCTCAGAGTCCAAGCTTTAAATGATACTCATGATTGCCTTCCAACAGGAAGACTGGATTCTGGTGAGCAGAGCAGGCAAATTTTAGAGGATTTAAAGATGGTCTTGGTGCCCTGTGTTTTAGTGACAAGCACATGGTGTGAACTCAGAAGCTAAGAGCTTTGCACACGTGGGCAGATGAGCCGGCGAGAGCCAAGTCAAATGATGACGCATTCAATCATACATGCTGACTGAATCTCTACCGTGTGCCAGGCACTATTCTAGATGCTGGGGATGCCACAATAACCAGGCAGTCAAGGTCACTGGTTTCATGGTGGTTAATTTCAGTGAGGAGAGATAGACAACAAACAAACACATAGAGGAACTAGATCGTTCTGGCTAAAGATGAGACCGGAAAGAACAAGGCCCTGGGTGATAGAGGCTGGTGGTGGAGGTGGAAGGTAGAAGCAGAGAGGGGTGTTTTCAATAGGGTTATCTGAGAAGCTCTCTAAGATGTGTGTTTTGAGCTGTGACCTGAATGAGGAGGAAGAGCAGCCATGCCAAGAGCTGAAGGAAAGGCATTCTGGGTAGAGGGCACAGCAGATGCAAAGGCCTTGAGTGTGGAAGCGAACATGGCGTGTTTGAGGAATGGATCAAAGTAATTTGAAAGTCTCGGGCTGCATGGGACTGGTGGTCAGACTGGGTCCAGGGAATGGGTAAGAGGTAAGTCAGGGCTGAGTTTATGGACAATAAGACCATTTCTGGAAGGACCTGGGAAATCAAAAGGAACCAGTTCATGGTGAAATGGGTTTCCAAGGCTGCATCTTCAGAAAGATGGACTTGATTTTTTTTTCAGCTTAAAACAACACATTATTATCATCTCACAGTTCCTGTGGTTCAGGAGACTGGGTGTGGGTAGCTGGATCCTCTGTGCAAAGTCTCACAAAAAAGAAATTGGGCAACATCCGGGCTGCAATCTCATCTCATGCTCGGGCGTCCTCTTCCAGGCTCCCATGGTGTGGCAGGATTCAGTTCCTTACACTGGAGGATGGGGGGAGCCCCTTTCCTTGGGGCCATTCTCAGCTCCCAGAGATGACCCAAATTTCCCACCATATGGACCCTCCATCCTCACATCCAGCCACAGACAATCTCCCTTATGTTGGATCCCTCTCTCACTTGGAATCACTCTCCAGGAAGGGATGACTTGATTTTGAGTCAAGGCATCTCTTCTGTTTTCCTGGCCCAGGGACAAAATTGGTTTATGTGTTCACAGAGGCAACACATACATTTAAGAAAAATGTGTCACAAGCGCAGACAACAGGGAAACACCAACAACAGATTTTACTTAGTTTACAGCTCAGCGGAGGGACAGGCCCAGTTCCACCCTCCCCCATGCCTCCCTCCTCCTGCCCCCACACCCTGTCAAGCCTGTCTTCGACCCTCACTCATTTAGCCCCATCACAGCCAAGCCAGAGCCTTGTTTGAGTCAGGCCTCTCTCTCTTTACTGCCTGGCCCACCTCCATCCGCCTGAGTGACCTCACACAACCCTTTGAGAACTCGCCCCGCTCATAAGCAGTGGTTGTGCAGGGGAAATAGTCCAGTGAGAAGGAGTGGTCTGAGAAACGGGGGTTTTGTTCCCACCAGCTTATGATTTATTTACAAGCTTCCTTAGCTAGTGCTTTTGTTCTATAGAACTCTCCGCACAAACAACCTTCAAGATGGACATTTTTACACAACTCTCTTTGGAAATTAGAATGAGGGAGAACAGAACAGGAGGGAACAGAGGGAGAAAACTGGGTGGCAGTGGAAGAAGGCATATAAATGCTGTCTTATATTTGTATAAGGCTTTATAGCAGTTTTCAAAGACTAGCCAGCCAGGGGCTGGATCCAGCCAGCAGATGTGTTTGGTTTGGACCATAGAGTAATCTAAAACTCAAGCAGTGACATATGCAAATAGATTTCCTGTTTCTCTTCTAAGAAAACAACTGGGGCATATCTGGCAACAGTGGATCTACATTCACACGTGGTAATGATTAGCTGGAGCTGAACAATGACTGTCCCCTTCGGAAGGGCCTGCTGGCTTCTCCGCCCCTCAGTCTCCACCACATCTAATCCAGTCCCTCTGACCAGCTTTGTTCATTTTCATTACCTCCCTGGCCTTGCAGGCATTTGGTGGCAGCCTCTGCATTCTCCTGTGTCCTGGTGCCAGGGGGCGTGACACCTTGGATTCATCATTCTGGTCCTGGACTCCATAGAGGATGTGACAGTTCAGGGCCAGGACGGAGCCAGTTTTCTTTCTGCCGAGACTTCTCCATGACCCTGACACTGAGTTTTTGTTGTTGTTGTTGTTGTTGTTGTTTTTTGTCATGAGTTAAGAGAGAACCGGGGGTGAGGAGAGGGAAAGGGGCATAGTGGCAGGCACCTGTGTTCCCAACAGTTTGGGAGGCTGAGGCGGGAGGATCACTTGAGCTCAGGAGTTTGAGGCTGTGGTGAGTTTTTGTTTGTTTGTTTTTTGAGATGGAGTCTCACTCTGTCGCCTGGTTTGGAGCACAGTGGCACAATCTTGGCTCGCTGCAACCTCCAACTCCCAGGTTCAAGAGATTCTCCTGCCTCAGCCTCCCAGGTAGCTGGGATTACAGGCGTGTGCTACCATGCCCAGCTAATTTTTGTATTTCAGTAGAGACAGGGTTTCACCATGTTGGCCAGGCTGGTCTTGAACTCCTGACCTCAAGTGAACCACCCATCTCAGCCTTCCAGAGTGTTAGGATTACAGGCATGAGCCACTGCACCCAGCCTGTGGTGAGTTCTGATTGCACCACTACACTCCAGCCTGGGCAACAGAGTGAGACCCTCTCTCCAAAAAGAAAAAAATAGATATTAAAAGAACTGGTTGAGGGTAAGGAATGGGAATGATGGAGATCAAGAGGAGAGTGGGGTGTGAATAAGCACCAAGTGATGTCTCTGTTTCGGGATTTTTGTGAGGAAGGTGTTCCTGTTAAGCAGAAGAGGTGTGAGAGCCTAGGTGCTCTCTCAGACCTAGATTCACCCATCAGATCCTTAACCTTGGCAAACACCTTCACTTCTTTGAGCCTCCATTCGTGCATCTGCTAAGTGAGAACCAGACTTTGAAATGTACTTGCGAGAACCATAAATAGTATGTGCAAAACATCCCACAGAGAGTAGACACCCTGTAAATGAATGCTAGGTTGTCTCAAAATCTTTTAGCAATGAGGTGGGATATAGAATAGAAAGGCAAAATGGTAGGTAGTTTTTTTGTTTGTTTGTTTGTTTGTTTGAGATGGAGCCTCACTCTGTTGCCCAGGCTGGAGTGCAGTGGCATGATCTTGGCTCACTGCAACCTCCGCCTCCCAGGTTTAAGCAATTCTCATGCCTCAGCCTCCAGAGTAGCAAAGACTACAGGTGTGAGCCACCACGCCTGGATAATTTTTTGTATTTTTAGTAGACACAGGGTTTCACCATGTTGGCCAGGCTAGTCTCAAACTCCTGGCTTCAAGTGATCTGCCTGCCTCAGCCTCCCAAAGTGCTGGGATTACAGGTGTGAGCCACCACACCTGGCCTATTTCTTAATAAGTATTTCGTCCTACTGATTGGGAGAGCATGGCCTGGGGAATGAGGGGGTATTTTGAATCTGAGTGTGTTCACGAGTCCTTTGTTCACCTCTCTCCTGTGCTTTGGGCTTCTTAGCAGCCTTTGGCACTAATCCTGGGCTTAGGGTCTGTTTTGCTGTCTCTTAGCTGTTGGAGCCAGCAGACCTGACTGGAGAGAACTGGATGATGAGCTCATGAAAGAAGCTGTGCTGTACGTGGATTCCCAGGAGGCTGCCCTGAAGGAGTCTGGAGATGTCCTGCTGTCAGGGGTGAGGCCCTTCTGACCCCAGTCAGGGCTGCCACCTGGCTGGCCTCACCTGGATCCCAGGGTTTCATTAACTTCCCTTCCAGTTTGGTCTGCTCCAGACCTCAGCCACCCCACCTCCTTGTAGGGGAAGGAGCTCCTAAACATTTTGCAACCCTCTTTAATCCATTCCAGAAAAATATGGGCATTATGGGTGGTGACGTGTGTGTTCCTGGAAGGAGAAGCTCAGTGGATTTTATTTTTTTGCTGGGCTGTCCTCTAAAGAAGTGGGTTTGGAAGCTTCTTGCAGCCTGGAAACCTTCCCAATGTGGCCAACATGATAAGACTGTGTTGCCCACCTTCTGGCCTCATTTTACGGTTATAATCGGCATAAAACAAGAAGGGAGCTGCTGGCATGCATGTTCAGATAACAGCATGTCTATTTCCTCACTGACACAATGATCTTGGCAGGACAGCTCCCTGAGCACCAACTCGAATCTCTGTGTTTATGGTATCACAAAAGCAAATGCCACCCCAAAAGGATTTCGGGGCCAGCCTCCTCCCTAATATCATTCAGTGTACAAAGGATCTCTCTCTCTTTTTTTTTTAATCAAATTTATCTCTTATCCAATTCAGGAATTCCCTGGGCTGGCTTCAAAAGCCAACCCTGCACAGACTTTAGCTTCATGCCTGGGTCAGCGTATGTTTGTTTCCTAGGCCGAGATCTTTGCTGAGCTGGGAGAAGTGATTAAGGGAGTGAAGCCAGCCCACTGTGAGAAGACCACGGTGTTCAAGTCTTTGGGTAAGATCCATTGCTCCCTGGGCACAAATCCAACTGGCGCACAAGGCAGGTTCACCCATTGGTGGAAAGAGCAATGAGTCACCAGACTCTGCAGCTGAATCATTGTGCTCCATCATTCAGGTCAATTATTTACATGGTTTAGCCTAGTGCTAAGCCCATGAACTCTGGAACTGAGCAGTCCTGGGTCGGAGTCCCTTCCCCGCCACTCAAAGGCAGGTGTCCTTAGGCAAGTGATCTGACCTCTGTAGGCCTCAGTTTCCTCACCACCTGTTACCATTGAGGATTAGGTGGGATTTGCATATAAAATGAATCAGTTCGGTGCAGATCTTGATGAAATTCAGAAGGTACCCTTCAGAGGTGGAAGGGGCAGGGGACAAAGATGTTAAAAGACAGGAACCTTAAGGGAAATGGCAGAGACCCAACCTGAAAGAGTCAGATGGAAAGTATAGCCTAAGCCCTGTTCATTCCCTCCTTCCCTACTCTCCCACTTGCTGCTTTGAGGAGGGCTTCCATGGGGAGCCCCCTACCACCTGAGTTGTATGGGGTACCTTATAGAAGCCCAACAAAGGATGGGCTCCCAGTGGCCAGTCTGTCCCTTGCCCCAGGTCCTCTTCCACCCTATGAGATTGAAGGAAACAGAAGTACATGGGAACAGGCTGAGCTCGGTGGCTTACGCCTGTAATCCCAGCACTTTGGGAGGCCAAGGTGGGCAGATCACTTGAGCTAAGGAGTTTGAGACCAGCCTGGCCAACATGGTGAAACTCCATCTCTACTAAAAATACAAAAATTAGCCAGGCGTGGTGGTGCACATCTGCAATCCCAGCTACTTGGGAGGTTGAGGCAGGAGAATCACTTGAACCCGGAAGGTGGAGGTTGTAGTGAGCTGACATCATGCACTCCAGCCTGGGCAACAGAGCAAGACTCCATCTCAAAAAATAAATAAATAAAGTACATGGGAACAGAGCTGATACACCTAAAACACTGAAATACTCCCAAACTGGTTGGTAAACAGTTGCTATCCTGAGCCTCTCAAGAGTGCCCTCTGTCCCCCTCTCATGACCTTCCATACTTCGTGATCAAGCAGCAAAAGAGTAAATGCCTGGCAGAGCATCAGGAGCGCTCTGGCCACCCAGAGCCCATGCCATTGGTTAAGTATCCATGCCTTGCAGGTTGGTAAATGTCTTTAAAATCTCTCATGCACTGGAAGACAAAGGCAACACAATTTTATCTGGAGCCTGGTTCAAAGACATCACATGGATCCAGTTTTGTCTGAAAACTTCAAAGGTCACGGCAGATCAGAGGTCAGCCAGCCCCTACTTAAGGAGCCAAAATGCTGCAGAAACTTGTTCTGTCCTTTTTGGCAATTTTTGCTTTCTTACTTTTGGGGATCAGTTTATTGGTGCATCGTTTCATCTAACAGATGCGTATCAAGCACCTAATTATCTGTGCTGGGTGCAGAGGTTAAGGTATCTACCAAAATTACAAGACAAAGGGGAGATATCAAAGGATGCAGCATTCAAACTGGACCAAGCGTCAGAAAACTACAGTCTTTGGGCCAGACCTGCTCTGCTGCCTGCTTTTGTGTGGCCTATGAGCTACAAATGGTTTTTAGATTTTCAAATGAATGGGGGGAGAAAATATTTCATGATGTCTGAAAATGATACAAAATTCAAGCTTCAGTCCCATCAATAATTTCACTGGAACACAGCCCACAGCCAGGCTCTTTTGTTTACCTGTTGGCTGTGTTTTCTACTCTAAAGGCAGAGTTGAATAATTGTAATGGAGACCCTGTGGCCCACAAAGCCTAAAGGATTTACTGTCTGACCCTTTTTGAAAAGTTTGTTCAGGCCAGGCGTGGTGGCTCATGCCTGTAAGCCCAGCACTTTGGGAGGCCGAGGTGGGCGGATCGCCTGAGGTCAGGAGTTTGAAACTAGCCTGGTCAACATGGTGAAACCCTGTCTCTACTAAAAATACAAAAAAAAAAAAAAAAAAAAAATTAGCCAGGCATGGTGGCATGCACCTGTAATCCCAGCTACTCAGGAGGCTGAGGCAGGAGAATCACTTGATCCTGGGAGGCAGAGTTTGCAGTGAGCCAAAATCACGCCACTGCACTTCAGCCTGGGCAACAGAGCGAGACTCCATCTCGAAAAAAAAAAAAAAATTAAAAAAAAAATTTGCTCAGCCCTGAGCTAGATTTAGAAAGATGCACAATTTGTTGGTGGGTGTTTCTTACTATCATATTCTCTGCCCCTTTGCAGACAATTGAAGCCTGAGCTCATCTCTGGGTATCAGTCCCTGTTATTCCAATAGGCATTGGCAACATGGACATGTATCAGGAAACTGCCAGCCACGGGGCCTGGGTTGTTTCAAGAAAAGTTGTTTTGACCAAAGGCGAACCAAATTTCTGTCTATTCTAGGAATGGCAGTGGAAGACACAGTTGCAGCCAAACTGATCTATGATTCCTGGTCATCTGGTAAATAAAACAAAGGAACTTGATGTTGAGATGGATGCTTGAGGAATGTTGCTGCTGGTTCTCATAATTTCTAGAGTAAATGAGGGAGTCCAGTCCCCAGTGAACTCTCCTTTTGTGCTTATCATGTTTTACCTTAAATGCTGAGATCCTCATTTATGTTTGTAGTTGGAAAGCAAAGCTAGGTAGCCATTTCTTCTGTTCTACCAAGTTATAATAGCATTCATTTCCCTTTATATTTCCCTGAAATAAAGCACATTCCAATTGTGCAGTGTTTGCTTCAGTAACTTCTATTACTATCACAAGGAAACTGAGAGGGATCAGATGCTCCCATTTACTCCCTGGGGGAGCTCCACTGGCTATAATGAAACTTCTTTTTTATGTATTTATTTAGTAGTTACAACTCACATACTCTAAGATCCACTAGTTTAAACTATACAATTCAGTAGTGTTTTTTTTTTTTTTGGGGGGGGGGATGGAGTTTCACTCTTGTTGCCCAGGCTGGAGTGCAATGGCATGATCTCGGCTCACTGCAACCTCTGCCTCCTGGGTTCAAGTGATTCTCCTGCCTTAGCCTCACGAGTAGCTGAGATTACAGGTGCCACGCCACCACACTCAGCTAATTTTTGTATTTTTAGTAGAGACGGGGTTTCACCATGTTGGCCAGACTGGTCTTGAACTCCTGACCTCAGGTGATCCGCCCGCCTCGGCCTCCCAAAGTGCTGGGATTACAGGCGTGAGCCACTGCTCCCGGCCAAGCCTGGTCATTTCTTACAAGTGAAATTCTACAATATGTAGTCTTTTGTGCCTGACTCCTTAACACTTAGAGGAAAAATGGAGTTTCTGTATAGATCAGGGCTCCTTTGGTCATAGGTGGTAGAGACTACAACTCAAACTGCCTTAAGCTGAATGAATGGAGAATGAGATTTATTGGCTCTTGTAATTAGGAACACACAGGTAACTGGTTTCAGCTACAGCTGTATTCAGGGGCTCCAACTGTCACCAGGGCCTGGTCTTCTTCCCCGTTGGCTCCATTATCAAGTTCTCCCTGGTAGTGGCAGGACATTGGTCAGCAGCTCCTGAATTGTATTCTGTCCTCTTTAGCAACTGAGCATAAATATTCTCTTCCTTTACAGTTAGATGTTCCAGAACTGAGAGTTACTGGACCATCTAGGTCACATGTCTATTCCTGAGCCTAACATTGTGGCTGAAAGACATGGAATAGATGGGGTGAGGTGGTTCATGCTTGTAATCCCAGCATTTTGGGAGGCTGAAGCAGGAGGATTGCTTGAGCCCAGGAGTTCGAGACCAGCCTGGGCAACAGAGCAAGACCCCCATCTCTTAAAGGGATGGAATACCCTGGCCAGGCTTGAGCCTTGTACCTATCCCTGAACCATCACGTTGTCCAGGGGGATCAGATGCTCTGGTTATCCAGGCCTAGATCACATGCCCACCCTTGAAGTCAGAAGTGTCATCTGCGCATCTGCCCACATGAGCTGACGGAGGGAAGGTGTCTCTTAACAAAAAGAGGACTGGGTAGTTGAAAGGCAAAATCTAAAGATGTCCACTACAGTATCCATGTTGAAAGGGCCATTAAGGATCATCTAGTCGATCTTCAACTTACGGATGGGGAAACTGAGGTGCAGAGATACTTTCTCCAGGCCCCCTGAATCACTAGCAGAACCGTGTTGTCCTTGTCCTGCCAAAGGCCCTGTCCAAATCCCACTCCGACCCTAGCCTCACCCTACCCCTTCGCTTTTTGTTACTCCAAGGCTGGTTTTCAGATAAGTCAGCAGCAAAGCATGCTTGGCTCTGTTTTCCTGACCATAGTCCTCCTGGGAAGGACTCATGCTCCAGATGGTTTAGCCAAAAGTTTATCATATTTGCCAGACTGTCTGGACAGGGGTCTTTGTGCTGAAACAAAATACCCACATTACCCACATGATCTGATTCTGCATATCTCAAGTGACTATGGAGTCTTTCTGAGGAATCCTGATGGTCACTACCCTAAAGGATATATAGAGAAGAGCATGGAATGATGAGAATATTCATGTATCTTTTCTTTCATTCTTTTCACAAGAGCCCCTATCATAACCCTGTGCTAGCTTACTAAGATACAACAGAAAAGTAGTCCTCAGCCCCAGAGAACACAGCCGCGAAGAGAAGACAGATGTTAAAAAAAAAAAATTACAGTAATTTGGTGTTACAGGAACATGGTTCAGGTCCCTGCAGGAAATGCAGATGTTCCTTAACTTATGATGCAGTCGTGTCCCAATAAATTCATCAAAAGTTGGAAATATGTGGCCGAGCATGGTGGGTCATGCCTGTAATCCCAGCACTTTGGGAGGCCAAGGCAGGCGAATCACCTGAGGTCAGGAGTCTGAGACCAGCCTGGGCAATATGGTGAAACCCCATCTATACTAAAAATACAAAACTTAGCTGGGTGTGGTGGTGCGCACCTGTAGTCCCAGCTACTCAGGAGGCTGAGGCAGGAGAATCACTTGAACCCAGGAGGCAGAGGCTGCAGTGAGCCGAGATTGTGCCAGTGCACTCCAGTCTGGTTGACAGAGCAATAACCTGTCTCAAAAAAAGTTGGAAATGTGTCAAAAATGCATAGAAAACACCTACCAAACATGATAGCTTAGCCTTGCCTACCTTAAATGTGCTCAGAACACTTACATTCGCCTACATTTGGGCAAAATCATCTGGTAACACGGTACACTGTTCACTGTCAATTGATTATCCTGGTGATCACGTGGCTGATTGGAAGCTGTGGCTCGCTGCCTCTGCCCAGCATCCTGAGAGAATATCTTACCAGTTTCTACTGAATGCATATCATTTCACACCATCGTAAAGTCAAAAAATCTTAAGTTGAACGATTGTAAGTGGGGAACTGTCTGTAGATGCCACACTCAAAAGGTGTGATTGAAGAGAATAAAGAGACTGTTTAGGAAGAAGCATCCCAGGGTTAGCAATAGTAGGAAATCACTACCACTGCTAAGCTTGAAAGAGCAGTTAGTGAAACCCAGAAACAACTAGAGCTATAGCAGAGGCTGCCAGATGGGAGAGGTAAGCTTAGATGAAGGCAGCTGCTGCCCTGAAAAGAAGAAACAGGTAGAATAAATGCCTCAATCTTTGTTTCTCCCACCTTCTGGTATCTTGTTAGTAACTCCCATTGGCCAGACCCAACCAGGATCCCAAGGGCAGTGGAGCCCTTTGATGCAGTCCAGAGCCCAACCACCTGGGACACAAAGTAGGTTGGAAAATAGTAGAGAGGAGTTCTGGAGAGGCAAACAAAGAGAGCTTGCACAGATAGGAAGTTACTCAACCCAGACTAGGGGCAAAGAGAGAGGGTATGTCTCCCAATGAGGATGGCTATATGGAGGAAGACTTTTCCAGGCAGAAGGGTGATGGTATGCTAAGCCACAGGCATATGAGAGACATGTATTCAGGAAGCCACAAGAAATCTAGTATAGCTGAAATTAGGGGACAGGGAGAGGAATGGTCAGAGATGGGACCAGAGGTTTGGAGGAGAGAATAGGGCTCTTTAATCATGCAGGCCTTCTGTGTGGTGGTGAGAGTTTGAAAAGCAATAGGGGCTGAGCCTGGTGGCTCACGCCTGTAATCCCAGCACTTTGGGAGGCTGAGGCAGGTGGATCACCTGAGGTCGGGAGTTCGAGACCAGCCTGACCAACATGGAGAAACCCTGTCTCTGCTAAAAATACAACATTAGCCAGGCGTGGTGGCACATGCCTGTAATTCCAGCTACTTGGGAGGCTGAGGCAGGAGAATCACTTGAACCCAGGAGGCTGAGGTTGCGGTGAGCTGAGATCGTGCCATTGCACTCCAGCCTGGGCAACAAGAGCAAAACTGCGTCTAAAAAAAAAAAAAAAAAAAGCAATGGTAAAGTAGAAAGTGACAAGAGACTTGCATATTAAAAAGATTACATGACTCAACCAGCCTTGTGGAGAATGAATTAAAGACAGATAAGGATACTTACAGCAATCCAGTGAGTGATGGTTGGGGGCAGGAACCAATAGGTCATCTTGCAAACATCAAAGAGGATTTAGCTCTGAGACATATTGAAAAGTTGAAAGGGCCTGGTGAACAATTGGGTGATGAAAAGAAGTATTGGGTTAAATTTTCCATTTATGAAAAATGGAGATTTAGAGCTGCGTGTTTTAATGCAGCTGAAACTGAGCACGATCACTATTTGGGTCTGGATAATTCATTGTTGTGGTGGGCTGTCCTGTACATTCTAGGATGTTTAGCACCCATTGTTTCTACCCACTGGATGTCAATTGCACCACTGTTCCCCTATCATGGCAATCAAAAATGTCTCTAGATATTGCCAGATGTCCTCTAGGAGACAGAGGGCAAAATCATCCAAGTTGAGAACTGCCAACCTGGAAGAAAATGGGTTCAGTCCTGGACACACTGAGTTTGGGGTCCTTGTGAGACATGTGAGAGGAGATGTCAGATTAGATTTGGGCTGATGTATTTGATGCCCAAAGCAATGGTCTGGGCTGGTAACTTGGACTTAGGAATTATGAGCATATAACTGACCTGTACTACACAATGGCCTGAAATATAAGCACAATACACATTTACCACACTATAACTTCTCAGACTCTCCTTTTCAGTGAAATGCTCCCAACTGCTTTTCCCTCTTGTTGACTTTTATGTCAAGCTACATAGAGGGGGAAAAGAGGGGCCAGGAGGTGGTAGGGGTGACCAGATATTGGATTGAGCTACTCTAAGCATCTAGTTTAAGAGATGGAGGTCTGAGATCAGTGAGTACTTGAAGCTCATCCTGGCTCATAATCCTCGTCTTTGTCTCTTATCAAGGCCTTTGTATTGCTCTGGCATCTTCTCTTAGCCCCTGTAGTTGGTATTTAGTTCGAAAGATCTGGAATTCTTAGAACATTGATAACATCTTATAACATGGTATAAACCTTTTTTTATTATATAACAATACTCTGTGACGAAGAGACTATATCCTTGATGCTGAGAACTTTGGAGAACGCTCACCTATTAATTCTGTCAATCATAAAAGAAAAGAACCCCTAAGAAGAGCATAAAGGTACCTGATGAGACCCCTAGTGGCAAATATCTCCTAAAAAGGGATGAGAGTCAATGTTCAAGTTCATTTCTACCAACCTGAGTGATGGCTCTCTTGCTATGATGTAGTTACAGCAGGGGGTGGAGCAAATATCTCATTAGGCAGATTCCGGGCAATAGGTGAAGAGGGGATTCTGGCATCTATGATGATGAAATATAATAGTGGCAGGCACAGACTACAAACTTTTTTGAGCGCTTTCTATTTGCCAACTGCTTCTGTGCACATTAATGAAGGAAAGCACAACTTCAGTTTATTCCACAAGATAAGGTATTTGTAAACAATCATCCCCTAATGCAACGTATTTATTCAATGGCTAACAAGCTTTCTGAATATATTCATTGAGGAAGAATAAGCCAATTGTTCATCAGATTTGAGCATCTGTATTCTCCCTAAACTTGAATCCTCCATGATGCCTCTTGAAGTAACCCAAACAGATGTGCATCAGAAAGCAAGCTGAAGATAAACAGCTGTTTCTGTATTATACCCAGAATCAACAGTAAATTCCACTTGATGTAAGTCAGCCTGTAGAGATCTAATGAAGCTTAGCTATTCAGTGGGGTTTCAGTTTGAATTTGGGATTGCCATTGAAAAAATGTCAGCAGCAGTGTTGTCAGTTTCTTTTTTCTTTTTCTTTTTTTTTTTTTTGAGATGGAGTCTCTCTTACCGCCTGGGCTAGAGTGCAGTGGTGCAATCTCAACTCACTGCAACCTCCACCTTTTGGGTTCAAGCAATTCTCTTGCCTCAGCCTCCCAAGTAGCTGGGATTACAGGCACACGCCACCACACCTGGCTAATTTTTGTATTTTTAGTAGAGACGGGTTTCCGCCATGTTGGCCAGGCTGGTCTTGAACTCCTGACCTCAGGTGATCTGCCTGCCTGGGCCTCCCAAAGTGCTGGGATTACAGGCATGAGCCAAGTGTTGTCAGTTTCTATCATGGAACCTACACATATTCAGATATGCGGCAATGGTGACAGACAACAGTAAATAAACCATGTGTACATAATAAGCATGAAAATGTGAAATTTCCTTTGACAATCAAATCTTCCCTCCAAAGAACTTAGTTTTTTTTCCCCTTAAGTTTCACTAGGTGTTTACCCTTAAAAAACTCATCAATTGCAGTTGGACAGACTTTTTTTCTGTATTTTTCTTGGTCTCCTCCCCAACCCTCTTACTTAGGACAGTATTATTCTGCTAGGACTGCCATAACAAAATGCCACAGACTGGATGGCTTCAACAATGGAAGTTTATCAACTGAAGTTTATTTTTTCACACCTTTGGGGGCTGAAAGCCCAAGATCAAGGTGTTTGCAGGGTTGGTTTCTCCTGAGGCCCCCTCCTCGGCTTGCAGACGGCCACCTTCTCACTGTGTCCTCACGTGGCCTCTCTGTGTGCCTTCCACCTAAGTGTCTCTTCCTCTTCTTAGGACACCAGTCCTAGGCTGGGTGCAGTGGCTCATGCCTGTAATCCCAGCACTCTGGGAGGCCGAGGCAGGTGGATCACCTGAGGTCAGGAGTTTGAGACCAGCCTGGCCAACATGGTGAAACCCCACCTCTACTAAAAATACAAAAAATTAGCCAGGCGTTGTGGTGCATGCCTGTAATCCCAGCTACTCAGGAGGCTAAGGCATGAAAATTGCTCGAACCTGGGAGGCAGGGGTTGCAGTGAGCCGAGATCATGCCACCGCACTCCAGCATGGGTGACAGAGCAAGGCTCCATCTCAAAAAAAAAAAAAAAAAAAAAGGGAAAAAAAGGACACCAGTCCTGCAGGATTAGGGTTGCATTCTTATGACTTCATGTAACCTTAATCACTTCTTTAAAAGTCTTATTTCCAATTACAGTCACATTAGGGGTTAGAGCTCCAACATATGAATTTGACACAATTCAGTCCGCAACAGGTACCGCCTGTATTCTATCTCTTTCTTCACTCTCCCCACCACCACTCTGTCTCTATTCTCAGGCAGGAGTATTATAGACGCATTTCCATTACTTGTAAACATGTACACATTTGTTAAAGGGCTTGATGCATTTAAGTTGGGCATCAAGCCGCAGGCCAGGAAAGAACTCTAGTCTCTACCACTAGGCAAAGTCATAGATCTCAGGAGAGAAAAAGAGTTAGAATTCCCAGGTTACACAGATCAGAAAGCAAGCAGCAGGATAATGTGATGAGATTATAATTTTAAATCCAGAGATAGAAAAGTAAAGGAAGTTTCTTTCATTTTCCTGTCATGCATATGACCCTTTCTTTGTTCAAAAGTATCAAAAAGATAGGCTGGACACGGTGGTTCACGCCTGTAATCCCAGTGCTTTAGGAGGCTGAGGTGGGAGGATTGCTTGAGGCCAGGAGCTTGAGACCAGCCTGGGCAATGTGGCAAGACCCCACCTCTACTAAAATATACAAAATAAGCCAGGTGTGGGGGGTGTGAACCTGTAGTCTCAGCTACTTGGGAGGCTGAGGTGGGAGGAGATCATTTGAGCCCAGGAGGTTGAGAATACAGTGAACTATGATCATACCACTGCACCCTAGCCTGGGTAAGAGACTGAGACTTTCATCTCCAAAAAACAAAACAAAACAAAACAAAACAACAACAAAAACAATTATATGTACATATAAGATAACTGAAGAGAAATGCCAGATTCTTGTTATGAAGTCTCCTCAAGTTTCTCATGGAGATTTATTTGGATGGGCATAGCCTACCTCCCAGAGTAAAGTTTGGGTCTCTCTCTCAGGTAGGCATTTCCGATGCCCTAGAATCCATTCCCAGTGGTCTGGCATTGGGTAAAGAGGGGGTGCTCCCTGGAGTGCTGCCAGCGGGCCACAGCATCACCCCAATGCTCCAGGCCAAAACTCTCCATCACAGGCTGGTGTCGACCAGCTGCCCAGGCTGTTGAAGCACCTGCTTCCTCCTGTTGATAGCATTCAGAACTTTCTTCCTGGGACCCAGCTGCATTTGTATGCTCTGAAGGTCCTCATCAGAGCAGAGCAGCAGAGCTTCTAGATCAATCTGCTCTCTCTTGAAGATAGGCAGGAATTCTTCCAGGTGCTGAGACAGCAAGAACACTTCCAGGGGCGTGGCATCGACCACATCTTCCTCCCACTCCACTTCATCCTCATCCCACGGCAGATCATCTTTGAGGCCGTTTTCCTCTCCCTCTTCATCAGCTGCACCCTCATCAGCCTCTGACGCTCCTTGTCTTTGAAGCAATTCACTGGGCAGTTTAAAACCCAACTCTCTCTTGCTATCTGAGATGTCTTCAGGACTCGATATCCTGTTCCTTCTAAAAACAATACTTCCTAGACCTGGACGATTGAGAATGGATTCATGGTGCACACTGCTGTCCTCCTCTGCTGACAACTGGAGCTTCTCTTTGAAGTCCCCTGAGAACGAGTCTTCCTCTTCCTCTCTGAACACTTCCATCAAGTTCCTCTGCCCACTTCTGCCTTCCTTCTCCACCTGTTCTGCTGTATCTTTGTTCTTCTTGAACTTGATCTTGAAAGTGTCTTTAATGCCCTTAGATAGTGACCCGAATGTGCCAGGAGCAGAAGCATTTGAAGGGGATGATCTGGAGAAGGTACCCTTGGAAGAAGAGAGAGTCCCAGATTCCTCCTTGCTGTAGGTGTGGGCCATCTTATTTTGGTGCTTCTCCTGGCGCCTCTCACACTCTTTGATCTGCCTCCTGGCATTCTTCTGAGCCTGCTCCTTCAGCCTGGTGACCTTCTTGGGGTTCATGATGTTCTGTGCAGTGGCAGCCTTGTCCAGGAGAGCAACACATGCATTCTGCTCCCTGCTGGCAGCAGCATCCAGTGGAGTCTGTAAGTCATTATCCAGGGCAAAGATGTTGGCACCAAAGTTGACCAGGAATGAGACGCAGTGGGCATGGCCATTGGAGGCTGCAAAATGTAGAGGAGTGTTTCCCCAGATGTCACACCTATCAGGGTCCCCTCTAGAAGAGAGAGAGAAAAAATATATACATGTTGGACTTTTTTTCACTGAATGCAGGCCCAAAAAAATCAAAACAAAAATAAAGAAAAAAAGGCATGTTAATACAAACATGTTCATCCTGACTTGACATTGTTATAAGATACTGGCTGCAAGTCCAACTGTCTTAGAACCATCCCATCTTAAAACCACATGGCCAGAAACAGAGCCCATCTCTACCGTGTGTCTCCTTTTTGTTTGTTTCTTTTGTTTTGTTTTGAGACAGGTTCTCACTCTATCTCCCAGGCTGGAGTGGAATGGTGTGATCACAGCTCATTGGCAGCCTTGACCTCCCAGGCTCAGGTGATTCTCCCTGCTCAGCCTCCTGAGTAGCTGAGACTACAGGCATGCACCATCACACCTAGCTAATTTTTTGTAGAGACAGGGTTTCACCATGTTGCCCAGGCTGGTCGCAAACTCCTGGCCTCGAGCCATCTGCTCACCTTGGCATCCCAAATTGTTGGGATTACAGGTGTAAGCCACCATGCCCGGCTGTGTCTCCTTTTTAGAAGTGAGAAAAACTTACTAAGAAATTCCCCAGCCAAACAACTTTCTTGTCTCATTGGCCAGCACTAAGTTACATGCCTAAGAGATGGGAAACATAGTATTGTGTTTAACTTAGATCAATTAGATTTTGCCCTGAAACTAGGGATAGGATTGTTCAATGGCTTATCAAGAAAATAATAAAATCAAAATCCTAATTTGTAGCATGTGCCAATTTCTGTGGTGTAAATACATCCACCATGGCAAATTTCAAGCTACCAATGTGACATCACTGGACAGAGTTTGGAAGAGATACACAGTAGCATACCATTATCAACTATTTCCCCCATGTAGATATAATGGACATGAATTATCTTAAGAGATAGGTAAGAGTGAAATTTATTAAAATAAGTAGAAAGTGAGACTTTTATGTTACCTTTTTAATATAATTTGTTAAATTATAAGTTTATATAATTTTTTTCTTTTTTTTTTTGAGATGAAGTCTTGCTCTGTCACCCAGGCTGGAGTGCAGTGGTGCAATCTCGGCTTGACTGCAACCTCCGCCTCCCAGGTTCAAGTGATTCTCCTGCCTCAGCCTCCCAAGTAGCTGGGACTGCAGGCACCCGCCACTGCACCCAGCTAATTTTTGTATTTTTAGTAGAGATGGAGTTTCACCATGTTGGTTAGGCTGGTCTCAAACTCCTGACCTCAGGTGATCCACCCGCCTCAGCCTCCCAAAGTGCTGGGATTACAGTTGTGAGCCACCACGCCCAGCCTGTAATTTTATTTTTAAGAATGGCTATGTTCTCAGAAGCTCAGGCTTACAGTAACCTATGATTGCACCACTGTCTACAGCCTGGGCAACACAGCAAGACCCTGCCTTTAAAAAAAATGGCTAGGCTCAGTGGCTCATGCCTGTAATCCCAGCACTGGGAGGCTGAGGTGGGAGATTTGCTTGAGGCCAGGCATTCAAGACCAGCCTGGGAAACATAACAAGACCTGTCTCCATTAAATTTTTTTTTAAATAAAAATAAAAAGTAAGAAAGAATGGCTATATTTAGCTGTCAAACTTTCTAAAATTTGGAAATAACTCTGACAAGCTGGTTCCAGCATGCTACTGCTACCCTCCCGAATTGAGCCACATGTGGGGAAATAAATAACTGAACCAAACTCAGTCCCCATCAGCAGGAAAGAAGAAAGAAAAGGATGTTGGAGAGGTAGCAAACAGTGTCTGTTACAAACATTATTCATTAAAAGGGCATTACATCTCTATTTATTCCTCAACTTACTTCCATGACTACAGGGTCATATAAGTGTGTCATTCTACAAGAGTTTAAGGTGGAATTAGGGATACTATTAGATGATATTAAGGCCATAAACCTAATGCCTGGCACAGAACAGGGACATAGCAGGTGCTCCAGTATTTGTGGAATGAATGAAAACCTACTGGAATCCTGCCCAAGGCAGCAAACCCTCCTCTCCTACAAGGACTTGAGTTACAAACAGGAACAGATAAAAAGTCAAGTAACTATTTTTAATGATGGCCAGAGCCATGCGCCAATGCTGAGAACTCTGATAATACAGATACTAAGGGGTCCTTCCTTTGCCCTAGGCTAGACTCCAAAATCAGGATCTCACTAAACTCTGGCCAGCCTGGCCCCATGGAAAGAGGACAGTGAGTCTGAGAAGTCCTCTTAACATTCCCGAGAAGTAGAGGGCAGACAGAAGCAGAAGAGAAGATCTGCACCCTTGCAAATGACCTGTTAGTGCGCCACGACCATTCTACTAGTTCCTGGCTGCTCAAAGTTGGGTCTCCAGACCAGAAGCAGATGCATCACCTGTGAGTTTGTTAGAAGTTCAGAAGACTCTCACGCCTGTAATCCCAGCACTTTGGGAGGTCGAGGTGGGTGGATCACAAGGTCAGGAGTTCAAGATCAGCCTGGTCAACATTGTGAAACCCTGTCTCTACTAAAAATACAAAATTTAGCCGGGCGTGGTGACACATGTCTGAAATCCCAGTTTCTCAGGAGGCTGAGGCAGAGAATTGCTTAAACCCCAGAGGCGGAGGTTGCAGTGAGCCGAGATCACACCACTGCACTCCAGCCTGGGTGACAGAGTGAGACTCTCTCCAAAAAAAAAAAAAAAGCAAACAAAAAAAAGTACAGAAGACTCCCACCCAGACCTATTGAATCAGAATCTACACTTTAGCAAGATCCGCAGTTGATTCGTAGGCTCACTACAGATTGAAAAGAACTTCACTGGTTAGTGTGATCCAACCAGGGTCCTATAATTTGATAAATCAGATTTGCAGTTACTCCACGGGAATCCCTGGCTCTTCGGTGTGCGTTAGTTACAAAGAAGCACTTTCACATTCTTTGCCTTCAACCATCACAATCTCCCTCTTAGAGAAGGCAGGCAAGAATCATTACCACAGGAATAAAATAAGACTCAGAGAGCTTAATTGATTTGCCCAAGGGTAACCGGCAGCATGCTTTGGATCAGGCTGGTCTCCCAGTCAAATCATCTCCAACACAATACATCCTAGATTAACACAACTGGGCTTTTCCATTTTACCAGCTACATGGCCTCAAGTTTAATTTTTCTAGGACTTGGTTTCTTCATGTAAAAAGTAAAATAAAGGTTCCTCTTCAAAAACTTTCCTCCCCATCTAATTAAAAATAAATAATAACTTCTCTTAAAAACAAAATTTATTCAAAAACCTGTACTAACATTCTTAAATATCTACTAGCCATAATAAAAAAATCAATATACTTTATACTTTTAACTCCCACAATTTAGCTTAAATATTTACCCTAACATACTTATACTGGTCCAATCAAACATTAGGTCATAGCCTGTTCCTCTTCCTTATTTAAGTGTTTTTACCTTTCTCAGCATTCCACAAGTTACTTCCTTCTTCCTTTGTTCTCCTCTGCCTTTGCCTCTTTTAAAAAGTTCTAAGTTACTAACCAATCAAGACAAATACAAAATGTAAAGTCCCATTCCAGCCAATAAAAACCAAACACAACATTAAAGTAAACACATCAAGTTATAAATAACCCTGTCTCCTTTGTTCAATATACTCTCATAACAAAACTACTAACAAATATACCCTTTCTCCAAAAAATAAAAATAGCCTTACTAAAAAAATTAAATTTATGTTCAAGTACTATTTCTTTACAACACCAAAAAACAAACATTTCTAACACTCATCTGTAAATTGAAGATAATACTATTACCTATTCATAGAGTTATGTGAATTAAATAAGTTAATCTACATAAAGCATTGGAAAACTGCTTGGCACATAGTAAATATTGAATAAACATTACTTATTATCCTTGCCCTTGCCCCCAAACTCATAATCCTTAATTTCATGTATTTATTTTTCCTTGTATTGAACTAGTAAATTCCTACAGCACAATAACGCTTGTGGGTTTTTAAAAATCACTTATAGGCCAGGTGAGGTGGCTCATGCCTATAATCCCAGCACTTTGGGAGGCCGAGGCTGGTGGATCACTGGAGGCCAGGAGTTTGAGACCAGCCTATTCAACATGGTGAAACCCCATCTCTACTAAAAATACAAAAATTAGCCAGGCATGGTGGTGCGCGCCTGTAGTCCCAGCTACTCAGGAGACTGAGGCAGGAGAACCTGGGAGGTGGAGATTGCAGTGAGCCGAGATTGCGCCACCGCACTCCAGCCTGGGTGACAAAGTGAGACTCTGTCTCAAAAAAATAAAAATAAAAATCAATCAATCAATCACTTCCAGTTTTAATCTGACAAATATTTATGCCTTGTCTCCTTAATTGGATAATACGCCCCAGAGGGCAAAGCCTGTGTCTCTTTCTCCTTTGTGTCACCCACATGTCCCAGCAGAAGTCTCCAACCCAACTCAAAGAAGTCCAGCAAGTCATGTAAGTGACTGAATGGGGCCAAGTTTGCTCTTTCAACAAAGTCACAGTTAAATGCATACTCCACCTAGAAAGGACCACAGCTCAGCTACCTTGAATCAAAGCGGAAACAATATTGCCAGAGCTCCCATTTTTCAAATGAAGCCACAAATCCAGAATTTCAAGCGAAATTCTGTGATTTTTAAGTGTTGGCTCAAATTTAAAAGAAAAATATAGTAAAGTCCAAATAAAACACATTTGTGGACCAGCTCCAGCCCATAAGCTGGCAACTGGTAACCTCCTTCTGAGCAGAGAGAACAGTGTGAGCAGAGGCACAGATGGCTGATATTACAAGGCCTATTTGGGGAACCAGGAGTATAGATCAGCATGACCAGTGTGTGTGGAGTTGGGGGTAAGGGGAAAGAGTGGAAAAGGAAAGAAAATGAAATCAAATCTAAGGAAAGCAAATATTAAGTAACACAGTTTTGCTGGGAAGCCACTTTCCAGAAGGCTCTGGTCAGTCAGCCTGATTTAATTGTTTGGGATGAAAGGAGACCCTTCAACCTTGGCACAGACCCGCATCTTAAGGGACCGCTGTGTCTCCCCCCTAAACATGTGGTTTCACTTTTTATTTTAAATAAACACTAGATGCAAAAGACTCCTTAAGTATCCTAGACATCAAAGAGGGATTGTAAAACACCCAAGACGTTACTATCAACAGAAAGAGAAACATACTGATTAAATTTGCCTGAAGTTATCCTTGGATTGGATAAGTTGAAAACAAAATTATTGGGAGGAGTGAGCTGCAGGGGGGATGCAGAAGGGCACTAAGGTGTCCGGGTTAAATGTATATGCTTAAGACTATAGACTGGTGGAATTTTCTCATTTCACTGAATTTTTATTTTGCTTTAAGTTCTGGGATACATGTGCAGAACACACAGGTCTGTTACCTAGGTATACATGTGCCATGGTGGTTTGCTGCACCTGTCAACCTGTCATCTAGGTTTTAAGCCCTTCATGCAGTAGGTGTTTGTCCTAATGCTCTCCCTCCTCTTGCCTCCGACCCCCCAACAGGCCCCGGTGTGTGATGTTCCCCTCCCTGTGTCCATGTCTTCTCATTGTTCAACTCCCATTTATGAGTGAGAACATGCAGTGTTTGGTTTTCTGTTCCTGTGTTAGTTTGCTGAGAATGATGGCTTCCAGCTTCATCCATGTCCCTGCAAAGGACATGATCTCATTTTTTTTTTTTTTACGGCTGCACCCATTTCACTGAATCTTAAATGATGCTTTCAAGACAGAAGGAAGAACAGTACACCTGAGATGACCCCAAAGGTGGGCCTTCTTTTGAGAAAATTTCAAATGCAAAATTCCAGATTTACAGATGAAACTGTCAGTAAGACAATTCATGGGTTTTCCTAGTGGCTTTAAGCTATTAAAACTTGCAAAACTTTGGCTGGGCACAGTGGCTTATGCCTGTAATCCCAGCACTTTGGGAGGCCAAGGTGGGTGGATCACGAGGTCAGGAGATCAAGACCATCCTGGCTAACATGGTGAAACCCCATCTCTACTAAAAATACAAAAAAAATTAGCCAGGCATGGTGGTGTGTACCTGTAGTCCCAGCTACTCGGGAGGCTGAGGCAGGAGAATGGCGTGAACCCAGGAGGCGGAGCTTGCAGTGAGCTGAGATCACACCACTGCACTCCAGCCCAGGCAACAGAGCAAGACTCCGTCTCAAAAACAAAACAAAACAAAACAAAAAACTTGCAAAACTTCTACTTACAGACACATTTCCAAATTGATGTACAATTTAAATGGAAATATTTTCTACAGACAAGTTGCATGGAGTCCTTTTAAATTCCATACTTGTCATTGTTCACATTTGTTGATAGAACCATTGCATACAACTGCCTGGGTGGAAAACTAGTCCTGTCGTTTGATAATCTGAGTTCAACATTGATGCTCTACGGTTTTCTTGGGCTAAGCTCAGTCTAGTGTTGTTTTTTTCTGTTCCCCTTTTCCCCAAAAGAGAAATTCACTGAAGAGATTTTAAAATAACCCATTTTTCCCTTGATTTTTGGTAGATCAGTGCATTTGGGCAATAGTTTTTAAAGCTGGCTTAGCACTACTGTCACTAAGTAGGCAATTTGCTTAAATTACCCTGAGCATCTGTTCCATTCCAATTTTTCCTCCTGAAGTTGATTTTTTGTGAAGTTCTCAACTATTCTTTCAAAAACGTTTTTCTGCATAAAAAGAAATATTTGGACTCACTAATAGTCAAAGAAATGCAAATTGAAACAATACTCTGCCTTTTGCCAATCAGATAGGCAACGATTAAAAAGAATAGTAATACTTGGTTTTGGCAGGACTATGGGGAAAGAAATACTGCTGGAAGAAGCAGAAAGTGGTTCAAATTTCCTGGCACAATACACACAAAAAGCCTTTAAAATGAGGCACTCTTTTGAATCTACAATTCTACCTTTAGGAATTTGTCCTAAGGAAATATAAGATCTTTGTGCAAAGATGAATGAGCAGGAATGTTCCTCCCAAACTTGCTTATAACAGGAAAAAGACTGGATTCAAATTAAGCAACATGAATAGTCAACTGATTACATATATTATGGCATTAACCTGTGTCCATCAGTGGAAGAATGGATAAAGAAAACATGGTGGCTCCACACAATGGAATACTATCCAGTCTTAAGAAACAAACGGATCCTGTCATTTTCGACAACATGGATGAGCCTGGAGGACAGTATGTTAAGTGAAATAAGACAGGCACAGAAAGATGAATACCACATGATCTCACTTAAATGTGGAATCTAAAAAAGTCTCCTAGAGGCCGGGCGCAGTGGCTCATGCCTGTAATCCCAGCACTTCGGGAGGCTGAGGTGGGCAGATCACGAGGTCAAGAGATTGAAACCATCCTGGCCACCATGGTGAAACCCCATCTCTACTGAAAATACAAAAATTAGCTGGGCGTGGTGGCACGTGCCTGTAGTCCCAGCTACTTGGGAGGGCTGAGGCAGGAGAATTGCTTGAATCCGGGAGGCGGAGGTTGCAGTGAGCCAAGATCCCATCATTGCACTCCAGGATGGTCGACAGAAGCAAGACTCCATCTCAAAAAAAAAAAGAATCTGGGGGAAAAAGTCTAGTTTCCATTTTAAAAAATAAAACCAAGAAATTTCATACACTTTAAAGGTAAAATGAATTTTTTTTGTAATTGGGCCATTATGCTTCCTAGTGCAGGAAAATACATGTAATGATTGCTTTCCATCTTCAAATTTTAAAAACAAAGGAAAATAGTTTTCTAACAAAGCCAGAGTTTTAATATAAATGGTTGCTATAGGATTCATTGTCTATCAGGTAATGACAGATAAACTCTTAAATCATCAGACTGAAATGGACTTCAGTAGTTCAATAGTTGATTAGCTTCTAAATTCAATTTTCAATTTTTTTTAATTTTAGGTTCAGGAGTACATGTGCAGGTTTGTTATATAGGTAAACTCATATCACGAGTGTTTGTTGTAGATAATTTTGTCACCCAGGCACTAAGCCAACATGTTCTCATCATTTAGCTCCCACTTATCAGTAAGAATAGGTGGTGTTTGGTTTTCTGTTCCTGCGTTAGCTCGCTAAGAATAATGGCCTCCATCTCCACCCATGTTCCCACAAAAGACGTGATCTCATTCTTTTTTGACTGCATATTATTCCATGCTGTGTATGTACCACATTTCCTTTATCCAAGCTGTCATTGATGGACATTTAGGCTGATTCCATGTCTTTGCTATTGTGACAGTGCTGTAATGAACACTCACGTGCATGTGTTTTTGTTTGTTTGTTTGTTTTTTGAGATGGAGTCTTGCTGTTCTCCAGGCTGGAGTGCAGTGGCACGATCTTGACTCACTGCAACCTCCTCCTTGCGGGTTCAAGCAATTTTTGTGTCTCAGCTTCCTGAGGAGCTGGAATTACAGGTGTGCACCACCACGCCCAGTTAATTTTTTGTATTTTTCTTTTAGTAGAGATGAGGTTTCACCATGTTGATCAGGCTGGTCTTGAACTCCTGACCTCAAATGACCCACCCGCCTCAGCCTCCCAAAGTGCTAGGATTACAGGCATGATCCGGGCATGTATCTTTATTGTGGAAGGATTTATATTCCTTTGGGTATATACCCAGTAATGAGATTGCTGGCTTGAATGGTAGTTCTGCTTTTAGCTCTTGGAGCAATTGTCACACTGCTTTCCACAATGGTTGAACTAATTTACACTCCCACCAACAGTGTATAAGTGTTTGCTTTTCTCCTCAACCTCACCAGCATCTGTTATTTTTTGATGTTATAATAGCCATTCTGACTGATGTGAGATGGTAATTTTCTTCCCTTTTCAGCTTCCTTAAATCTAATTGGAAATTTGACCTCACACTGGTTCCCAGGATTAGCTATGGTCAAAAAGGCACCTCACAAGACTTCTGTTCTTTTTTTTAGCCTACATCAGGCCTGCTCAACACAGCAGATCCCAGATGCTTTTGAGGGCAATGAAACAAATCTGAGATGTACTAGATCCCGTGAGAAGAAAGGAGTTGAGAAGGAAGGACTAGGAAAAGCAAGGTTAGAAGAATATTTGCACCCATAGCCAGTGTTTAATAAATATTAATATAAGCAAATTGGGGGGGGGCTGGATATTTATATTACATTGAAAGAAATGATGTTACCATGTCAATTTAGTGGAGAAAGAGATAGACTATAACAACTAATTGTGTTGGAACAAATGAGTAGCCACTTGGAGAACGCAGAGTTAGATCATAATTCAGATCTTAAATTATATAAAGTATTTAAAATAACAAATGAACCTAAAAATAGCACTAAAGGATCAGTCAGTATTGATGCATGACCTCAAAGTTAGAATCACACAACAAAGATTGATAGACTTATAAATATATATATATTTATGTTTACATTTATATTTAAAAATCTGTTGTCAAAAATATAAATTGTGTATTGTAAAACAGTTGTAACCTATATGACAAAGAGTTGATATTGTTAACTTTCAAAAGCATTTTTATCAATCAAGGAGAAATGTTGAAAACCCCAATATAAAAGTGGAATAAAGTTATAAATACACAGTTCACAAAAGTGGCATTCCAATGGCCACTTCTTTTTAAGCATTAAAAGAATTTTCAACCTCATTGGCAACCAAAGAAAAGAACATTAAAGCCACACTGGTATATCATTTTGTTTTGTTTTGTTTTTTGAGACAGAGTCTCACTCTGTTGCCCAGGCTGGAGTGCAGTTGCCTGATCTCGGCTCACTGCAACCTCCGCCACCCGGATTCCAGGGATTCAGGAGCAATTTGTGCCTCAGCCTCCTGAGTAGCTGGGATTATAGGCGTGCACCACCACACCATGCTAATTTTGTATTTTTAGTAGAGATGGGGTTTCACCATGTTGGCCAGGCTGGCCTTGAACTCCTGGCCTCAAGTGATCTGCCCTCCTTGGCCTCCCAAAGTGCTGGGATTACAGGAGTGAGCCACAACACCCAGCCTAATATATCATTTTGGACCTATCATGTTGGCCAAAATGGGTACTCACTTTCTGAAGGACAACATGTCCATTTACACACACACAAAACTATTTAAATTGCACATATGCTGCTATGGTTTGAATGTGTCTCCTCCAGAATTCATGTTGAAACTTAATCGTCAATGTAACAGTGTTAAGCAGTGCGGCCTTTAGGAGATGATTGAATCATGAGGACTCTACCCTCATGAATGGGGTTAGCACCCTTATAAAAGGACTTGACACAGGGAATTTGCCTTTTTTTTTTTTTTTTTTTTGCCCCTTCCTTCCCTTCCTCCATGTGAGGACACAGCCATAGGATGCAACAACAAGGCACCATCTTGGGAGCAGAGACAGGGCTGTCATCAGACACCAGTCCTGCTGGTGCCTTGATCTTGGATGTCTCTGCTGCCAGAGCTGTAAGAAATAAATTTCTGGTTTTTATAAATTACCTAATCTAAGGTATTTTGTTATAGCAGTACAAATGGACTAACACAAATGCAAATTGATCCAGAAATTTCACTTTGGAGAATTTATTCTCAAGAAAATGTGGCCAGGCCCGGTGGCTCACACCTGTAATCCCAGCACTTTGGGAGGCCGAGGTGGGCAAATCACCTGAGGTCAGGAGTTCGAGACCAGCCTGGCCAACATGGTGAAACCCTGTCCCTACTGAAAATACAAAAATTAGCCCGGCGTGGTAGTGCACGCCTGTAGACCCAGCTACTTAGGAGGCTGAGGCAGGAAAATTGCTCAAACCCGAGAGGTGGAGGTTGCAGTGAGCCAAGATCAGGCTACTGCACTCCAGCCTGAGTGACAGAGAGACTCCATCTCAAAAAAACACAAAAGACAATGTCAGCAAAGATTTATGTACAAGGATAGTCATCATAGCACTATTCAAACTAGGGAAAACAAACTATGTGTCCAAAAGAGGGGTTGGCTAAGAAATGTATTTGTTGACTAGAGTCCTACAAAGTCCCTGAAATTTATAGAAGAATATTAAAATGTATTTGTACGCACTATAGTATATAGAGAGAGAACTATATACATCTTAGTAGCATGGCATTATAGGATATTTTTTCTTCATGTTTTGTGTGCGTCTGTATGGTTTAATTTTCTGGGTTCAGCTCATGTTACTTTTGTAATTAAAGACTAGCAGAACCAGGCTGAGTGCTGTGGCTCACACCTGTAATCTCAACACTTTGGGAGGCTGAGGCAGGAGGATTATTTGAGCTCAGGAGTTCGAGACCAGCCTGGGCAACAAAGCGAGGCCCTGTCTCTAGTAAAAATAAAAAATAAATAAAGACCAGCAGAACAGTTATTGTAAGAGAATATTTCAGGCTTTCAAAGGAGAGAAAGAGAGAGAACACCTAAGCATTACTATTCAAAATGTCCTTAAATGGAACAAGAGCTCTCTGCTGAGAAGAACCCCAGAAAACCAAACCCTCTTCTAGGAGGACAAACTCACTGGTTGATACAGTTTGGATCTGTGAGATTTGGTGGGGAACAAATCTCAAATCAAATTGTAATCCGCAATGTTGGAGGTAGGGACTGGTGGGAGGTGACTGGATCATGGTGGTGAATTTCTCATGAATGGTTTAGCACTATCCCCCTTGGTACTGTCCTCATGATAGTGAGCTCTCATTAGATCTGGTTTCTAGCACCTCCCCCCTTGCTCTCTTGCTCTTGCTTCTGCCATGTGAGATGCCTTTTCCTTCTGCCATGATTGGAAGCTTCCTGAAGGCTCCCCAAAAGCTGAAGCTACTATACTTCCTGTACAGCCCTCAGAACTATGAGCCAGTGAAACCTCTTTTCTTTATAAATTACCTAGGCCCAGGCATTTCCTTATAGCAATGCAAGGATAGGCTAATACTTTGATTTTAAAGTAACTGACATCTTGCAGTTTGTGGAATGAGGTAGACTTTCAGTAGATGGAGAAAGCTGGGGAACCCTAGGCTGAGTAGGAGAAGAGATGAGATGACTGGAGAAGGCTGGCTGATGGGGATCGATGTGTCTGAGAAAAGAAAGTCTTATTCAGACAAGAGAGATGGGGAAGATCGGCTTCACTCACTTTCTCATTCAATCTTCAACTCAGGAACTCTCCCAATCCTGGGTTCTTCTGACACTTCCTAAATGTCCCCTATTTTAATAAAGGGTGTCAACATCCAAAACCTGGGACCTTAACCCTCCTTTTCCTTTATCTGCCCACATCCAGTCAATCATTATTGATTCTACATCCAAACTGCCACTCAAATCCAACCATATCTTCCCATTCCCAATGTCACTACCCTAGTCCAACTCATCTCGACCATTAAAACAGTCCCCAAACATTCTCTCTGACTGTTATCCATCTACCTGAGTGAGTTTTGTAAACATAAATCTACTCTGGCGGCTTCCCTACCCAAGACATGGCTTCCTGGGCCCTTAGGATAAAGTCCTTACCAGAGTTGACAAGGCTCTTTGTGATCTGGTCTTATCTCTTATACTTGTCCTGACCCCACTCCTACTTGAACCACGTGCAGCCATACTCAGCTTCTCTAGTTCTCAGAACTAGAGCAGTTTTCCATCTTAGGGAAAACACTCTTTCATCTAGCTAACTTGTTCTCATTTTCCTAATCCCAGCTTAAATGCTTTCCCCTTAGGGAAGCCTTCCCTCACCCCTGAGATTGAGGTAGATGCCTATTTAGTGCCCTCTATTTCCCTTTTTGTAACAAATATCATAGATGAGCCAGGCACAGTGGCTCACAGCTGTAATCCCAGCACTTTGGGAGACCGAGGCTGTCAGATCGCTTGAGCTCATAAGTTGAAGACCATCCTGGGCAACATGGCAAAACTCCATCACTACAAAAAGTACAAAAATTGCTGGGCATGGTGGTGCACACCTCTTGTCCCAGCTACTCAGGAGGCTCAGATGGGAGGACCACTTGAGCCTGGGGCTCAAGGCTGCAGTCAGCTATGATCTTGACACTGCACTCTAGCCTGAGTGACAGAATGAGACCCTGTCTCAGAGCAAACATGCACACACACACACACACACACACAAATATCATAGATGTCTTGTCTTCCCCTCTCAAATCTGCTAACTGTGACAGGGACTGTGGCTGTCTTGTTGATCACAGTGTGCCCAGTGGCTAGCAAAATACCTCTTATCTTAAGAGATAAGTGGCTGGCACATAACAAATACTGAATAAATGGGTATTCAATTGGATTCACTTGGCTCCTTTATTTACCTTGTCCTTTTCTCTTTCTTTACCCCTCTTGGGTTACGGTTGCCAACACAACCTAGCCCTCTGATAACAGGCAGAACAAGCAGAGGAACTAGCTTACTCCTCCATTAAAATCTGGGCAAAGAGATGGGGTGTGTGTGTGTGTGTGTGTGTGTGTGTGTATCTATCCACTAGCCAAAGAAGTGATAGAGTTAAGATAGGCTAAAGAGTCCTTGTAGAGCCAGCAACTCCATTCAAAAGAGCAAGACCCTGTGTCAAAAATAAAAAATAAAAAAATCATGAGCTTGCACTGGGATTGAAAGTTAATAAAAGACTGTGAGATTTTGATGGCATAGATAAAAAAAACAAAACTAAAAACATGTCATTTGTTCCAACCAAGGTTGGCAACTTAAAACCAAGTAAAACAATGGCCTCTTTGAAAAGAGAAAACTATTTAAATTTCATGAAAAGCATTTTTAAAGGCATAGAATTAAAATATCTTCCCTCTTCCCCATGCAGATAATGCCATAGTTCAGAGTCTCTCCTCTGATTGTGGCTAAGGGATGAGCCACTCCTATAGTGCCAGTCCTCAGTGAGAAAAGAGAGCATCTCTAGGCATAGTTTTCTCTCTTTCTCTAAAAATCCAATCATTTAGACAATCTAGAAAGAGGATAGAGTATTTGTATTGACGTCCCTGCCTCTTGCTGCTGTCTGCAAAAACCTACCATGAACACTGTTTCCAACAGAAACCATCGGGTTGAACTTACCCTCTACTGCAGATTATCTCTAGGGCTTCCAAGTTCCCATGGTAGGCTGCCAAGAGAGTAGGAGTCATGCCATCTTCATCCGAAAGATTTAGATCTCGCTTGGTAGCCTCTTTTAGAAGTTCCAGGTAACTATCACTAGCAGCTTGGTGGTAACGAGTAGACATTTTTCCTGCTCACCAGAACTTGGCCAGATGTCTCTCCAGGCAGAGCAAGGTGTTGGCGGAGCAACCTTCCTATAGAGCTGGTTAATTAGTGACAAGGAAGAGTGTCACCAGGGGCAAAGCTCATTTCAACTGCTTCCTTTCACGGAAGGCAACAAGGTTTGAGGCACTGAACTTGGACCTTTTCTCTCTGGAATGGCCATGATGTTGACTATTGAAGACTGCTGTATTCATCTTGAGTGTTTGGAGGTACATTCAATTTTTCTATGTCCATTAGTTTCTTAAGTGTAATATTGGCCATCTAGGCACAGGATGTAAGAAATAATTTCTTAATAAAATGCAGAGCTACTCTAGTTCACTAGCGGTTTTTTCCAAAAAGAACAGCTTTATTGAGGTATAACATCATTAAATTTACCCATTTCATGCATACAATTCAATGATTTTTAGGACATTTATAGAGTTGCATGCCCATTATCATAATCCAGTTTCCATCAGCCCTTAAAGATCCCTCATGCCATTTGCTGTCAATCCCATTTCCACTCCCAACCTCAGGAAACCACAGTCTGCTTTCTGTCTCTATAGATTTGTTTTTTATGGGCATTTCAGACAAATGGAATCCTACAATATATAGTCTTTAGTGTATAGCTTGTTTCAATTCACATACTTTTTTGAGGTTTGTCATGTGTAGCGTGTAATGGTTTCTTTCTTTTCACTGCTGAATAATATTCCACTGTGCTAACATACCAAATGTTCTTCATCCATTCAATGTTTCATGAATATGATGAATATTTGGGTTGTTTCCATTTTTTAGTAATGATGAATAATGCTGCTATGAGCACTGATGTACAAGTCTCTGTGTGCACACATATTTTCATGTGTCTTGCGTATATATCAAGGAGTGAAACTGCTGGGTTGCATGGCGATTTACATTTAAATTTCAGAAGTTGCCAGACTGTTTTCCAAAGTGGCTGTACTACTTCACATTTCCACCAATAACGTATGAGGGTTTGAATTTCTTCACAACCTTGCCAGCCTTATTATTGCCTATCTTTTTGTTTATGGTCATCCTAGTGGATGTGAAGTGGTCTTATTATGGCTTTAATTTTCAATTCCATAATGACTAAGATATTGAGCATCTTTTCATGTGCCCATTAGCCATTCTTACATCTTCTATTCAAATCTTTTTGCCCAATTTTTAATTGGTTGTCTTATTAATAAATTATAAGAATTATTTATATACTCTGGATACAAGTCCTATATCAGACATATTTGGAACAGAATGAAAATGAAAATACCACATATCAAGATTTATAGGATGCAGTTAAAGAAAAGCTTAGGGCAAAATTTGTAGTTTTTTATGCGTATATGAGAAAGAAAAAAGATCTCAAATCAATAACTTAAACTTATTATCAATAACTCAAACTTATTATCAATAACTCAAAGGAAGGAGAAAAAGTATAGAAAAATGACTACAAAGGAGTACAATATAAGACCAAAAAACTTTTTAGATCTATGTGCAATAAAAACAAAAGAAAATGGACTAAATTTATGATGTGGAAGACTCAGCCATGTCTTGTTTATAAGACATATCTAAAATATAAAATTGCAGAAAGATTGAAAGCAAAAAATGGAAAAGTTATAGCAAGCAAATACTAACAAAACATTGGTGTACCCACATAGATGGTCTGCAACTTATGAGAGTTTGACCTAATTTTTCAACTTTATGATGGCACAAAAATGACAGGTATTTAGTATGCTTCTCAGCTCACAACTGAGTTACTATATCAACTTATGGTGGTTTTGCATTGTAAGTTGAAGAGCACCCGTATTGGTAGCAAGGAAAAATATAGCTTAAGCCAAAAAAATTTACTAGGCATAAAGAGAGATAATACATGATAATGAAAGGAACAATTAATCAAGAAACTATGATCGTTTTAAACTTGGATAAATTAAATAACATAGCTGCAAAAAAGGGAAAGCAAAAATTAAACAGAAAAAAACAAAACAAAACCACAATCATAAGGGAAGATTTCAGACATCATCATAATGTTCTATATCAGACTAAAAATTGGTATAGCTATAAAATATTTGGGCCGGGCACAGTGGCTCACGCCTGTAATCCTAGCACTTTGGGAGGCTGAGGGGGCGCGGATCACGAGGTCAAGAGATTGAGACCATCCTGGCCAACATGGTGAAACCACGTCTCTACTAAAAATACAAAAATTAGCTGGGCATGGTGGCATGTGCCTGTAGTCCCAGCTACTCGGGAGGCTGAGGCAGGAGAGTCGCCTGAACCCGGGAGGCGGAGGTTGCAGTGAGCCGAGATCGCACCATTGCACTCCAGCCTGGTGACAGAGTGAGACTCCATCTCAAAAAAAAAAAAGAAGAAGAAAAACAGATTTGAACACAATTAACAAGCTTGATCTAACAGTCACATGGAGAAAGGACCCTGTGCCTAACAGTAAATGCATGTTTTTTCTAAGCACACAGAATATTTATAAAACCTGACCACTGAATAGAAGCAGTGCAGTTCTCGACAAATAACAAATAACAGGGTTCATGCAAACCGTGTTCTCTGAAGACACTGCAACTAAATTAGAAACCGCCATCCTTACATAACTCATCAACTATGCATATGTTCTCCTGTGGTGTATTTTTTACATTGTTTTCATCAAATACATATAATTTTACATTACATCTTTTCCACTCTTTAATCCATCATAAATATATCCCCATATTGTTACACAATCTTTAATATATTTGGATAATTGTCCACTAAACTGATGTGAGAAATATCTATTTTTGAAGCCTGTAACTGTATATTCCTCTTATCTCTTTTTGTCTAAGTTTTTATTCCAAGATAAATTATTTACCCACTCAGAAAAAGTACAAAGCTTTCATCTACAGTTTCTTCACAATAATAATGAGCTCCAAAGGTCACTGTTTGTTCCTTTTTCTGGCTTCTAGGTGAACAGCAGTAGAAGCAGCCTGGAGGGCAGCATTATTTTGCTTTTTTTAAACATTGTTTTTAGCCCAGAGAGAGCGACATATCCAAACATGATTATGAATACTGTGAGAAAATGGTAAGGTTGTTCATCAAGTTTTGCATGAGCCACTTTAATTTAGATACAACTGCATTCATTAATGCACTTTGAAATTTAAAAACAGGTCAGGCGAGGTGGCTCACGCCTATAATTCTAGCACTTTGGGAGGCCAAGGTGGGTGAATCACTTGAGGTCAGGAGTTCAAGACCCACTTGGCCAACATAGCAAAACCCCATCTCTACTAAAATACAAAAATTATCTGGGCATGGTGGTGCACCCCTGTAAGCCCAGCTACTCATGAGGCTGAGGCAGGAGAATTGATTGAACCTGGGAGGCTGAGGTTGCAGTGAGCCAAGATCACACCACTGCACTCCAGCCTGGGTGACAGAGTGCAAAAAAAATAAAAAATAAAAATACATATAACCGATAGAGAACTTCTCAAAGATGTATTATTTGTAGTAGAATCCTAAGACTCCAGCCAAAGGGTCTGCTTTCAGAAGATGATGATGAGGAAGAGGAAGAGAAAGAGAAGAATAGTGACCACTAGGATGGTCATAAGCAAAATGAGGATGAGGATTGTCAAAGTCAAAATAAAAATTTAGAGCTGAGTCTCTAAATTTAATGTTTTATTTGGAAAAAGACTTGCAATTTGGGATACACACATAGACCAGGTGGTCTTCAGTATGTCTGAAGAAGAAAAGAGAAGTTTAGAGGTTTTATTAACAAGAGAAATGTTACATATTGCTCTTCAAGAAAGTTCATTGGCACTAGTAAGGGTTTGGGGAGCTGGCAAGCTCTGATTAGTGGGCAAAATTCGTCCTAGAGTTGCAGCAAGTTATCTCAGCAGCTGTAAATAAAACTGCTCCCAGGTTACAGCAGGCAGTTCCAGCAGTCAGTCTTGCTGAGAATTACGTTCTTGGAGCAATTTTTATTTATTTATTTATGTTTTTGTACTCGGAGTGCTTTCTCCCCCAACTCCACCACCCAGCCTCTCAACCCTGATTTAGTTGGGTATAACAAGAATGATGCAATTTGCGTGATTAAGTTTCACAGGATGGAGGCAAAGGGTAAAGAGGACAGAATAATTATAGAGATGGGGAAGAAGGATTGGAGATAGAAGACAAGAAAGAGAAAGAATTTCTCAGTTCCAGCAGTACTTAGGACTAGAACTTAAAGTCTCCTGTGAAATGGCGAAATAACCAAACTTTCTTAAATGGTAAATATCCTGGCATCCTCTGGCACGCCCTTGGGAAAATTTCTTCCTTGGGAGAAGAATGGGGTGGCAGGGGCAGTGGGGGGTGGGGAAGTGGGGGCAGAGATAAGGATTTAAAACATTTTTCTGAACTTGAAGATCCTCCTTATCCCATCCCTTCAAGGTGAGGTTGGGAAGGAGGGTTGAAGACCTAGCGTTCATATAATCCAGGAAAAGTTACTCCATCTATTTGAGTCTCCATATCCTTGTGGATAAAACGGGGGATGTTGCTAGTGATCATATCATCATATCATCAGCATCAACTAACTTTAGTAAAGATGAAGAAATAAAATTTCTTGCAACCCATAAAGTATGTTTTTACAAACTAGAAGTAGTGTGATTGTGGCTTAGGGAACAGACAGAGAAAGTTTTAGCCCAGTAATCATTTTTGAATTCCTCAAAGCCCAAAGGAAACAAAATTGGTGGGAGATGGTAAGGGCAGAAATTAATAAAAAGAGCTAACACGAATTTGCATATAATGTAGACATTAATTCCTTGTGAGGAGTCATGGTAATTGTGGGGGCAGTTGTGGATTTTCTTGACTGTATTGATCTTGTGGAAATTAGTATTTGAGCGTGTTCCATCAGTATACAGCTGGACTCTTGGAAGGCCAGAGAAGAATATTTGCCAGACACACACTGGAGAGACTTTGAGGCTCGGACCTGAGTGGCAGTGACCCCAAGTCAAAGCTCTCATCAACCTTCCTGTTGGAGCCTCGCCATGCTCCTCATATCTCCCCATACTCCTGCACTACTAGTATGTCTCAACTTAGAGAAACATCCTGTCCATGACCTCTGTGTTCCTTTGACTCTGACACTTAGGTTTAGACAGGCAGGTTTTATTTCCTCCTGCACTGTCCTAAAACTCTAGAACCTCAACCTATTATCTGGAACCCCAAGCAGTTGGTTATTTAATGATAAGAAGCCCTTCTCCACAGACACCACTTCTTTTTTGCCAAAGACCCAGAGAAAACATGGTTAATCTGCTTCTAGGGGCAGCACTTGGAGAGATTCTCCCATGAATGGGTCCCCTCCTCCCCCCAGAGCAAGGACATTGTCAGCTTCTCATTGCTGTGTTTATGATTTTGCAGTCTCCCCTAGCATCATAATAGCTGACAGTAGCTGACAACTAGGTAGTCTTAAATAGGTGTTCCTTCTACCATGGAGTCCAATCCTGGCCCAGAGGAGGTAGCATTTGGATGAAGAATTTACCTGGGACTCTGACTATCTATAAAACAGAGTCATGTGTGTTCCTTTGCTCAGGGAGAGGAAAAGAAGGGACAGAGATGATGGTAGTTGATACTTCCAGTCTAACTCCAAGAAAAAAACAAACTTGCAAAGTACAAACCAAACTTCTTCCTCATTGTTCTGAAAAACCATTTGCTGCTAATTGGGAAAGAAATTCAATGGCTTGTGCAACCCAGAAACACATATTTTCAGTGATGAGATTGCCCCTGTGTCCTAAGAGATCTGGTTTTCAAAAGCAGCCTGTGTTTGATCTCTAAAGCTATTCATGTCTAATTAGAGAAGAAATTCACTTGTATGGTAGGGAAGCACATTTTTTTTTACATAAGAATGAAAAAGATCAGAGTAGAACACTGCTTTTAACGAGATTACTTCATCTAATGAGGATCTTATTATGAATTTTAATGAAAATAAAAACAGTAACAAAGTAAGGGAAATTAGAGAGCATTACAAAAGTCCTGTTGTTCCATAGAAAACTTGCAGGAACCAGGCAAGGACAAAAGAAGCCATCAGTAACACACTGCTGTATGCACTGCACTTGGGTTTATGAGAGACTGTCTGTTAAGGTAAAGATGTGCTCAAATATATTATCCAGAAAATGTCACTTATGTGTGTATTCTTTTCTCTTTAGCACAATGATACAACTGTTCAACCTATTTGATATGGATTTCTCCTATTCGGAAGAAATTTCAACAACTTCACTTCTAACTTAAACACATTCATCGACTAGCCTGGCCAACATGGTGAAACCCTGTGTCTACTAAAAATACAAAAATTAGCTGGGCATGGTGGCATATGCCTGTAGTCCCAGCTACTCGGGAGGCTGAGGCAGGAGAATCACTTGAACCTGGGAGGCAGAGGTTGCAGCGAGCCGAGATCGTGCCATTGCACTCCAGCCTGGGCGACAAGAGCAAAACTCCGTCTCAAAAAATAAATAAACAAACACATATAACACTGTCAAAATAAGGAGAAACTTTCTTTCCCGCATTGAAAGTCATTGATGTTTTCCTTAAAAGCATTGTATCATGTTTGTATTCTTTAACAATCAAAAAGAATCATTGTCTGCCTTTTTGTTTCTTCTTTTCTAAATGAAAACATTTATAAAAATATTTAAGTGGATAAGTTGCCTATTGAAATTGTAATGTCCCTGAAGTATTGGTTGAGCTTAATTTATTCATATAAGTTTCAAGCCATTCAAAGGCCTATTTTTCTGGCAGAAAACTAAAGACAGAGCTGTTATTGTACCATCTGGTTTGCATGAGGAATCTCTTGGCATCTCTTAACTGCACATTTTATAAATGCTAAATCCCAGATGGCATACATTGTAACAGTGAAGAGTTTTATAAAGGCTTCCAAAAACAAATTCTTTCAAATTTGAATACTGGATAGTCTAAGCAGGGGCTAGGAATTTAAATTCTACACTTGATTAAACTGGCTTTGTTAGCTGAACAAATTTCCCTTTTTTCTTATGTCTTTCCTTCTTCCTAATTATTGGTTCTGTGACTTGAAAATTTCAATCCATGTAATTCTTCTGCCAACAGGTCCCCTCTATAACTCAAGTTCTAGAAAAACTGCAGGAACAACAATCATTGGAAAAACCTATGTTAGGTGCCATTTTGTTTCAAAGATGGTAGAATTTACCACAAGGGAGGTGTGTTATAGCATCCATTAGCAGATCATCAAATACCATCAAAACCGTTCAACTCTTACAAAGCTGATGGTTGGATTAGAAAGACAAGCAAATGTAAACTCCAAGCATTGTGTTGAAATAAAGCCAGAGTAGAATAATGATTGAGAACATAGGGTCTGAAGTCAGAGACTGACAGATATTAAGCCCCAGATTGGATCTTCCCATTAACTTGGGCAAATTACTTCTCCCTAAGCTTTAGTTTCTTCATCAGTAAAATAAAGACAGTACTTTTCTCTTTAAAAGAGAATCATTCACAGGGTTGTTGCAAGTAATTACTGAATATTTGTAAAATACTAAGTACAGTTTATGGTGTGTAGTCAGCACTTAATTAAAGTAAATTAGTAGTAGTACTAGCACTAGGAGAAAGAAAGTTTCTCCTTTCTTTAAGTCAATCTATATAAATGCAGCATTTTCTTAAAACTTCTCTTTTCTCTGCATTTTCCTTCTCAATAACAACAGCCGAGACCTAGTTTTTTTTGTTTGTTTGTTTTGTCCTACCCCTTATCATGGTATAATAAAAATAATATATATTTTACAGTCACACAGAATTGAATTTCAATCTGGGGTTTTGTAATAGTTTACTAGGACTTCCATAACAAAGTACCACAGACTGAGTGGCTTAAACAAATTTATTTTCTTATAGTTCTGAAAGCCAGAATTCTGAAATCAAGGTGTGAGCATGGTTGGTTCCTTTTGAGGGCTGTGAGGAAAGGACCTGTTCCAGGCCTCTCTCCTGGAAAAAGACTTGCAAATGGCCATTTTCTCCTTGTGTCTTCATGTCATCTTCCTCTTCACATGTCTGTGTCCAAATTTTCTCTTCTTATAAGGACACTTGGTCCTTATAAGATGGTCATATTGATTAGAGCACACCCTAATAACTTCATTTAACATCATCACCTCTGTAAAAGCTGTATTAGTCTGTTTTCACACGGCTATAATGAAATACCCGAGACTGGGTAATTTATCAAGGAAAGAGGTTTAATTGACTCACAGTTCCAACATGGCTGGGGAGGCTTCAGGAAACACAATCCTGGCAAAGGCAAAGGGGAAGCAAGCATCTTCCACACACAGTGGTAGGAGAGAGAATGAAGGAGGAACTTCCAAACACTTATAAAACCATCAAATCTCATAGGAACAAACTCACTATCACTAGAACAGCATGGGGGAAATCACCTCCATGATCCAATCACCTCCCTCCCTCAGCACGTGAGAATTACAATTTGAGATGAGATTTGGATGGGGACACAGAGCCAAACCGTATCAAAGGCTATCTCCAAATACAGTAACATTCTGAGGTGCTGGGAATTAGGACCTCAACATGAATGGTAGGGGAGATATATTTTCAGCCCATAATAGCTTTCTACTACTATCAACTGGAGGGAAATTCACCTCAAGGAGACTTCATTTCATTTTCTTACTCCTATCTGGATTATTTATAAATCAGTGCTTAGCACAAGGTCTATACATTGTGGCCTTGACAAAAACTTTCTTCCCTTCTTCTTAGAAAGACTCATGAACTCACATTGTTTCTGGGAACCACCTACTCTTTCCCAGAACTCTGGATGAAACGTGAACGATGTACATGTGGCTTACAAAAACTGCAGAGGACCAAATGAGGAAGGAGTGGCTTACAGAGCTATGATCAAAGGAGACTTAGCAGGACTCAGCTGTTATTGGAATGGTGGGGGACATTTTATGGAAAAGATGCTTTAAAGATTATACAAAGGTGGCCAGGCATGCTGGCTCACACCTGTAATCCCAGCTCTTTGGGAGGCCGAGGTGGATGTATCACCTGAGGTCAGGAGTTCAAGACCAGCCTGGCCAACATGGTGAAACCCCATCTCTACTAAACATACAAAAATTAGCTGGGTGTGGTGGCACGCACCTGCAGTCCTAGCTACTTGGAGGCTGAGGCAGGAGAATCACTTGAACCCAGGAGATAGAGGTTGCAGTGAGCCAAGGTTGTGCCACTGTACTCCAGCCTGGGCAACAAGAGCGAAACTCTGTCTCAAAAAAATAAAAAAAGATTATACAAAGGTGAGAATCAACTTCTTTAAACACAGGGGAAAAAGTAAAAAGCAGAGATGAGGGGAGCCCTGGATTCAATTCCCAGGACTGTCACTAAGTAACTGTAGGACCTAGAGTTATTGTCCCTATCTGCAATCCAGGTTCCTTGCCTCTCACATAAGGAGGTAGCAACCAAATTCTGTATCAGTCAGGTTTCATCAGAGAAGCAGAACCATTCTGAGTGATATAGAATAAAGGGTTTATTGCCGAGATTAAGCTTATACCTGGAAGCCAGGTAAGCTGCCTAGTAAGGCTATTTCTTCTGCACCAGATGTTAGACCCAAAGTCCGTAGGGCCAGCAATTGGGAAGTAAAGATGGAGAGGAAGTAAAGAAAAAGAACAAATTAGAATCTGCAGAGACAAATTGGAACCCCAGAGAATAAAACGAAACCCACGCCTGTCTCTCACCACCCCCAACCTCGACGACACAGGTGTCTACAGGATAATCTGCCACCTTTCACCATAGACAAAGCTGCAAACGCACCTGGCCTAAGATTCAGAGAAGCTGAAGGGGGAGATCTGGACGGAGTGGGAGGAGCTGCAGGTTCGCCTCCTGCCCCACGCCCACAGGGTGAGCAGCAGCTTAGCCACTATATGCATGGTCTCTCCATGGTTTTGGAAGTTACAGGCTGGTGGTGGATGGGATAAATATGGCCAGAGATATGTCTTGTTTGGCAGGCACAGGATTTTGAAAATATCTTTAACATTAAATATCAATATTAAAATTGAGGAAATTGAATGGAATCTGGATTTTCAGCTTCCAGATGAGAAACTGAAGATCATGACAATTACCTCTGCCTGAGCTGGGAAGCAGTTCTTTTTTTTCTTTCTTTTTTTTTTTTTTTTAAGATGCAGTTTTGCTCTTGTTGCCCAGGCTGGAGTGCAATGGCGCGATCTCAGCTCACTGCAACCTCCGCCTCCTGGGTTCAAGCGATTCTCCTGCCTCAGCCTCCAGAGTACCTGGGATTACAGGCATGCGCCACCATGCCCAGCTAATTTTTTTGTATTTTTAGTAGAGAGGAGGTTTCTCCAGGTTGGTCAGGTTAGTCTCGAACTCCCAACCTCAGGGGATCCACCCACCTTGGCCTCCCAAAGTGCTGGGATTACAGGTGTGAGCCGCTGTGCCCAGCCACAGCAGTTTTTTCTTTAGATGCAGCCTGGACTCAACAGTCCACATCACCCCCAGCTGCCCCCAGCTGACCCTGAGGGCAATAGTTAGTCACTTGCCATTCTCATCACACTAAAGCCATTTCCTTGCACCCAACCGACTTCACTCATGTACGGTATTTGCCTTGCTCCAGTAACCATGTCGAATGGCCTTTTGAGTGTGACAATGTCCTATCATTTCCTCTCACATCAGTTACATCCTAACCCTCCCTCATTTCCTTCTGTGCCAATCAGTCACCAAATACATATTATGCGCCTGTGTGAAAGCTCTTCTAGTCCCCATTTCCAGCATGTCTGGCCAATTCTCAAGCATTAAAAAGGCTGTTCTCTTGGGGATATGGGGATATTTACACCTGCACTCACAGGGTTATAAGACTTAAGCAAACTTGCATATTGCCCAATTGCAGTTGAATTACTGATCAGTAGAAAGAACACACACACACTTGCAGGATAATTTCCCAGGTTAGCCAAGGATACAGAAGTGGCCACGCAGAGCAAAATTAGCTGCTATGTGTTTTAGTAACACTTTATCCTGGTCCCATTGTGGAGAAAAGAAAGAGAGATCAGACTGTTACTGTGTCTATGTAGAAAGAAGTAGACATAAGAGACTCCATTTTGTTCTGTACTAAGAAAAATTCTTCTGCTTTGAGATGCTGTTAATCTGTAACCCTACCCCCAACCCTGTGCTCCCAGAAACGTGCTGTGTTGACTCAAGGTTTAATGGATTTAGGGCTATGCAGGATGTGCTTTGTTAAACAAATGCTTGAAGGCAGTATGCTTGTTAAAAGTCATCACCACTCCCTAATCTCAAGTACCCAGGGACACAAAACACTGCGGAAGGCCGCAGGGACCTCTGCCTAGGAAAGCCAGGTATTGTCCAAGTTTTCTCCCCATGTGATAGTCTGAAATATGGCCTCGCGGGAAGGGAAAGACCTGACTGTCCCCCAGCCCGACACCCGTAAAGGGTCTGTGCTGAGAAGGATTAGTAAAAGAGGAAGGCCTCTTTGCAGTTGAGATAAGAGGGAGGCACCTGTCTCCTGCTCATCCCTGGGCAATAGAATGTCTCAGTGTAAAACCGGATTGCATGTTCCATCTACTGAGATAGGAGAAAACTGCCTTAAGGCTGGAGGTGAGACATGCTGGCGGCAATACTGCTCTTTAATGCACCAGATATGTTTCTGTATGTGCACATCAAGGCACAGCACCTTTTCTAACTTTGTTTATGACACAGAGACATTTGTTCACATGTTTTCCTGTTGACCCTCTCCCCACTATTACCCTATTGTCCTGCCACATCCCCCTCTCCGAGATGGTAGAGATAATGATCAATAAATACTAAGGGAACTCAGAGACTGGTGCCGGCATGGTCCTCCGTATGCTGAGCGACGGTCCCCTGGGCCCACTTTTCTTTCTCTGTAGTTTGTCTCTGTGTCTCTTTCTTTTCTCAGTCTCTCATCCCACCTGACGAGAAAACACCCACAGGTTTGGAGGGGCAGGGCACCCCTTCATCCCATAGTGTCATTGCTGTGTGGGCATCTTACACACTCTCTGAACAAGCAGAGTCCTGCCATAGTTAAAAACAGCAGCTTATTTCTTGCTATATTACTGCCCTTTTATATGCAAGCTACTCTAGAAAAACATATATATGTATCTATATGCATGCATAAACATACACATACACATACCACTAATCTCTTACAATATTGACTTCTCTTGGTTCTTGAAACAACCTCAGCATAGGCAAACCCACATACCCATCTAGGATAAAGACAAGCAAATGAGTATCCAGGTATTCTCAAATAAGAATCAAACAAGTAGAAGAAAACTGCAGAGCTTGAAGACAAGGCTTTTGAGTTAACCCAATCCAACAAAGACAAAGAAAAACGGATTTTAAAAATGAACAAAGTCTCCAAGAAGTTTGGGAGTATGTTAAATGACCAAACCTAAGAATAATTGGCATTCCTGAGGAAGAAGAGAAATCTAAAAGTTTGAAAAAGATATTTGAGGGCATAATTGAGGAAAACTTCCTTGGCCTTGTTAAAGATCTAGACATCCAAATACAAGAAGCTCAAAGAACACCCAGGAAATTCACTGTAAAAAGATTATCATGTAGGCACATAATGATCAAATTCAAGATGAAGGAAAGAATCTTAAGATCTGTGAGGCAAAAGCATCAGGTAACCTATAAAGGAAAAACTATCAGATTAACAGCAGATTTCTCAGCAGAAACCCTACAGGCTAGAAGGGATTGGGGTCCTGTCTTTAGCCTTCTTAAACAAAATAATTATCAGCCAAGAATTTGGTATCCAGTGAAACTATGCTTCATAAATGAAGGAAAAACACAGTTTTTTTTCAAACAAATGCTGAGAGAATTTGCCACTACCAAGCCAGCACTACAAGAACTGCTAAAAGTAGCTCAAAATCTTGAAACAAATCTTCAAAATATACCAAAATAGAACCTCCTTAAGGCATTATCTCACAGGACTTATAAAACAAAAACACAATGAAAAAAAAAAAACACAAGGTATTCAGGCAAAAACTAACACAACGAATAGAATAGTACTTCGCTTCTCAATACTAACACTGAATGTAAATGGACTAAATGCTCTACTTAAAAGATATAGAATGGCAGAATGAATAAGAATTCAGCAACCAAGTATCTGCTGTCTTCAAGAGACTCATCTAACATGTAAGGACTCACATAAACTTAGAGTAAAGGGGTGAAAAAGGACATTCCATGCAAACGGACATAAAAAGTGAGCAGGAATAGCTATTCTTGTATCAGTCAAAACAGACGTTAAAGCAACAACAGTTAAAAAAGACAAAAAGGCAAGGTGTGGTGGCTCATGCCTATAATCACAGCACTTTGGGAGGCTGGAGGGGGCAGATCACTTGAGGTCAGGAGTTCGAGACCAGCCCAGCCAACATGGTGAAACCCCATCTCTACTAAAAATACAAAAATTAGCTGGGTGTGGTGGCATGTGCCCATAGTCCCAGCTACTTGGGAGGCTGAGACAGGAGAATCTCTTGAACCTGGGAGGCGGAGGTTGCAGTGAGTGGAGATCATGCCACTGCATTCCAGCCTGGGCAAGAGAGCAAGATTCCATCTTTAAAAAATAAAAAGACAAAGAGGTACATTATATAATGATAAAAGGACTAGTCAAAAGGAAAACACCACAATCATAAATATATATGCACCTAACACTGGAGCTCCCAAATTTATAAAACAATTACTACTAGACCTAAGAAATGAGATAGACAACAACACAATAATAGTGGGAGACTTCAATACTCTAATGACAGCGCTAGACAGGTCATCAAGACAGAAAGTCAACAAAGAAACAATGGACTTAAATATACCTTAGAACAAATGGAACTTAACAGACATTTACAGAGCATTTTACCCAACAACTGCAGAATATACATTCTATTCATCAGCACATGAAACATTCTCCAAAATAGATCACATAGTAGGCCACAAAACAAGTCTCAACAAATTTAAGGCTGGGCACGGTGGCTCACATAATCCCAGTACTTTGGGAGCCCGAGGTGGGAGAGTCGCCTGAGGTCAGGGGTTTGAGACCAGCCTGGCCAACATAGTGAAACCCCGTCTCTACTAAAAATACAAAAAATTAACCAGGCATGCTGACACATGCCTGTAATCCCAGCTACTCAGGGACTGAGGCAGGAGCATCACTTGAACCTGGGAGGCAGAGGCTGCAGTGAGCCAAGATCACACCACTGCACTCCAGCCTGGGTGAGGGAGTGAGATTTCATCTCAAAAAAAAAAAAAAAAAAAAAAAAAGAAAAAAAAAGAAAAAAAAGAAAAGGCCAGGCATGGTGGCTCACGCCTGTAATCCCAGCACTTTGGGAGGCCAAGGCGGGTGGATCACCTGAGGTCAGGAGTTCAAGACCAGCCTGGCCAACAAGGTGAAACCCCGTCTCTACTAACAATATAAAAATTAGCCAGGTGTGGTGGCACACGCCTGTGATCCCAGCTACTCGTGAGGCTGAGGTAGGAGAATCTCTGGAACCCAGAAGGCAAAGGTTGCAGTAAGCCAAGATCGCATGAGTACTCTGTCAGAGCACAGGGGAGTAAAACTGGAAATCAACTCCAAAAGGAACCCTCAAAACCATGCAAATACATAGAAATTAAATAACCTGCTCCTGAATGATTCTGGGGCCAACAATGAAATCAAGATGGAAATTTAAAAATTCTTCAAACTGAACGATAATGGTGACACAACCTATCAAATCTCTAGGATACAGCAAAAGCAGTGGTAAGAGGAAAGCTCATAGCCTTAAATGCCTACATCAAAAAGTCTGAAAGAGCATAAATAGACAACTATGGTCACATCTCAGGAACTAGAGAAACAAGAACAAACCAAGCCCAAACCCAGCAGAAGAAAAGAAATAAGAAATAAATAAAATTGAAACAAATAAAAAATACAAAAGATAAATGAAATGCAAAGCTGGTTCTTTGAAAAGATAAATAAAATTGAAAGACTGCTAGTGAGATTAACCAAGAAATGAAGAGAGAAGATCCAAATAAGCTCAATTAGAAATGAAACGGGCTGGGCAAGGTGGCTTACACCCCATAATCCCAGCATTTTGGGAGGCCGAGGTGGGCGGATCATGAGGTCAGGAGATGGAGACCATCCTGGCTAATACGGTGAAACCCTCTCTCTACTAAAAATACAAGAAAATTAGCCGAATGTGGTGGCAGGTGCCTGTAGTCCCAGCTACTCAGGAGGCTGAGGCAGGAGAATGGTGTGAACCCGGGAGGTGGAGTTTGCAGTGAGCTGAGATCATGCCACTGCATTCCAGCCTGGGTGACAGAGCAAGACTCTGTCTCAAAAAAAAAAAAAAAAAAAAAGAAAAGAAAAGAAACAAAACGGGAGATATTACAACTGACACCACGGAAATACAAAAGATCATTCAAGGCTACTATGAACACCTTTACACACACAAACTAGAAAACCTAGAGGAGATGGATAAATTCCTGGAAACATAAAACCCTCCTAGATTAAACCAGGAAGAAATAGAAACTCTGAACAGACCAATAACAAGCAGCGAGATTGAAATGGTAATAAAAACAAGACCAAAAAAAAAAAAAGAAAAAAAAATCCAGGACCAGATGGATTCACAGCTGAATTCTATCAGACATTCAAAGAATTTGTACCAGTCCAATTGACACTATTCCACAAAATAGCAGAAGAGGGAAACTTCCCTAAATCATTCTACAAACACTAATACCAAAACCAAGAAAGGACATAACAAAAAAAAGAAAACTACAAACCGATATTCCTGATGAGCATAGATGCAAAAAACCTCAACAAAATACTAGCTAAGTGAATCCTATAGCATATCAAAAAGATAATCCACCATGATCAAGTGGGTTATGTACCAGAGGTGCAGGGATGATTGAGTGGCTGGGCTCATTCATTCATCACCAGTTAACTAGCAAGTCAGCTGAGGACTGGTCACTCTAGGATAGCCTCAGCTTAGATGCCCTGTCTCGCCTTTTGAGATTGCTCATTATCTGCAGGTTAGCCTGGGCCTGTTCTCATGGAGACAGCAGGGTGTATAAGACCTCTCCAGACCTAGTCACAGAACTGACACAAGGTCATTTCTACCACATTCTATGGGCTAAAGCAAGTCACAAGGCCAGCAAGATTTTGGTGGTTGGGGGTGGTGAAACCTAGGTTGACAAGAATGACATGCCAGGTTGGGGACAGAAATGTAGTTGTAATTAAGCATTAATCAGGCTGCACTTTGGCCCACTTTCTTGTGGCTGAAAGTCACATAGCAGTAGATATTGACCATTTGCATCCCCATTGTTCCCGCAGATAAGATCCCTGACATTAGGGACATGAGACTGTTTAAGAATTGATTTGCATCTCTGTTGTTCCTATAGACAGGCTCTCTGACATTAGAATCATAAGGCTTTTTGCTTAAGGATCACTTAACATGTTTTTCAGACCGCAAATTCCAGCAACATTTTTTTTTTTTTTTTTGAGACAGAATTTTGCTCTTTTGTTGCCCAGGCTGGAGAGCAATGGTGCAATCTCGGCTCACTGCAACCTCCGCCTTCTGGGTTCAAACAATTCTTCTGCCTAAGCCTCCCAAGCAGCTGGGATTACAGGCACCTGCCACTACGCCCAGCTAATTTCTGTATTTTTAGTAGAGATGGGGTTTCACCACGTTGGCCAGGCTGATCTCAAACTCCTGACCTCCAGTGTTCCACTTGCCTCAGCCTCCCAAAGTGTTGAGATTACAGGTGTGAGCCACTGCGCCTGGCCTGTGTTTTTCTTTTTTTTTTTTTTTTTAATTGAGACAGAGTCTTGCTCTGCACCCAGGCTGGAGTGCAATGGTACGATCTCGGCTCACTGCAACTTTCACCTCCCGGGTTCAAGCAATTCTCCTGCCTCAGCCTCCTGAGTAGCTGGGATTATAGGAGCATACCACCATGCCCGGCTAATTTTTTGTATTTTTAGTAGAGATGGGGTCTCACCATGTTGGCCAAGCTGGTCACGAACTCCTGACCTCAAATGATCTATCTACCTTGGCCTCCCAAAGTGCTAGGATTACAGGTGTGAGCCACCATGCTCTGCCTTCCAGCAACCATTTTGAGGACCCCTCACCACCCCTGCCCAGAGGAATGGGATCACCATGAAAATAGTTTATCTCCCTGTCCCATGGCTTCACTCCCGTACTCCACCAATCAATGATCTCCATTCCAAACCACTAAAAACCCTAGCCCCAGACTCCTCAGGGAGATGGATTTGAGGTTTCCTCCCATCTCTTCATTCGGTGACCCTATGATTAAACCTCTTTCTCTGCTGCAACCCAGCGTCTCAGCGTATTGACTTGCTGTGGGCATTGGGCAACTGACTTATTATGGTTACAGTGGTGGTGGTATAATAGGCTGACTGTAGAGGCACATTACAAAGGGTGGGAGCACAGAGAGGGGCACAAGATTGGGACTTTTACACTCTATCTACTGCTACATTGCTAAGAGTAACCATTGCCCTAGCTACTTAGCCATAGGGTCATTTGTGTGAACATCTGTATGAAAATGACTTTTTAGTTAACATTATATGTAAATGAGTTTTATTTAGAACTTTTCAGCTGGGCGCAGTGGCTCACACCTGTAATCCCAGCACTTTGGGAGGCCGAGTCGGGCGGATCATGTGAGGTCAGGAGTTCGAGACCAGCCTGGCCAACATGGTGAAACCCCCGTCTCTACTAAAAATACAAAGCATTAGCTGGGCATGGTGGCACATGCCTATAATCCCAGATACTCAGGAGGCTGAGACCAGAGAATCTCTTGAACCTGGAAGACGGAGGTTGCCATGAGCCGAGATCATGCCATTGCACTCCGGCCTGGGCGACAGAGCAAGACTCCATCTCAAAAAAAAAAAAAAAGACTTCTGGGCCTTCTGTCTTCCATATATTGATGCCGCCCTACCTTTATATTTATAGATCGATAAAGCTTTCATCCTAGTTCTTTCTGAATTTATTACTGTCAGAAGGCTCATTCAACTTGGATCTGTCTAAAGGACCCAAGGGGAAAACAACATTAACATTGTATATTAGATTGGTAAAGGAACTACCATATGATGTTCGAGAACATTCTCATTGACATAGTCTATCTTATTTTTCCAAGTTAAATTCATATTTGATATTTGAAAGCTATTTTGAGCTGCATTAGCATAACTGGGAGAAGTTTTTATATTATTTATCTTATACTGCTAAAATTCTAATTAATGTCATCTTGTACTTTTAAAAGACAAGTGAACTGCAAGAGAAGCACAGAGTTTTAAAACACCCCCGCATGCACAGACACACACACACAGCGAGAGAGAGAAAATCGAAATGAATTAGAAAGGGCAGGGAGAGGCATCAGGAGACCTGGTTTCTCACTGGAGCTCTATCTGCTACTAACTTGGTAAATGACCTGGAGCAAGTCACTAAACCTCTTTAGATATTAAACCTCTTAATATCTTCATTTTACCATAGGGAGTTGGACTTTGTTTCAAAGCCTCAAGTTCCGGATCCATTCATTTCGCCTTTTTACCTTTATACTACTGAGTTTTCATCCTTGAGCCTTAGACTCTGTAACTTAGGTAGCTCACTCAGAAATCAGTCAAAATTATTATTAAAAAAAATTTTTTTTGTCCAGGCACGGTGGCTCACACTTGTAATCCCAGCACTTTGAGAGGCCAAGGCAGATGGATCACCTGAGGTCAAGAGTTCAGGACCAGCCTGGCCAACATGATGAAACCCCATCTCTACTAAAAATACAAAAAGTAGCCAGGTGTGGTGGCACACGCCTGTAGTCCCAGCTGCTGGGGAGGCTGAGTCATAAGAATAGCTTGAACCTGGGAGGCAGAGGTTGCAGGGAGCACAGATGGTGCCACTGGACTCCAGCATGGGCGACAGAGTGAGACTCTGTCTCAAAAAACTAAAACTAACTAACTAAATAAATTTTTAAGAGACAGGGTCCTGCCATGCTGTCCAAGGTGGTTTTGAATTCCTGGCCTCAAGTTATCTTCTAGCCTCAGCCTCCCAAAGTGCTGGGATTATAGGCGTGAGCCACCATGCCCAGTCTATAATTATTTAATTGGTTATTTTATCACTAAAACAATTCAACCAAAACAGAGGAAATAAAGTTGTTGGAGCCTCACCAATGCATCTTAATGTAGACTTTCTCATTGTCTGAACTAGTACCCTGGGTTCTTTGTCCTACCTCCTAGAAAATTAAGGAACATGGACACAAAGGTGGGTTGGAGCGAAAGTTTAATGAGGGAAAGAGGCCAGGTGTGGTGGCTCACACCTCTAATCCCACCAGTTTGAGAGGCCGAGGTGGGTGGATCACCTGAGGTCAGGAATTTGAGACCAGTCTGGCCAATATGGTGAAACCCCATCTCTACTAAAAATACAAAATTAGCCGAGTGTGGTGGGGCATGCCTGTAATCCCAGTTACTTGGGAGGCTGAGGCAGGAGAATCTCTTGAATCCAGGAGGCGGAGTTTGCAGTGACCCGAGATCACACCATTGCACTCCAGCCTGGGCAACAAGAGCGAAACTCCGTCTCAAAAAAGAATAGTAATAAGTGAAAGAAAAAAATTCTCTGCAGCAGAGAGGGGAGTCCAAGTGGATTGCCAGGTTACAGCTGAATTCAAAAGCTTTTTTAAGAAACTCCTCTCTCATCTCTAGCAGTTTGAGTAACTTCTCATCAGTAAAGCTGTCTGTGCAACTCCCGGTATCTTACGCAACTGTGGGCATGTATCTAGGCAAGCACAAAGCCTGCGTCTCTTGTTTTGATAACTGCGGGTTTGTTTTAGGTAAGCCCCCCTCCTCCCTGTGTAAGTTCCCACCATGGATATGCCTGAAAAGGGGAGGAAACTTTTTCCTAGGAGCTCGCTAATTAGACAAAGTTGCTTATCTGTGTGCAGGTGCAGCCTGTTTATCCCAAATGATTTTTCCTTTTCTTCTCCCTCAAAGTCAGAAAGGCAGGAGTTACTTATTCTTTAAGGGCTGAAGGAAGAAAACTCCCACCTTTGCACTCTGAAAGTTCACTGAAAATAAACTGACCAAAGGCAGATGAATAGGAGAAAAATTCATACAAAATTATTAATGAGCAGGGGAAGGTGGGAATCACAGAGTAATTGCCCCTAAACCCTCAATGGGGCACAGATGCATATATACGGTGGGGTTTTTTTTTTTTTTTTTTTTTTTTGAGATGGAGTCTTGCTCTGTTGCCCAGGCTGGAGTGTAGTGGTGCAATCTTGGCTCACTACAGCCTCTGCCCGCCGGGTTCAAGCGATTCTCCTGCCTCAGACTCCTGCGTAGCTGGGATTACAGGCACACACCACCATGCCTGGCTAATTTTTTATATTTTTAGTAGAGACAGGGTTTCGCCATGTTGGCCAGGCTGGTCTCAAACTCCTGACCTCAGGTGATCCACCTGCCTCGGCTTCCCAAAGTGCTGGGATTACAGGTGTGAGCCACCGTGCCTGGCTGTATATACAGTTTTTCATAGGGGAGGGAGGAGATGGGGACTGTAGACAATTCTCTTGAGGGGCAATAATGATTATCAGGGAGAATGAACAGACCAGGGAGAGAGAAATTAACTTGTACATAATTATCTTTGGAATTTGACTGAGCTTCAGAGGCTGACATTATCTTGTGGAAAAGTCTGTCCATGTGTGGTTACATTCCTTAGTCTCCTTTCCTGCTATAGATAATGAGATTTCAGGGAGGGGATAGAAGGTAATAGTGTTTCTTCTGTTAAGAAGCTGCCTTGGCTGGGCCCAGTGGCTCATGCCTGTAATCTCAGCACTTTGGGAGGCCAAGGCAGGTGGATCATTTGAGGTCAGGAGTTTGAGACCAGCCTGACCGTCATGGTGAAACCCTGTCTCTACTAAAAATACAAGAAAAAAAAAATAATTAGCCATGCTTGCTGGCGTGCACCTGTAATCCCAGCTACTTGAGAGGCTGAGGCAGGAGAATCACTTGAACCTGGGAGATGGAGGTTGCAGTGAGCCCAGATCATGCCATTGCACTCCAGCCTGCGCAACAAGATCAAAGCCCTGCCAAAAAAAAAAAAAAAAAAAGAAGGAGCTTTCTTTTTTTTTTCCCCAGAGAGAGTTCCTTCCTGTACTTTGGGGGTGAAAAGGGAACAAGGCAAGGATAGAGAGACCTTGATTCTGAGGCTTATTTCTGAAGCCTTTTAATTTTCCAAAGCACTTGGCATGCCCAGGCACATTTGGGGAATTGTTTTCTGTGCTCCAACCCTCCCATCTCCTTAATCCTATTCCCGGTGATGATATTCAATATATTTAAAACCCATACAGCAAAAGCATGAACAAATCAGAATAGACAATGGTCGCAAATGCCCAGCACAGCCACGTGGACTCCCCGGACCCTGGCAACCCTCTCCTTTCCTGGATGATGCTGTCGATTCTCTGGGACAACTTTCTTGACTTGTAATCCAAATACATATGTATAGACCCACATGCAGACACATAAAGTATAAATATACACATAAGTTTGAGAAAGAAAAGAAACTTTTTATCTGAAGAATGCAAGTCCCTTTAAATTATCAGGCCCAGAGAGGCATTGAAACGTGACAGCAGTCACACCTCACTCCCTCGGGCTTAGTAATTATCTCTTGGAGCTACTTGATATGTGGGCTCTAGACTGACACCAAGTAGCCATAAAATTAACCTAACTATGCCATACGCTGGACATCATAACTCATACCATATGCTGGACGCCATTAATCATACCCTATAGTTCAACAATGTATAGCCAATCACTAATCAGTGTTTTTTTTTTTTTTTTTTTGAGATGGGATCTTGCTATGCTGCCCAGACTGTCTTAAAAGTCCTGGGCTCAAGCTATCCTCCCACCTCAGCCTCCTGAGTCACTGTGACTACAGGTGTGAGCCACTGTACCCAGCTAATCAGTGTTATTTCTGTAAATCAATGAGTCAAGAAACACTGTATCAGCCACTAATCCCAGCACTTTGGGAGGCCAAGGCAGGCGGATCACCAGGTCAGGAGACCATTCTGGCTAACATGGTGAAACCCTGTCTCTACTAAAAATACAAAAAATTAGCCGGGAATGGTGGTGGGTGCCTGTAATCCCAGCACTTTGGGAGGCTGAGGCAGGTGGATCATGAGTTCAGGAGATCAAGACCATCCTGGCTAACACGGTGAAACCCCATCTCTACTAAAAATACAAAAAATTAGCTGGGTGTGGTGGTGGGCACCTGTAGTCCCAGCTACTCGGGAGGCTGAGGCAGGAGAATAGCGTGAACCTGGGAGGCGGAGCTTGCAGTGAGCTGAGATCGTGCGACTGCACTCCAGCCTGGGCGACAGAGCAAGACTCTGTCTAAAAAAAAAAAAAAAACAAAACAAAAAAAACACCCACTTGTGACAAAAGTGGAGAACTCACCAAGGCAACTTGGAAGTGTTTCCTGGGCAGCTGTCCACACTTTGCCTCAAGTAAACTCTTTAAAACTATATTCTCTTCTCCTTCCTTTAGGTCGACAGGTTTTTCATTTTCCTATTAAAGCAAAACATGAAAGCATAGTAGATATATAGCCCTGAAATTCCAGTTTTATTGCAGACATCTTTCATGTCAGTACTCACAGATCTGAACGAACTCATAGAATCATTTGCAGTAGCTGAAGAGTATTCCATAGTTTATCCAACCATCTCTAGATGGTGATATTTAGGTTGTCTTTTATAAATACTTTTATAATTGTTGTGGAAAACAAGGGCAGCAGATTCAGAATTTAAGAATTATAAACTGTCATTTATAAGAACCACACTTCAGAAAGGAAGACATCTGCCCAAATGAGGCAACAACAAAACTATAGTCTTTCTTTTATGTATGAGAACCCCGTCAAGAAATGCCTTGTGATTAGCAAGAGAGAAACGGTTTCATGATACATAGAACCCAGGGCAGAGAAGAGGAGAAGGAACACCTTGTAATAATAAATCAGCAAACTTTAAGAGGTTCATTGAAAAGAGTGTGGAACGCATATATTTGAACGAGGTCCGCTGTTTGTTTACTGCCTTTTTTTTTTTTTTTTTTTTTTTGAAACAGAGTTTCACTCTTGTTGCCCAGGCTGGAGTGCAGTGGCACAATCTTGGCTCACTGCAACCTCTGCCTCCTGGGATCAAGCGATTCTCCTGCCTCAGCTTCCCGAGTAGCAGGATTTACAGGTGTGTGCCGCCATGCCCAGCTAATATTTTTGGTAGAGACAGGGTTTCACCATGTTGGCTAGGCTGGTCTCAAACTCCTGACTTCAGGTGAGCCACCCACCTCAGCCTCCCAAAGTGCTGGGATTATAGGCGTGAGCCACCGCACCGGGCCTATTTAGTGCAATATTTTTTTAAATTTAATTTTAATTTCCAGGATACGTGTACAGGACATGCAGCTTTGTTACATAGGTAAACGTGTGCCATGGTGGTTTGCTGCACCTATCAACCCATCACCTAGGTATTGAGCCCCGCATGCATTAGCTATTTATCTTGATGCTCTCCCTCCCCCCACCCCCCGACCCCTGCCACCAGGACCCAGTGTGTGTTGTTCCCCTCCCTGTGTCCATGTGTTCTCATTGTTCAGCTCCCACTTATAAGTGAGAACAGAATGTTAAGAATCATTTTTGTAAAAACTTTAGTTTTTCCTACCTCCTGATAGGAGACACTGTTTTACGGAGCAGCTATTTCTTCCTGTGTTCAAAGTCAGTTGCTGAACACATGGTAGCTTCCTGCTTTTCCACAGCATCCTAGACATGGATGCTCCTGGGCCCAGAGCCATTTGTTCGGTGGCTGTCCCTAGCACACCACAGGTCTGGGTTAGGTGAGACAAACAAAATTAATCTCTGGTGCACGTACCAGCTTCACCAGCCCACAGCGGGCTTTCTCACCACATCTCCTGCTTGGGGTCTCTGTGCTGCCCCTTAACCTTTTAGAAACCCAAAATTTGGGGGCTCTGACCAAAGCTGCCCTTTCCAAGGCAAAAACTTCCCGCTCTGGAGAAAGACACCATCTCGAGGGGAGTGAGTAGCGCGGTGGGAAGGGAGGTGGGGTCTGAGGGAGGCTGAATAAGCACATTAACCCATCACTTCTCTGACCACCTTCTCAATAGGGCTCTGAGTCTCACGTCTATGCTTCTTTTTCCTCTAATGTCTTATCATAGTCTTAACCATTGTGGCAATAAATTATATTTGTAGAAAAGGTGCCACTTTTCAGAAAAATATGCATAGAAGGAGAAACTATTGCTATCATGCTTTGGCTATAAAATGAAATCCTTTTACCATCTCTATCCCCAAAAACTTATCTGTATTTTGCTCCTTCTTCCCAATTCCGCTGGGATGTAATCTACTCAATTCCCGTAAAGAGGTTAACCACTGGCCACCACAGATTTTCTCGCCTCGCTCCCTCCAAGTATTTTCCAGGTTTTCCTGATTATAAGAATCACCTGTGGTGCTCATTAAGTAAATATTTCCCAGGCACATCTTCTGGAGAGTCTAATTCAGCAGCTTTTGGGTGGGACCCTGGAATCTGTGATATTAATGAGAGCTCCATGTGATCCTTTTGATCAAGGAAGTCAGGGAAACAGTTAATCTCCAATGTTATTTCAGATGCCTCAGGTTATACCTCAAAGGCAACACATGAATCAATACAGTTTAGGATGATGCAAAAATAATTGCAGTTTTTGCCATTAAAAGTAGTGGCAAAGGGCCGGGCACAGTGGCTCACGCCTGTAATCCCAGCACTTTGGGAGGCTGACACGGTTGGATCACTTGAGGCCAGGAGTTTGAGACCAGCCTGGCCAACATGGTGAAACCCTGTCTCTACTAAAAATACAAAAATTAGCTGGGCTTGGTGGTGGGCGCCTGTAATCCCAGCTACCCGGGAGGCTGAGGCAGGAGAATCGCTTGAATCCAGGAGACAGAGGTTGCAGTGAGCCAAGATTGTGCCACTGCACTCCCACCTGGGCAACAGAGCAAGACTCCATCTCAAATACATACATAAAAGTAGCGGCAAAAACTGCAATCACTTTTGCACCAACCTAATAATTGCAAGTGTCACCCACCACTTGAACGGAGTCTAAGCATTATATTCACCTATTTTGGAACATGGGCTGCAGACATCTAGTTATCTCAAAGAGCAGTGAAAGATGTTGAAAAAACACATCCATCAGGCCTCAGGAAATCTGAGTTCTCCACCTGGTCCCTGACATTGTTGGGGCAAGTTGCCTTGCCTCAGTTTCCCCACTGGGAAACTTCCAAGTGCTTTACAACAATATAACATTCTTATTAGATCACTACTCCCTTTTACCCAGAAGTTTTACTTTGAGGAATTTATCTTGAGGGTTACCCAAGGATATGTATCAGAATGCTCATCATGTTACTGCTTATAATGATGAAAAATTACAAGCCACCTTAAGCTCATAATTAAGGAAATTATATAAACACAGATTTATCTCAAATTGAATATTATGCCACCCTAAAATGGTAACAGAGAGCTTTATGTTTAATAGTTATAAAGTGACAGTAGCAGATTACAAAACAGTATTTAAACTTTCCTCCCAGTTTTTAAAAAAATTGTGTGTGGTGTTTGTAGAAACATGTCTGTAAAGTTACTCACCTAAATATTAGCAGTGGCACTATTATGAGTGACTTTTGCCTTTTCTCTGAATCCTTCTGAAATTGTATCTTTGCGGTAAGCTTAAGCTTTTACACTTGGGGGTCAACAAGGCTTCATTCATTTTTTTAAAGACACTTCCTGTGCATTATCAGGGTAACTTCTGCAGTAGCCAGAAGACTAGATGTTACTTAAAAGGTTTTAGGTAGGTGCAATGGCTCACGCCTGTAATCCCAGCACTTTGGGAGCCCGAGGCACGTGGATCACCTAGGTCAGGAGTTCGAGACCACCCTGACCAACACGGTGAAACCCAATCTTTACTCAAAATACAAAAATTAGCCAGGTGTGGTGGCGTGCACCTGTAATCCCAGCTACTCAGGAGGCTGAGGCAGGAGAATTGCTTGAACCCAGGAAGCAGAGGTTGCAGTGAGCCGAGATTGCACCAGTGCACTCCAGCCTGGGTGACAGAGTGAAACTGAATCTAAAAAAAAAAAAAAAAAAAAAATGTAGTGGTGTGAACAAGACTTGTTTTTTTCTCCATAAAGCCCATGATTCTCTTTCGCTGTACATTGCAGTTGTAAATAATTTGCCCAAAAGATCCTAATTTCCCCCATAGTTATAGGGAAAGCACCAATTCACTCACCTGGAGCTGATTTCAGCAAACTCTGATTTCATGCCTGGCCCACAGGGCAGCTGGCAGAATACCCGGCGCAAGCTGTCAGGAATCAGAGGCCACTTCCTTCCCCAATCCTTCCCTTTCAGCTGGGAGAAGGGGCAAGATTCAGGTGCCCCCAATGGGGAGAGGGTGTGGATGCGGCTGGCTTCCTGCTATAAAAACACAGAGCAGCCTACCCTCTACCTGGTTGATCTGGTAGTGCCTTCTGCTATGGCGTGCAGGCAGAGAGGAGGCTCTTGGAGTCCCTCAGGCTGGTTCAATGCAGGCTGGAGGTGAGTAATTCTGGAAGTGGAGGGAGGGGTATGGTAGCTTTGTTTGTTAAAGTCCATTCTTCCTTGACTATCTCCCTGTCTCTTTCCAGCACCTACAGGTCGATTTCTCTCTTCTTCGCCCTTGTGACTTCAGTGAACTCCATAGATGTTTCTCAGTTGGTAAATCCTGCCTTTCCAGGTATGTCTCTTGGGTGACAGAAGTCTTCTTAGCAGAGAAAACAGGTTGCAGCTGGAAGGCCTAGCTGGCCAAGAAACACAGGCCTGGCTCAGACAACCTCCATTCACCCCGTTTATTACCTTGGTCAGGTTACTGGATCTTTCTTCTGCTAACCTGTAGACTCACTATACCTGCTAAATGAAAACTCAAACACTTGCACTGCCTTCCAATCCCTCACTGCCTCAAGCTTTATGGTATCCACAGAACAGCAAACCACCACACTAAGCCCTCATCTTTAGGAGCAGCAATCTTCAAACAAAAACTCATGCTTAAGGAAAACATCGACATAACAGGCAAAACTGGAGCTGCTCACTTGACGTTCACCTGAGCCAGAGGCTGCAGAGTAGCAGATGATGGGCAAAGCTTGATCTTTAAAAAAAAAATGCAGCCAGGCGCCGGGGCTCACGCCTGTAATCCCAGAACTTTGGGAAGCCAAGGCAGGCAGATCACCTGAGCTCAGGAGTTTGAGACTAGCCTGGCCAGTGTGGTGAAACCCCATCTCTACCAAAAATACAAAAACTAGCTGGATGTGGTGGTGGGCACATGTAATCCCAGCTACCTGGGAGGCTGAGGCAGGAGAATTGCTTGAACCTGGGAGGCGGAGGTTGAGGTGAGTTGAGATCGTGCCACTGCACTCCAGCCTGGGTGACAGAGAGACTCCGTCTCAAAATAAATAAATAAATAAATAAAAGTGCTGGGACTTACCCAGGACTTTGTTTAACATCAATTTGCAAAACCTGTTGACAAAGCTTTTGTCAGTTTTTCGGGCCTGCCTCCATCTGCTCCACTGTCAAGGTGTTGACCTGGCTCCTACAGACCTGCTTGTCAACCCTAACCTGGGCTTCTTACTGGAACACTTCAAAAGTGTCTTGGTCACTTGTTTGTGAGCTCTCCCAGGGTAGGGGACGATTCTTGCCTCCCTCATCTGGAATCCCTCCCATCTGAGAGGAGTCTATACACTTTTGTAGGAGTTGCATCACTCATGACTCAAAGCCCCCAAATGCTTCCTTTGCTCCTTAGGCACTGTCACTTGCGATGAAAGGGAAATAACAGTGGAGTTCCCAAGCAGTCCTGGCACCAAGAAATGGCATGCATCTGTGGTGGGTAGGTAACGTGTGTTATCTCCTCATAGTCCTGATTAGCAGACAGCCTTTGGCTTAGGTCAATCCTGTTTGGGGAGCAGAGTACCCAAACTCCTGCAGCAACGGCATCCAACTCCCATGATGCCATGGGGATACCTGATTTGCATGAAGCCACCCAGCATGGAAGACCTGTCTGTCTTCGAAAGTGTGTCTTATGCCAGCATCTCTGGGAAGCCTCTGGCTGCAAGTCATACCATCTCAAAGCTCAAGTTCTATCACTGAGTTGGGGCGGAAGTGAAGGGACTGAAGTGCCTTAGAAATGGACTGGTGGTCTTGACTCTGTAGCTTTGGATTGTCACTGAAATGTACTCAGCCATCCTGTCTAACCTGCTCTGGCCTTGGCAGATCCTCTTGGTCTCGACATGCCGAACTGCACTTACATCCTGGACCCAGAAAAGCTCACCCTGAGGTCTACCTATGATAACTGTACCAGGAGAGTGGTAAGTCATTGCTTTGAGCAGTTCTTGGGGAAGTACATAGTAACCTAAGAGTTACTGGCAGTAAACTTGGCTAAGAACTTTCTCTTTGGAGTAAAGCAGTGGCTCTCAACCCAGGGGGTGGTGTCTCATGTGTGGCTCTTCTTTTCTATTATAATCTGTCTAGGCCAGGTGTGATGGCTCATGCCTATAATCTCTGCACTTTAGGAGGCTGAGACGGGTGGATCACCTGAGGTCAGAAGTTTGAGACCAGCCTGGCCAACATGGTGAAACCCCATCCCTACTAAAAATACAAAAAACTAGCTGGGTGTGGTAGCACACACCTGTAATCCCAGCTACTTGTGAGGCTGAGGCAGGAGAATCGCTTAAACCCAGGGGACAGAGGTTTGCAGTGAGCTGAGATTGCTCCATTGCCCTCCAGCCTTGGCAACAAGAGCAAAACTGTCTGGAGGAGGGTGGGGGGAATCTGTCCAGGGGACATTTGACAACATCTAGAAACATCTTTGGTTATCACAACTGAAGGTAGAAGAGCTACTACTGGCATCTAATGGATACAAGCCAAAGATGCTGGCAGACAACCAACATTACCCAAGTCTCCTCCCCATAACACAGAATTACCAGGACTGAGATGTCAGTGTTGAGGATGAGAAACCCTGGCATTCAAGTACTTGAGCCCTTGAACCCTGGCTCTACCACTAATCAGGTGTAATTTCCAGCAAGTGAGCCCTTTCAAGCCTGTTTGCCCATTAGAAGATGAGAGTAATGGTGCCTGCTCCATGGGGGTAATGAAGACTAATGATGTTCTACAGATTAAGACCTGGTGCAGAACCTGGATACAACAAATGATGAAACACGAGCTATTTTGATCTGTGAACCCCAACATGAGATGGAAGACTATTTTGGTGCTAGCAAATAGAAATCTGACCTATAGAAACAGGTGTTAAAAGGCAAACAGCAGCTAAGCAGTAAGGGTTTTTCTATTGCCAAGCAACAGTATTGCCCAATCAGGAATATTAGGAGCAATAAAAGCAACCTGTCTAAGCAGAAGCTAGCAAGTTGTAATTTGGAAAGTTTGGATTTGACTAGTTGGACATAGGCCTGGGGTGAGTTCTGGGAATCTGCATATCTAACAGTCTATACCATCTGATTACGATGCAGTTGGTCAGCAGTCTAAGCTTTGTACAGATACAGTCTTAGACCCTACTCTGTAAACAGGCTTGAACTGTAAGTCATCTGGTCCCCTAAAGCCCTCTGTGATCAATCAATGAAGTAATCATAGGTCCTTCATGAAAAACCTGATAATTTCCTTCTAAAACAGACCTTCTCAACATTAGAGGTCTTAGAGTCGCATTCCCTTAGACTAAGGGTCTGCAAACCATAACCTGTGGATGGCCAAACGCAGTCCATGGTCTCTTTCTGAGGCAGGCTTGCTCTGTAGCCCAGGCTGGAAAGTAGTGGCTGCAATCATGGCTCACTGCAGCCTAGAACTGCTGGGCTCAAGGGATTCTCCTGTCTCAGCCTCCCAACTAGTTGGGGCTACAGGCATGCAACACTATGCCTGTCTAATCTTTGTCTTGTCAAAATGGGGATTTCACCATGTTGTCCAGGCTGGCCTCAAACTTCTGGCCTCAAGGGATCCTCCCACCTCAGCCTTCCAAAGCACTGGGATTATAGGCATGAACCACTGTGCCTAGTTCATGGGTTTTTTTTTGTGTTTTTGTTTGTTTTTGTTTTTGTTTGGTTTTCAAACTAAGAATGGGTTTTATCTTCTTAATCTTCTTGAGACAGGGTCTTGCTGTTGTCCAGGCTGGCATGCAGTGGCATAATCTCGGCTCACTGCAACCTCTACCTCCCGGGCTCAAGCAATCCCCTACCCTATGTCTCAGTACCACCTCAGCCTGCCCAGTAGCTGAGACCACAGGCATATACCACAACACCCAGCTAACTTTTGTGGTGTGTGTGTGTGTGTGTGTGTGTTTAATATATATATAGAGATGGAGTCTCTCACCATGTTGCACAGGCTGGTCTTGAACTCCTGAGCTCAAGCAGTCAGTCTGCCTCAGCCTCCAAAGTGCTGGAGTTACAGGCAATGAGCCACCATGCCCAGCTGGCTTTTATCTTTTTAAAGTTCTTTTAAGGAAACATGCTATGGATTTCATGTGGCTCACATGAGTCTAAAACAGTTGCTAATGCATAATGGAAAAAGGTTGGCTGACCCCTGCTTTTAGACTGAGTTTCCTAAGGTCAGGGGTAATAGCAAGGGTAGCTCTACCCAGCACAATGGCAGCTACTTAGGTGCTTAACAAGTATTCAGATAACCTGGGTAGAAGCCCCATACCAACCCCATTCAGCCAGGACCATGGTACTGAGACATAGGGTACACATAAGAGAAATAGAAACTGAACTCCATTTCCTGATGCTAAAACTGGCCTATCAGCATGAGTCTTCACTAACAGATTACAATGGGCTAGCTAGTCTCCTGGTACGGGAATGAGGTACCTTCCAGCACTTGTGGTATTAGTAACTTTAAGGGTTTTCCCACTCAGATGGGTCAGATGGTATTCTAGAATCCCATGGGGGTACAGTACTTACTCTGTTCCCACTGTGCTATCTGTACACAGCATGGTGGACACCAGATGACCATCAGAGTCATGAACGACAGTGCTGCCTTAAGACACGGAGCTGTCATGTATCAGTTCTTCTGTCCAGCTATGCAAGTAGAAGAGACCCAGGGGCTTTCAGCATCTACAATCTGCCAGAAGGATTTCATGTCTGTGAGTGAAATGGGCTGACTGCTCGGGGTATATGGCTACTGCAGGGGGAATATGATGATGATCTAACCAGGGCGGGGCTTAGAAATCAGACCATGATTTAATTCTGTACTTGCTAATTTTCTGTGTGATGAGATTTAACTTTACCCTGAGGCTTTGTTTCCAAGTCCAAAGTGATGGGACAATAATGCTTACCTCAGGGTGGCTCTAAGAATTTACTGAGGGTATATACATGGTACTTGGCACATCATGCATGGCAATAGGGTTTTATTGGTAGTTGCACTCACACTAATCATCTGACAAATGGAATACATGCCATGTTCCAGGCCCTACCCTAGATGCTAAGATACAATAAGTGAACAAAACGACCCAGTCACATCTTCATGGGTTTAGAGTCTAACATGGCTAATGTCAACAATGGACAACTAAAAATAACACTGACATAAAAGCAACTCAATAACAATGATAGAACTGCATGGCTTTTACATAGTACCTGATTTCTATGGACATTGGTGAAAGGGCAAACGTTTAAGAACATTGTCCTGGTCAGGCATGGTGGCTCATGCCTGTAATCCCAGCAATTTGGGAGGCTGAGGTGGGTGGATCACCTGAGGTCAGGAGTTTGAGACCAGCCTGACCAACATGGTGAAAACCCATCTCTACTAAATACAAAAAACTAGCCGGGTATGGTAGTACATTCCTGTAATCCCAGCTACTTGGGAGGCTGGGGCAGGAGAATCGCTTGAACCCAGGAGATGGAGGTTGCAGTGAGCCGAGATTCCACCATTGCACTCCAGCCTGGGCGAAGAGCGAAACTCTATCTTGGGGGAGAAATGTGTCCCAACTTACAACTGGAAAGGAGCTTAGATCTTCCAGCTGCCTCTTGGGATCAGAAGTTCAAAGAAGTATAATGACATCTAAGGGCACAGTCAGGGTTCATGTGCTTCTTCCACTGCATCCCACAAGCAGGCCTTTTGGTATGACAACCACACAGCAATTTCTGGCATGAATTGGGAAACATCTACCTCCATATCAAAGTCTTACATCACAATTCTTTTCTTCCAGTTTTCCTTGCCACGGGTCTTCTCTGGCTTGGCTGACGACAGTAAGGTATGAAGCAAATTTTAAAAATCAGACCTTAATAACCTTTAATTCTATGTTAAAGGTGATATTACCTTTAACCTGATAAATTGTTAGACTACCAGAGACTTGGTTAAGGGAGCACCAGCCCTCTAAACAAAGCTTTTTGACTTCAGGGGACCAAAGTTCAGATGGGATGGAGCATTGAGGTTGGTGATGGTGCAAGAGCCAAAACTCTGACCCTGCCAGAGGCCATGAAGGAAGGCTTCAGCCTCTTGATTGACAACCACAGGATGACCTTCCACGTGCCATTCAATGCCACTGGAGTGACTCACTATGTGGTAGGTGTGGAAGTCTGGCTTTGTACCACCAAAGCACAGGCCAGTATTCCTAAATTGAAGCATGATCTCAACCATGTCTTCACATTAACTTATAATACAACCCATTTTAATGCCTATTAAGTGCCAAACACTTCGCTGGGTATTCACACCTGTAATCCCAGCACTTTGGAAGGCTGAAGCGGGCAGATCGCTTGAGGTCAGGAGTTCAAGACCAGCCCGGCCAACCCTGTCTGTTTAGTGAAACCCTGTCTCTACTAAAAACACAAAAACTTAACTGGGTGAGATGGTACACGCCTATAATCCCAACTACTCAGGAGGCTGAGGTGGGAGAATCGCTTGAACCCAGGAGGTAGAAGTTGCAGTGAGCCGAGATTGTACCACTGCACTCCAGCCTGGGCAACAGAGCGAGACCATTTCTCAAAAATAGACATAATCCTTACCTCAATCTAGTCTCTTTCCCATAGTCTTAAATCTATAGTACAACACAGAACAAGCATATTCCTGAAAGCTTTATGGGTTAAGGGGTTCTGTTTGGGTTGTCATTGTCCTATATTATTTTATAGCAAGTATTGGTGCTTTCCAGGCCAATAGTCTGAACGCTGCACTAAATGAATTAATCTCCTAAAGTACTTAGGACAGGTCCTGAGATGTAAGTGCTCAAATGCCAACCACTTCAAGAACAGTCCTATCTCCCAGTAAGAACACAAATGGATTGAGGCTTGAAAACATTGTCTGGCTGCTGATACTTTAAAATAGTCATATGGGGTAAGGACAGATCTTATCTGCCTAGAAGTCATTGGCTACAGGTGATCTAGACAACATTCTTCCAGATGTTAGAACAAGGTTAAAACTAATATACCTCCAGATTAGACAAATTAGTCATTAGACAAATGCTTAAATCCTACTTGTGTCAAAGTAGTGCCCATTACTTGGATATATACTTGCCAAGATGATTCTTACTGGTTAGAGATTCAAGTAACCAATGTTTTTGAAGATCACTGTTATTTCTCCCCCTAGCAAGGTAATAGTCATCTCTACATGGTGTCTCTGAAGCTTACATTTATATCTCCTGGACAGAAGGTGATCTTCTCTTCACAAGCTATTTGTGCACCAGGTAAGGTCCCAGATAGCTGCAACCTCAGTGTGGGAGACATTGTCCTAGAAGCTTAATCAAGGCTGGTAATGGGCATTCTGTTGTCACTCCTTCTAGATCCTGTGACCTGCAATGCCACACACATGACTCTCACCATACCAGAGTTTCCTGGGAAGCTTAAGTCTGTGAGCTTTGAAAACCGGAACATTGATGTGAGCCAGCTGCATGATAATGGAATTGATCTAGAAGCAACAAATGGCATGAAATTGCATTTCAGCAAAACTCTGCTCAAAACGAAAGTATGTTCAATTGTCAACCACTGAACTCCACCGGGTCCTGACTTGAAGTATACTCTTGTGGGTAGTCCTCATACGGCTGATAACTTGCCCGTGAGCTCTAATTGCCAACATAACAGATTCAAACTCCAAAAGGCCTCATTTGATCATCTTGTATAAGTGAAATATCAAGTAACTAAAGTTCATTCTCTAACACAAAACCTCTTTAATTTCTGTCATGAAAAATCGTCTAAGTCTTTCTAAGTCTTAAAACTGTCTAAGGCCCCACCTGAGTAGTAGCAACTACTTGTCAAATACCTAATGATGAATCTGTCCTGGTCAACGAACAGGACACCTTGATCTAAACAAAAGGGTCCCGTACTGTTGCTGTTGAGGTTAGTCTTCACTAGAACTGCCAGGGATACCAGAGAACAATCTTAGGTTGGGGGTACATGTTATGCAATACCATTTTATAACATCTGTAGAGTCCTTTTGACTCAGACCTGGCTTGGCAGAGGATTCCACTATTCTTTGGAATTTGATCTGCTAATTCAAGCTTTAGTGCCTCGTACAAAGAGTACAGTGCTGGGTACTCCAGGGCATGAGTTTAAAGCAATAAATCTGCCTGGGGATACATCCAGATCTGAGGAAGTGATAGGGTCTCTCTTGTTTTGGTTTAAAGGGAGCCCAGATAAGTCTGGAGTGTGTCCTGCAAGTATTTAGTGGACTTGCTTCCTGCCTCCCTGTGACGGTTCCGGGCCCCAATAGACTGTGGCTGCTAATTGACATTTTCTCATTTCAGTTATCTGAAAAATGCCTACTCCATCAGTTCTACTTAGCTTCACTCAAGCTGACCTTTCTCCTTCGGCCAGAGACAGTATCCATGGTGATCTATCCTGAGTGTCTCTGTGAGTCACCCGTTTCTATAGGTAAAGACCTTTTATTAAAATCATGTTCTACCTTTTTTCTCCCTTGGCTCTTGTACATGTGGGCAAATGTATAGAAGGTCAGATTCTGATCTATTGCTTATAGACTGAAGAAACTAACGACTAGTCAGATTAGAAACAGTGTAGCTGCTATGATGGGGTCCTAAGTATGATATTTTTAAGATCCCTACATAGGTAGGTTTTATGGTAACTGCTCCATGGTTAAGCAATGTAGATATTTTGGCTTAGGAGCCTGAACCTGACATCTAGGTAAGAATATTCAAACTTCTAATTAGAATTAAGTTTAAGTACCCCCCCCACCCCAAAATTCCTGCAAATTCTTAAATACAGAGTGAATATCTCTTGTTTAGCATTGCCTCCACCATGTGCTTCTGTTTAATGTGATCTGCACAGGTCAGATCAAATAGGAAAACCAGCTCCTGCCTCAGTTTCTCCCCAAACTACTCAGGATTTGTGAGTATACAAAGAAAGGATACAATAACATAGGCGCTGTACTTAAAGCCACATTAAGTTTAACCTTGAGTCAACTCCTGCCCTTCATCAGGATTCTCACTGGTCTTATACCATATAGCACTTCTTCCTACATCTACTGGTCCCTCCTTTGGATGAAAAGTCCTACTCTCACACAGAACAATCAACTAACTTCAGCTCCCTTTGTAATTCAAGCTGCTGATCAAGGTTCCCTCATAAAGACTTCAAAACAGATTCTGATGCCTCCTGCTAAATGAGAATTTCTCCCTCGTAGCATATCAGGTTGGGAGATGACAGTATCACAGGGCAGACAAACTTATTTTCTCTAAACTTTCACTGCTGTCTAGTTACAGGGGAGCTGTGCACCCAGGATGGGTTTATGGACGTCGAGGTCTACAGCTACCAAACACAACCAGCTCTTGACCTGGGTACTCTGAGGGTGGGAAACTCATCCTGCCAGCCTGTCTTTGAGGCTCAGTCTCAGGGGCTGGTACGGTTCCACATACCCCTGAATGGATGTGGAACGAGATATAAGGTTAGTACTGGCAGATGGCACGAGGTTAAGTCTCATCTTTGACATAACTGGCTGCTAACCCACTTTCTCTGACATTTAAGTTCGAAGATGATAAAGTCGTCTATGAAAACGAAATACATGCTCTCTGGATGGATTTTCCTCCAAGCAAAATATCTAGAGACAGTGAGTTCAGGTGAGATAAAATTGCTATTTGACTCTTAAGCTCTAGTTTAAACTCAAGCAATTTTTTAACCTGAAATTTTCTGTACCTACCTTCCCTCCAAACTCTTACAGAATGACAGTGAAGTGTTCTTATAGCAGGAATGACATGCTACTAAACATCAATGTTGAAAGCCTTACTCCTCCAGTGGCCTCAGTGAAGTTGGGTCCATTTACCTTGATCCTGCAAAGCTACCCAGGTAAGAGATTGCAGTCTGTGAAATTGCTTAAATGATCTCAAACTTCTCCCTAAAATGAACATCCTGATACTGCCAGACTAATGGAGCAGTGATGACCTATGAATCTGTGTTGCAGCCATTAACTACTTGAATACCATTCAATTTCAGATAATTCCTACCAACAACCTTATGGGGAAAACGAGTACCCTCTAGTGAGATTCCTCCGCCAACCAATTTACATGGAAGTGAGAGTCCTAAACAGGGATGACCCCAACATCAAGCTGGTCTTAGATGACTGCTGGGCGACGTCCACCATGGATCCAGACTCTTTCCCCCAGTGGAACGTTGTCGTGGATGGGTAGGTACTCCCTGTACTATCAGGTTACCCAGCTAATCCATCAAAACTTGCCAGTAATGGGAATAAACCCTCTTGGGCTTTAGAGCAGCATTCAGTCATTTGAGATCCTGATTTAGTCCTTGTTTTCTAATTGGGACTCTTCTGCCTTCTGTTTTTTGTTTTTTTTTGTTTTGAGATGGGGTCTCATTCTTTCACCCAGGTTGGGGTGCTGCGGCATGATCTTAGCTCACTGTAGCCCCTGCCTCCTGGGTTCAAGCAATTCTCCTACCTCAGCCTCCTGGGTAGCTGAGATTACAGGGGCACACCACCAAGCCCAGCTAATTTTTGCAATCTTAGTAGAGACAGGGTTTTGCCATGTTGGCCAGGCTGGTCTCAAACTCCTGACTTCAGGTGATCCACCTACCTTGGCCTCCCAAAGTACTGGGATTACAGGTGTGAACCACCACACTTGGCCACATGCTGCCTTCCAATCACCTCTTGAATCTTAAGGAATGAGTTCCAAAGCCCCAGAAAGTCTGACTCTACTATGGTGTTGATCATCTGGAAAGACTGGTCTCTAGCCTCTATTCATCTGAACACCTACCATATGCCAGGCACAGTGCTATGTATTCCACATCCACTAGTTGTACTAGTCTTCGTCTTTCATGAAGAAACCCCAGCTTGCTGCCTAAATAACCAGCCCAAAACAATACTTGAACAATGGAGCTTGTATTGGAATATCCATCTGACTCTAGAATCTGAGCACTGACGCTCTGAGGTTGCAGCCACACACTTGTACACATAGGTGTTCAACCTTACAGCTCTCCTGCCACGTCCTGTCCTACAACTGGATCTCACTCATTCTTATGGAATAGTGTGTACTTGGCTAAAACTGCACCTTTGCTTTCTTGAAGCTGTGGTAGCTCAGTTACTAAGCCTTCTGTTTTGTTTTTGAGATGAGGTCTCACTCTTGTCCCCCAGGCTGGAGTGCAATGGCACAATCTCGGCTCACTGCAACCTCCACCTCCCAGATTCAAGCGATTCACCTGCCTTAGCCTCCCAAGTAGCTGGGACTACAGGTGCCTGCCACCATGCCCAGCTAATTTTTATATCTTTAGTAGAAACGGGGTTTCACCATGTTGGCCAGGCTGGTCTTAGACTCCTGACCTCAGGTGATCTGCCCACCTCAGCCTCCCACAGTGCTGGGATTACAGGTGTGAGCTACTGCACCTGGCCAAGAAACCAGTGTCTTCTGAAATGATATAATTTGTACTTCTCATGTAGTTGGCAAACAGGTACTGCTAAAATAGTTAAAATATAACTAGTCTATACAACTTATGATTTCATAGGTATTATAGGTCAGGTAAGAAATGCTGAGTAAAACAAAGGTGCTGGTAGAAGGTAAATATGGCAATAGTTTTGAAGACATTACGTATGACTAAATCTGGGCAGACATTGAATTTGACTCCAAGATGCATATGACTGACATCCCTCCCTGGTGCATACCTCCTAGCTGTGCATATGACCTGGACAACTACCAGACCACCTTCCATCCAGTCGGCTCCTCTGTGACCCATCCTGATCACTATCAGAGGTTTGACATGAAGGCTTTTGCCTTTGTATCAGAAGCCCACGTGCTCTCTAGCCTGGTAAGTGATTCAGAAGTCACCAGGGACAGGTTAAATGTTAGTGCATCGATTCCATGTAACTCTCTTCTGTCTCCAGGTCTACTTCCACTGCAGTGCCTTAATCTGTAATCGACTCTCCCCTGACTCCCCACTGTGTTCAGTGACCTGCCCTGTGTCCTCTAGGCACAGGCGAGGTAAAAACTTCAAATTCCTGTTTCTGTGAGTCTAACTCAAAGCAAGTATCAACTTTTTAGAATAGAAGATCTTAAGGACTGGTATAACTCATACTTTATTTACTGCCCAAAGCTCTTGTTGGCTCAGTCAAAACTTGGTCCAGTCTACCTTACTCATGTGACAGGTCTAAGATGAACAGTTTCTTGTCTAGTTCTATAGATGATGAGTTCTTTAAGAATCTATCCTTTTTTTTTTTTTTTTTGAGACAGAGTTTTGCTCTTGTTGCCCAGGCTGGAATAAGATGGTGTGATCTCGGCTCACTCCGCCTCCAGGGTTCAAGGGAAATGATTCTCCTGCCTGAGCCTCCCAAGTAGCTGGGATTATAGGAACCCCCCAACACACCCAGCTAACTTTTATATTTTTAGTAGAGACAGGGTTTCACCATGTTGGCCAGGCCAGGCTGGTCTCAATCTCCTGACCTCAGGTGATTCACCTACCTCGGCCTCCCAAAAGTGCTGGGATTATAGGCATGAGCCACCACGCCCGACCCCAAGAATCCATCCCACTTCTACAGTAAAGGGCATAACCTCGCCTGCAAAGGCAAGACAAACCACATGAACAAAATATTCCAGAGAGCTTCTACTTCTAAGCATTCCATTGACACACCTCTCGAACCACTATTCCAGAGGCCAAACACAAACTTGATCATCTGTCTCCAGCCACAGGGGCCACTGAAGCAGAGAAAATGACAGTCAGCCTCCCAGGACCCATTCTCCTGTTGTCAGATGACTCCTCATTCAGAGGTATGGACCTAAAGCCTGGAGTACTTCCTGGATTCAAGTTCTTAGCTTTTTATGCCAAGCGGTCAGTGCTTACATATACTATGTACCCGTGGTAAGTCTAAACAATAGAAGAATAAAAGACTAAGTCTCTTCCCAGAAGTAGGCTTCTATTAAGTCTCCTGTGTACCCTTCTAGAAATCACTTCAACACAAGTAGGATCATATCTTCTACCTACTGATCTAGAACTTGGTCTCTAATCTGTCTTATCTACCTTATATCTGTACAAAGAACCCTTAGGATTCCACGTGGCTCTACCTTAGTCATGATCCTCATTCATGGATATCTATAGGTTTATTTCTAGTTTTGTCCTCAGTCCATACTAGAATCCTTCTTTTTTTCTTTTTGAGATAAAGTTTTGTTCTTGTCGCCCAGGCTGGAGTACAATGGCGTGATCTTGGCTCACTGCAACCTCTGCCTCCCAGGTTCAAGTGATTCTCCTGCCTCAGCCTCCCGAGTATCAGGGATTACAGGCACCTGCCACTGTGCCCAGCTACTTTTATTATTTTTAGTAGAGATAGGGTTTTACCATGTTGGCCAGGCTGGTCTCAAACTCCTGACCTCAAGTGATCTACCTGCCTCAGCCTCCCAAAGTGCTGGGATTACAGGTGTGAGCCACCACACCCAGCCACAAAAAAAAAAAAAAAAAAAAAATCCTCTTGAATTTCTTGTATAGTAGTCAAAGATTTAAGATATGTTTCTAGCAAGATTAGGTCAGAGCATGTGCATCTTAACATGCTATGGCCAAACTTAAGTCTGTATTAGTTTGTTCCTGTTATCACATACCCTTACCTGAGATAGCCTTAATGAACAACCTGTGGGATCACACCCTCAGGGGACAGCTAACCACATCGACTAGCATGAAGATGTTGTACTAAACTCTCAGGTTCTTCCCAGGTGTCGGCTCATCTGATCTAAAAGCAAGTGGGAGCAGTGGGGAGAAGAGTAGGAGTGAAACAGGGGAGGAGGTTGGCTCACGAGGTAAGTTTATTCAATGTTGCAAACTTCTGAAATAAGCCTGTTGAAGGCTTAGTTTTACCCCCTTCTCTGGGGAGCCTTATGTAAGGCTTCCACTTACCCTTATTTAAAAATACTTAAGACTCAAATGTCTGCTTCCTTTGTAGGTGCTATGGACACCAAAGGGCACAAGACTGCTGGAGATGTTGGTTCCAAAGCTGTGGCTGCTGTGGCTGCCTTTGCAGGTGTGGTGGCAACTCTAGGCTTCATCTACTACCTGTATGAGAAAAGGACTGTGTCAAATCACTAAAATGGGCTTCTAAATAAAGCAGTCAAAATAAGCCTCTTGCCTTCCACATTCTTATTAAGATTAGATGACAAGGGATCATTTCTTTTGTTCCTCAGTGTAGAGGCAGTACCTAGCCACAATCCTCTGGGCAGGATTTGTGTATAGATACAAATAGGGAAGTTCATGGTATAATTGTTTCCTGTCATTTGGCCCCTTCTGATCCTCTAACCCCAATACATGAGTCCTCTGACACTCCCAGTCAACAGTAGGGCTTTAGCTATAGCCCACCTCTGGGGGTACACTTGAGTCTACAAGCTCTTACATAGGATAAGAAGCCAGCAAGCTACCCATGATCACTGGCATAAATCCCACCCCCCTTCTTTTAAGGGAAGGGAAACCAGATGTTCCTAAGAAAGTAATATAAGAACTTACTTCAAGGTAATTCCTAACTCAAGTTACACTCAAGCTTACAACTTTCCTGAGCTTAAAAGGACTTAGTTACCTTCCCACTTATAACTAAAGACAAGCAATCTTTCTTTGGTAGGGAAAGGAATACTAAAGTGCCAGAGTCCTAAGGCTCAGTTATAACATCCCAAGAATCAGACTCCACCATTCAACTGAGCCTAGAGTGAGTTTTCCATTACCTGCATTCGATCTTGACCTTCTCCTGAGGCCTTCTTCCTGAGGGTAGCCAGTCTTCTTATTCTAAGTAATTATGTCATCAACATGACTAGTGTCTGCTTTATACTGCAGCTCTTAGAGACCTTCAAGATATATGGAAATTCACTTGTATTCTAGAAAACTTGAGTCTAAAATTTTTGCAAGGAAATATTTCAAATCTACGTATGGCGGGAAGAATAAAAGTGATGAAAGCTTCTAGTGGCTGGATTTAAATGTCAGCTCAGTCATTATACTCTTGGGTTTTTCAAAAATCTAACCTTGAGGTTGAATATCGTGATGTCTATCTGGTCATCTTGTGGTTTTCTATAGGTGCGATCTTGGCTTATTGCAACCTCCGCCTCCTGGGTTCAAGTGATTCTCCTGCCTCAGCCTCCTCAGTAGCTGGGATTGCAGGCACCTGCCACCAAGCCCAGCTAATTTTTGTATTTTTAGTAGAGACGGTGTTTCACCATGTTGGCCAGGCTTGTCTCAAACTCCTGACCTCAGGTGATCTGCCTGCCTCGGCCTCCCAAAGTGTTGGGATTATAGGCATGAGACACCGTGCCCAGCACCTGTTCTAGAATTCTGCCACACAGACTTAAAAGGTAGCTTTCTAAATCCTTTGGTTAGGTCTTACAGATAAGACTCTGATGTAGGGAAAGAACCACACCTACCTTATGTAGAGGGTCTGGCATTTCTAGAGTTAATAGGGTCCAAAGCTCAAATTGTCTCATCAAAACCCTTCTTTGGACCTTCTTTTAAGGATCCAAGGCATTCTGCTAAATAATTTTAGATTCAAAATTCTGTGTGACTTTATCAAGTTGCATTGTATATCATAACTAAATCTCACGTACCATGCTTTTTAATGGCATTTAAAAAAATGGCCACTTAAATGACTTCCTGACCCTGAATGACACCTACCCCCGACCCATGTCTAGGAATTACATCCTAATCCCTAGAGCCTGTGAATATTACTTTTACATGGCAACATGGACTCTGCAGATGTGACTAAGGGTCTTGACATGGTAAGATCATCCCGGTGGGCCCAATCACAAGTGTCCTTATAAAACAAGAAGGTCAGCAGGGCACGGTGGCTCATGCCGGTGATCCCAGCACTTTGGGAGGCTGAGGCATGTGGATCACCTGAGATCAGGAGTGTGAGACCAGCCTGGCCAACATGGTGAAACACCATCTCTACTAAAAATACAAAAAATTAGCCGGGCATGGTGGTGGGAGCCTGTAATCCCAGATACATGGGAGGCTGAGGCAGGAGAATTGCTTGAACTCGGGAGGTGGAGGTTGCAGTGAGCCGAGATTGTGACATTGCACTCCAGCCTGAGCAAGAAGAGTGAAACTCTGTCTCAAAATAAAAACAAGGTCAGAATAGGATGTATCAATGGAAGCAGAAATTGGAATGATAGAGAGTCACAGAAAACACAGGCCGCCTCTAGTAGGGAAACAAGAAAATATCTTCCCATAGAGCCTCTAGAAAGAGTACAGCTCTGCTGTACTACTTTAGACTTCTGACCTCCAGAATTGTGAGATAGCTTAACGGCATGAAACAAACTTGTTACAGCAACAATAGGAAATTAAAATACTGAGTCACTACCCACAACTTGAAAAACATGGCTTAAAAGTGCACATTTTACAGATGAGCAACTTGAGCCCTAAAGAAGCTTGTCTAGGATGTCACAGCCCCTTGATTACAGAGCTAGAGCCTCTCAGCTGCAAGTTGGTCCACTTGTATAGAGTCACATTGGGAATCAAAGTCCCCTGGGTCTCAAGGCAGCCCACAGCGTGACTTGGTTCTGATGTGTTTGCCAAAAATGCTAAAGCAGAACTTTCAGAGTGGAAAGCCAAGCTGGTGTGGAGCAGCTGCCGGGATGAACACTTGTTGCCATGGTAGCCTGGGAGCAGTTGACTAAAGTCGTGTTCTTGCCTTCTGAAAGTAGGCATCCTACTATATATGGGGGAGGCAGCCTCCTCAGACAGGAACTGTGTGGGAAGAGAGTCGAGCTTAAATCCTGAGAGACTGCTGCTTCAACCACGTTAGTGTGCTTGCAATCTCCTTTATCACGTAGTGATGGGCTGTAATTGTCATACAGGTGTCAAGAGTAGAATGATGGAGCTTTGGGGTTCTAATAGTTTGAGCAGTTCTGATTGATGGTGGAGGTTGCAGGAGTTGAAAACAGACTTGTGTGCCCTGGGAAGGCACCTGTAATGTAATGTACTACTTTCCCCTGCCCTGTTCTGCATTAGGAAGTTCTGTGGGATGCACAGGGCTCTAGAGCAAGAGTTGGGTTTGGGTTCGGGATCTACGTCCCCCTGGCTGTGTGGCCTCGGGCAGATAGAACAATCTCTGAGCCTGCTTCCGCATCTGTAAAAAGGGAACACAACCTAATTTGGAAGCGTGTGAGGGTTCAACAAGATAACCGTTGTATTGATGTAGGCGCTGCCCAGTCAGCATTGGAGTATCTCAACATCAAGAAAATAGCACTGTTCTAACTCTAAATAAAAACTCAGATAACATTATGGACAATAACTGTGACTTGAATAAGTCTGTGTGCTATATACCAAGGCATATGTAATCAAGTGCATATGTGGTAGAATGTACACCTGATTGTACAGACCTCTGGCCTAGACACCATCTACCAAACTAAAATCTTTAGGGAGACACCACCTACAAAACTAGACACTATCAGCTGGGCATGGTGGCTCACTCCTGTAATCCCAGCACTTTGGGAGGCTGAGGCAGGCGGATCACCTGAGGTCAGGAGTTTGAGACAAGCCTGGTCAACATGGTGAAACACCGTTTCTACTAAAAATACAAAAAATTAGGTGGGCATGGTGGCAGGTGCCTGTAATCCCAGCTATTTGGGAGGTTGAGGCAGGAGAATCACTTGAACCCAGGAGGTGGAAGTTGTAGTTAGCCAAGATTATGCCACTGCACTCCAGCCTGGATGACAGAGGTAGACTCCATTTCAAAACAAAACAAAAAACAAAAACTTAGACACCATCTACTAAACTAGAATCTTTAGGGAGTGGAGTCTAAGCATGTTTAGGCTCTATAGGAGGCTAAATCATGGCCCCAAAGATATTCACGTGCTAACCTCTGGGACTTGTGAATTTTCCCTAATATGGCAAAAGGGACTTTGCAGTCATAATTAAGGTAAAATGGTGAGATGGGGAAATTATCTAAATTATCCAGGTAGGCCATACATATAACTGCATGTGTGCTTGTAAGAGGGAGTTTTGACTATGGGGAGAAAGCAGTACAATGATGGAAGCAGAGGTTGGAGTGATGCACTTTGAGATGGAGAAAGGGCTATAAGCCATGGGATACAGGGGAACACTAGAGGCTGGAAAATGCAAGGAAATGGATCCTCCCCTAGATCCTCCAGAAGGAACCAGCTCCACCGACACCTTGGCTTTAGTCCAGTGAAAGTGATTTCAAACTTCTGACCTTCAGAATTGTAGCAGAATAAATCTATGTTGTTTTAACCCACTAAACTTGTAATAATTTGTCTAAGCAGTGAAAGAAAACTAATCCATGCTCCTCAGATGACTCTGACACATATCCCTGGATAGAAATCACTGTGCTAGTGAAGGCAGAGCCTACCACACTTCATCACAGACAACACGTTACAAACATACACTGTTGCTTGCACATAGGATCTAAAAGCATGGGGAGCAGTTTATAGCTTCAGGAACTTGGCACTTAAGTTGCAACTAGTTCCATTTCCAAACAGTGATGTATCGTAGTTGAAAGAAGAGGCATTGCTGAGAATACAGGTCCTGAGACAGGGGTGAGAAAAGAAAAGAACTTTGATCTGAGAAATATAAGTCCTTCTAAACGATCAGGGCCAGAGACAGTAAGATGAGATAGTCGGCTGGGTGCAGTGGGTCACACCTGTAATCCCAACACTTCGGGAGGCTGAGGTGGGCAGATCACGAGGTCAGGAGATCGAGACCATCCTGCCAACATGGTGAAACCCTGTCTCTACTAAAAATACAAAAATTAGCTGGGCATGGTGGCGCACACCTGTAGTCCCAGCTACTCAGGAGGCTGAGGCAGGAGAATTGCTTGAACCTGGGAGGCGGAGGTTGCAGTGAGCCGAGATCATGTCACTGCACTCCAGACTGGCAAAAGAGTGAGACTCCATCTCAAAAGAAAGAAAAAAAAAAGGAAAAAAGATGAGACAGTCATCACATCCTACTCCTCCCTTGAGCTAAGTATCCATCTCTTCAAACTGCTTACTATTGCCACAAGTAGCTGTAAGTTAACCTAATAATGCACCAGACATATAACCACACCCTATAGCTTAACAATGTATAGCCAATCACACATCAATGTTATTTCTGAAAAACAGTGAGAATTCCTGACAAAGAACTGTGCATCAGCTCACTCCCTGTCCCCCCTTTTTTGCCTTTAGAAATCCACTTGTAAATGCTGCTAATAGGAGTCTATAACTCACGTCAACTTGAATCCATGCTCCGGGGTTGCAATCCTCAAACTTGGCCCCAAAAAACTCTCTACTTTTAATTCTGCCTCAGTTTCTCCCTTTTAAGTCAACAGGGAATTTAGTTTCTCTCCCATTGGATGCAAAGATGTGAATTACCTCTGATAGTGCCCACCACTGTGTCAATAACCAGAAAATCCACAGCACAACATTGCTTCTGGTTTGAAAGTGATGATGTGTTGAGTGGGAAGCTGTCTCATCGTGGGCAGCACAGGGATTGCGGAAAGGTAGAACATGCAGCCCGTGGCACAAGGTGTGGTGGGCTCAGGCTTATTCTCGGTGTTGTGGGCTCAACTGTGTCCCCCCACAACAAGTTCACATGAAGTTCTTACCCCCAGTGTATATGTTTTTGAAGTCCTTATCCCCAGTGTGATATATTTGGAGGTGGGGCTTTGGGAATTAATTAGGTCATGAGGATGGTGCCCTCATAAAGGGGATAAGTGCCCTTAAAGGAAGAGAAAGGAGAGTGAGCGTCCTCTCTCTGCTCTCGACCATGTGAGGATACCGCAAGATGACCATCTGCACAGCGGGAAGCAGTCCCTTCCTCTGAATTGTCTGTTTATAGCCTTTGTCTAATTTATACTAGATTTTAAAAGTCTTTTTCCTATTGATTTTTAGGGTTTCTTTATATATTCTGAATGCTGATCCATGACTGTTCGATTATAGGAACTCTATGAATACGTCACAGAAATAGGTCAAAAAATACCCTCATATGATGACATCCACAGACACGAAGAAGGCATTCACTGGAACCTGAAATTCACACATGATAGAAAGCCCTTTGAAAATTAGGATGAGAAGCATGATAATTGTATCTCTTTTAAAGCAAGGTGCACATCAGACTTGCAGAGGAAATAAAGAGAAGTATGCTCGCTGAATTGGAGGACTGAATTGTGTGACCCGCAAATCGATATGTTGAAGTCCCAACATCAGAATCTCAAAATATGGCTGGAGGAAGGGTCTTTAAAGAGATAATTGTGGCTAAGTGCAGCAGCTCACGCCTGTAATCCCAGCACTTTGGGAGGCTGAGGTGAGTGGATCACCTGAGGTCAGGAGTTCAAGACCAGCCTGGCCAACGTGGTGAAACCCTGTCTCTACTAAAAAAAAAAAAAATTAGCCGGGCATGGTGGTGCAGGCCTGTAGTCCCAGCTACTCAGGAGGCTGAGGCAGGAGAATCGCTTGAACCTGGGAGACGGAGGTTGCAGTGAGCCAAGATCACGCCACTGCACCCCAGTCTGGGCGACAGAGTGAGACTCTGCCTAAAAAAAAAAAAAAAAAAAAAAGAGGTAATTGCATTAACATGAAGTTATTAGGATGGGCCCTAGTCCAATAGGATTGCTATCCTTGTAAGAAGAGGAAATTCAGACACAGGCAGAAGACACAGGGAGAAGACAGCTCTCTACAGGCCAAGGAGAGACCAAGCCTGCTTGGCATCTTGATCTTAGACTCCCAGCTTCCAGGATTGTGAGAAAATAAATGTCTGTTGTGTAAGCCACCCAGTTTGTGGTACTTTCTATGGCAGCCTTAGCAAATGAATACATATGGTCCTCATTATAGCAAGTTCCATCTGCTAAGTCTAGGGACTCCAGCGTGGGTGCTGGGCTGTTAGGCAGCATTGGTTACTTTTCCTTATCTCAAGAGTATGAACCCCTGACTGAGATTCCAGATTTAACTAAATCCTCCTTGGTCCTGACCTTTGCTCACACAGCACATGAAGACCCTTACTTTGTGAATACATACAGCGAAAACACAAGTGTACTGGGGCAGATAGTGTAGGGCTTAATTAAAAGGGATTTTCTTGCCCTTTCTTTTTCCTTCCCACCTCATCCCCTTCTTCCTTGCTAAGAGAACCTGGACTTTGTTTGCACAGCACACCCTGGGGGACAATCCTGCTTGGCATGAGATAGCCAAGATAACGTCCCATTTCCCTTCTGTTTAGAGGTAAGCATGTAATACAGTTCTGTTCAATGAGATTTAAGGGGAAGTTGAGAGGGGGCTTCTTTTTCCTTATTTAAAAAAAGGTATGTGCAGCTAACCCCTTTTCTACCTGCTTTTGGATATGATTATGTGATGTGATTCCCGGAGCTGTGGCAGTCATGTTGTAACTATGAGGAAATAACCCTAAAGACACCCTGAGAACGATGGAGCGAAAAAATGGAAAGCCTAAATCCTTGATAACTTCATTGTGTTCCCCGAATCAACCCTAGAACCACTTGCCTCTGCATTTCATGTTTAGTGAGAGTTTAGGAGCTCTTATTTTTTAAGGGAGGCATTTTTCATCTAAACTGATTCAAGCTAAGAAACTTCATTCTTAAGAGAAAGTCTATGGCTATAATTTGCATTCATAAAAACATACCAAGTTATATGTAAGCTTTTCTTTGGATGACTTGCCAAATTTGTACTAACCAAAAATAAGAGGGACTTCACTAACAAATCTATTTTACTTTGGCTCCCTCAGGCCCAAAAGAATTGGAGTCTGCTTGTGTTCATCTTTGAATTTCTATTGGTACTTCTGCAAGGGAAGTAACTTGACCAAAAATAGAGTATAAAGAAGCTTGATTCAAAGCAGATAGTATAGTCTCTTACTCCTCACCCACACTTAGGGATCCTCTTCCCTGAATCCTGTTTCAGGGTCAGAGGGGCAGGGAAGATGCTATGAAGTGAGCACCAGCTGTAGGAGTCATGGGTTCTAGCCCCGGCACTGCAGTCTTTCTGTTTGGCCTCTAGTAAGCAGTCTAACCTCCCTGGGCCTCAGGTCCACCATCTATGGGAGAGGGTGGGAGAAGTTATCTATTACCTTGCTACTCAAGGTGTGGCCGGTGGAAGGCTTCATCTGGCGGCTGATAAGCAATGCAGGAACTCAGGTCCTGATGCAGACCTACAGACTCAGAATCTGCCTTATTTATTTATTTATTGACGGAGTCTCACTCTCGTCACCCAGGCTGGAGTGCAATGGCGCAATCTTGGCTCACTGCAACCTCCGCCTCCCCGGTTCAAGCGAGTCTCCTGCCTCAGCCTCCTGAGTAGCTGGGATTACAAGTGTGAGCCACCGCACCCGGCCAGAATCTTGCCTTTTTTTTTTTTTTTTTTTTTCTTTTGGGACGGAGTCTTGCTCTGTCACCTGTCGCCCAGGCTGGAGTGCAGTGGCGCGATCTCAGCTCACTACAAGCTCCGCCTCCCGGGTTCACGCCATTGTCCTGCCTCAGCCTCCCGTGTAGCTGGTACTACAGGCGCCTGCCACCACACCCGGCTAATTTTTTTTTTTTTTTTTTTTTTTTTTTGTATTTTTAGTAGAGACGGGGTTTCACTGTGTTAGCCAGGATGGTCTGGATCTCCTGACCTCGTGATCCGCCCGCGAATTTGGCTTTTAACAGGCTCCTATGCATAGACACATTCAAGTTCAAGGATCGCGCATTGAATGCTTCTTCCAGCGCTCGGTGCTATTGAAGTCTCGGCTGAGCCAGCTTCGGATGGCCTGGATGTGCGCTCCCTCTACTGGCTCAGAGATGAAACGCTTTCATTAGGAAACGGTTGCGTTTCCTTCTGATGGTTTTTCTAAGGTTTCCAGCTGGGGATTGAAACTCCAGCACGGGAGCTCCTAACAGGGGCATAGAGACTCCTAGAGCATGTGGCTGGGGCTTGAGTCTCCTCCTGAGTTTTGGAAACATGAACAAACAATGTGTGCTGCTGGAGGCCCATACACGGAGCATGTCCTCTCCAGCCTGGAGGTCCATACACGGAGCATGCCCTTTGCAGTGTATGGACCCCCTGGATGGCTGACTCCCAATTGCCATGGGACACTGTAGTCCATCCTCTGAACGTCTCGTCCTTGTCACTTCTGCTTTAACAAAAAAGGCAGCAGAAGGGGGAGGAAAGGATCTGCACGTGGGCTAGGAGGCCGATAACCGGGTTCTGTGGCTTAGTCATTTGCTGACTCTGAGAACTTCCACAGGTGACTCATCCGTTAACCCTGCTTTCCTCTTCCATCAGCTGAAGAGTAGGGGATGGGAATGAGAGCAGAATAACGACTCTGGACTGTTATGAAAGGTAAGGATGGTAACTGATACGAAAACTCTTTGACAACCTGAACCATTTCACAACTGTGAACGTGTGTGTTTCCATGACGCCACGATTGCCACTGGCCACTCTGGGGCAGACCTGGTCAATTTTGACCCCCTCTCCTAGACCAGCTGTGCTCTTGCTTGGCCTAATTCTCTTAATTCTCATTATTTGTTGAGGTTAGGGTTTGTCAAGACTGGCACTGTTGACGTTTGGGCCCAGATAATTCTTGGTTGTGGAGGCCTGTCCTGGGCTTGGTAAAATGTTGAGCAGCATCCTTGGCCCCTACTCATTACATGCCAGCAGCACCCAACACAGGCACGCACATCGTGATAACAAAAAATGCCTCTAGCACTTTGGGACGCCAAGGCAGGAGATCACTTGAGCCCAGGAGTTTGATACCAGCCCTGGCAACACAGTGAGACCCCATCTCTACTGAAAAAAAAAAAAAAAAAAAAAAAAAAAAAGCTGGGCGTGGCGCCACACATCTGTAGTTCCTGCTACGCAGGAGGCTGAGACAGGAGCATCATTTGAGCTTGGGAGGTCAAGAGAGCTGTGGTTGACACTGCACTCCAGTTTGGGCGACCAAGCAAGACCCTGTCTCAAACAAAAAAAATGCCTCCAGACATTGCCAAATGTCCCCTGGGGGTGCTGGTTGAGGGTTGGGGCGGGAATCACTCCCAACTGAGAACTGCTGATCTAGATTGATTGATTGATTGATTGATTGATTTAGTTTTATTTTTGAGACGGGGTCTCACGTTGTCATCCAGGCTGGAGTGCAATGGCGTGATCTTGACTCACTGCAACCTCTGCCTCCTGGGTTCAAGCGAACCCTCCTGCCTCAACCTCCCGAGTAGCTGGGATTACGGGTGCCCTCCAGCATGTCCAGCTAACAATATTTGTATTTTTAGTGGAGACAGGGTTTCACTATGTTGGCCAGGCTGGTCTTGAACTCCTGACCTCAGGTGATCCACCCGCCTCAGTCTCCCAAAGTGCTGGGATTACAGGCATGAGCCACTGCACCCAGCCTAGGATGTCTTTTGCAGTTAGACAAACTGGGTTAGAATCCCACTTCTAATTCTATGGGCCCTTAGGCAATTTAACTTCTCAATCTTTCGGTTTCCTTATCTCTAAAATGGGAGGTAGTGAGGACGCACTGGAAACATGTATTGATGTGTATTGGGCTTAAAATAGCCCCCAGCAGCCAGGCGCGGTGGCTCACGCCTGTAATCCTAGCACTTTAGGAGGCTGAGGCGGGAGGATCACTTGAGCTCAGGAGCTCAAAACCAACCTGGGCAACATGGTGAAACCCTGTCTCTACAAAAAATACAAAAATTAGCTGAGTATGATGGTGGGCACCAGTGGTCCCAGCTACTTGGGAGGCTAAGGTGGGAGGATTATCTGAGCCTGGGAGGTCGAGGCTGCAGTGAGCTATGATCATGTCACTGCACTCCAGCTTGGGTGACAGAATGAGACCCTGTCTCAAAAAAAAATAGCATCCAGCACATGGCGAATGCTCAAAAATAAACAAACAAGAAACCTGGACATACTGATAAATTAACATTATAACTGTAAAAAAGTCATCGTTTTTATTCTCTGGGGATTAATTACCTTTCCAATCGGCCACACATTGAGCTGTGTGTCTAAAAGGCTAAGGATATCTTTGTAAGGACCTTAGCCCGAAGTCCTTAATGGTCCTCCACAGCTTGGTTAACAACAGGTCTTTTACATCTTCCTGTGTCACTCAGTTTTAAATGACTGATGTAGCCATGCATTTTGACAACTTTTCTTTTTTTTTTTTGGAGATAAGGTCTCATTGTTCCCCAGTGTGGAGTGCAGTGGTTCCATCGTAGCTCACTGCAGCCTTGACCTCTTGGGCTCAAGGAATCCTCCTGCCTAAGTCTCCTCAGTAGCTGGGACCACAGGCATGTAACACTATCCCCAGCTAATTTTTTCATTTTTGTAGAGGCGAGGTTTCACTATGTTGCCCAGGCTGCTCTTGAACTCCTGGGCTGAAGTGCTTCTCTCGCCTTGGCCTCCCAAAGTGCTGAGATGACAGGCACGAGACACTGAGCCTCGTCCTTGACAATTATTCTTGATGGGCTTGTTTGGTGTCAGCCACTGTGCTAGGGTTCTGCACCTTATTTCACTTCATTTGATCGGTGAAGGTTAGGCCCACACCATGTAAAGAGCAGAACCTGAATAAATAACCTCACTGCACAGCCTTGATTTAGATGTCACATTTCTTAGCTGAATTGGGTGAGTCCTTTGAACTTTAGTTTTCTCTCTCATATCCAGAGGCCGATGGCATATAAAGAAGTAGCAGGAAGCAGAAGCTTGGATTGATCTTTTTTTTTTTTTTTTGAGAGGGAGTCTCCCTCTGTCACCCAGGCTGGAGTGCAGTGGCGTGATCTCGGCTCAGTGTAGCCTTCGCCTCCCGGGTTCCAGCGATTCTCCTGCCTCAGCCTTCCGGGTAGCTGGGATTATAGGCATGTGCCACCACGCCCAGCTAATTTTTGTATTTTTAGCAGAGACGGGGATTCACTGTGTTGGCCAGGTCTCAAACTCCTGACCTCAGGTGATCCACCTGCCTCGGCCTCCCAAAGTGCTATGATTACAGGTGTAAATCATTGTGCCCAGCTGGGATTGGTCTTTGATCATGAATTGATCCATGAGGGGAAAGAGTTAGCACTTCTAAGTGCTGTGGGAAAGCACTTTGCACTTGGCAGAGGTTGGACTAAGGTGTTTATGTGATCAGAACTATGCTATGAAATGATCTCCTGGCTACTCTCTGGGAGAGCATCCCAAAAGAAGGCTGTGTAAAGCTCTCAGCACTAAAAATACTCCCCAGCCCAAACGTACCCTCTAAGCCAGCTGTCTACTTGACACATCCTCTTAGTATCCAAGAGGCATATCTGACTTAATATGAGCAAAGCAGGGGTTGAACTTTCACACAGCCCCCATTGAGACACAGACAAGGATACCCCAAAGTCTGTTACTTTGGCATGCAGAGCACTTCTGAGTTAAAGGAAAATGAAAGGCCTTAGAAACTGCTTCAGAACCAAGGATTTTCTAACCTTCTCTTGTTTCTGCCATCTTGAGTGCAGGGAGGGGCTCTGTATTAGTCTGTTCTCAGGCTGCTGTGAAGAAATATCTGGCACTGGGTAGTTTATAAAGGAAGAGGTTTAACTGACTCACAGTTCCACATGGCTGGGGAGGCCTCAGGAAACTTACAATCAAGGCGGAAGGCACCTCTTCATAGGGCGGCAGGAGAGAATGAGTGCCCAGTGAAGGGGGAAGTCCCTTATAAAACCATCAAATCTCATGAGAACTGACTCACTATCAGGAGAACAGGATGTGGGAAACCACCCCCATGATTCAATTATATCCACCTGGTCCCACCCACAACACATGGTGATTATGGGAACTATAATTCAAGATGAGATTTGGGTGGGGACGCAGCCTAACCACATCAGGCTTTCTCTGGAAGTTCCCTTATCTGACCGAGGAAAATTTCTTCCAAAAGAAATGCAATTGTCTTAATTTCTGTGAATATGCAAAGTGATTCCCAAATGCTGAGGGAGCCAAGGAACCAAAGAAGGAGGCAGACAGATCCATTGTGTTGACTTTGGGTGATTCATTGAAGGAACTTACAGACACAAGTGTGGTCTTAGGTGGTGGCAGGACAGGTAGCTCTCTGCACTGTTACTCCCCACACCAGGGCTACGCATATACCATAGGGAAAGGGTATGCTTGCTCCAGCAAGCCAATTAAAGGCAACCCTTCAGGACAGGCAAGAATGCTGAATGTATCATAGCCTATAATTTGTGTGATGACATCAAGGTCAACATGTTCTTACACTAGGAACAGTGAAGTAGGAATCAGGAGGCATTCATGGGGCTGGGGTTAATCAGAAGTCAACGTGGTGGATTAGCATCCAAAATAACCAGAAAAAATTAACCACTGCAGAAGAGACTAAAAGTTGTCACCATGCTCAGGCTTTTCATCTATTTTGCCGAGAGTAATTCTGAGAGATTACCTAAAAGACTTAATCTGCATAATAAGACTACCTTTGTTTGCAGTGCAGTTCTGCCCCTCACCTTCCCATAACTTGTCCCATTCAGTTTCTAAAGAAAATAATTTACAAACTATTGTCTGCTTTTTTTTTTTAATTTTCATTTTAGTTCCAGGAGTACATGTGGAGGTTTGTTACGTGGGTAAATTGCATGTCACGGGTTTGGTGTACAGATTATTTTATCATTCAGGTAATAAGCATAGTACCCAATAGTTTTTTTTATCTTCACTCTCCTCCCACCCTCCACCTCCATGTAGGCCCCAATGTCTGTTGGTCCCATCTTTATTTCCATATGTACCCAATGTTTAGCTCCCACTTATATGTGAGAACATATGGTGTTTGGTTTTCTGTTCCTGCATTAGTTCACTTAGGATAATGGCTTCTAGCTGTATCCATGTTGCTGCAAAGGACACAATCTCATTCTTTTTTATAACTGTGTAGTATTCTGTGATGTATATGGCACCACATTTTCTTTATCCACCACTGACGGACATTTTTTGATTCCGTTTTTGCTATTGTGATAGTACTTTCCACAGTGACTGAACTAATTTACTTTCCCACGAGCAATGTGTAAGCATTCCCTTTTCTCCACAAACTCCAGCATCTGTTATTTTTTGACTTTTTAGTAATAGCCATTCTGACTGGTTTCAGATGGTATCTCATTGTGGTTTGCTCTTTGGGTCCATTCAATTCCCCTAAAAATCATTTACAATCCTTCAAGTTGCCTACATTTCCCCCATCTCCCTCTATGTAAGTTTCAATCATTTGGCCTTTGAGTCTCATATTTTTGGAACTCCTGTGTTCATGTGCATGTTAATAAATTTGAATATGCCTTTTCTCCTGTTCATCTGTCTATTGCCAGTTCATTTCAGGGATCCTTCAGAGGGTACAGAGGAAGCTTGTCCTTCACTCCTACAATAGTGTCACTATCCACTACTGGCTCAAGCTAAAAACCTAGGTGCCACCTTGTGTCCCCCTTTCCTTCTCCATCATCACCAAGTGCTGCTGGCCCTCAAAATGAGGAAGGTCTCCATTACCTTTGCCCTAAGTTTTTTTTTTTTTTTTTTTTTTTTTTGAGAGAGAGTCTCGCTCTGTCGCCTAGGCTGGAGTACAGTGGTGCGATCTCAGATCACTGCAATCTCCACCTCCCAGGTTCAAGTGATTTGCCTGCTTCAGCCTCCTGAGTAGCTGGAATTACAGGTGCCCGCCATCACACCCAGCTAATTTTTGTATTTTTAGTAGAGACGGGGTTTCACCATGTTGGCCAGGCTGGTCTTGAACTCCTGACCCCAAGTGATCCACCCTCCTTGGCCTCCCAAAGTGCTGGGATTACAGGCATGAGCCACTGTGCTCAGCCTAGTGTAAGTTTTAAGTCACAATTATCCTCTCTGCTCTTGGGCCTCCATAGACCTCCCAACTAGCCTTCCTGCTTTAAATCCATTGCCCATGGAGTGATCTTTAAAAACCCAAGTCTGATCACGTCACTCTCCCATGTAAGATTCTTCATTGTCTTTCCTTTGCTCTTTGGCATAAACCAGTGGTCCTCAACCTTTTTGGCACCAGGGACAAGTTTTGTGGAAGACAATTTTTCCATGGATGAGGCGTGGGTAGGGGGGTGGTTTCAGGATGATTCAAGTGCATTCCATTTATCGTGCAGCTTATTTCTATTATGATTACATTGTAATACATAATGAAATAATTACACAACTTACCATAATGTAGAATCAGTGGGAGCCCTGAGCTTGTTTTCCTACAACTAGACAATCCCAACTGGGGGTGACGGGAGACAGTGACAGATCATCAGGCATTAGATTCTCATAAGGATCATGCAACCTAGATCCCTTGCATGTGCAGTTTGCACGAGGGTTCATGTTCCTATGAGAATCTAATGCCACTGCTGATCTGACAGGAGGTGAAGCTCAGGCAGCAATGCTTGCTCACCTGCTGCTCACCTCTTGCTGTATGGCCTGGTTCCTAACAGGCCAAGGACCGGTACTGGTTGGGGACCCCTGGTGTAAACTCACTCCATGAGGTCCTGCATGATGAGGCCCAGCCATGCTGACATCATTTTTTTCCCTTAAACACATTAAGCTTCTTCCCATCTCTGGGCCTTTGGGATACTGTGCCCTCTGCCAGGAACACCCTCCCTGTGTGCTTGGCATGGTGACAACTCATGTTTTGGTTCAAATAGAAGAAATCTCTGATTGCTGTGGCTAAAGCATGCTCTCCCAATTACTTACCACCCTTTTACTTATCTTCAGCGGAGTTGGTCTAATATTTTGTTTACTTGTTGTAGCAAGGTGGACTACTAAGGACCCTAGTAAGGACTCTTAAGGCAGAGCCCATGGTCCCCTCTGTGGTTTACCTGCCCTTGGGTGATCCCCTCCTCATGAGAGTGGGTGGTGGTTTCTGGGACTCGTTTCTAACCAGCAGAACACAGATAAAGTGATCCAGTGTTCATGATTGTGCATGCATGATTACGTTCCCTAAGAATGTAACGTCTATCTTGCTGAGAGGCTCTCCCTTGATGGCTTTGAAGAAGCCATTGACCACACTGAACTGTCATGGGGAGGGGAATATGCAGCAAGGAATGGAGGGCTTAAGTCGTGTTGCCAGCTGGATGCTGCCAACAACCATGTGAGCTTGGAATGTGGTCCTTCCCCAGTCAGACCCCAAATGAGAACACAGCCCTGATGACACTGTGATCACAGGCTTACAAAAGATCTAGCCAAGCCATGCCTGGACCCCTACCTAACACATGAAGAATGTGAGATAAGAAATGCCTGTTCTTTTAAGCCAATAGTTGCTGGTAAACTGTTACATAGCAACAGATATGCTTGCTCACTCACTCTTGCATTAGAAAGAAAACTTCAGAAGGGAGACCATTGCATTCTTCATTATTAAAGCTGCAGAACCCAGCTGGGTAGATAGCATAGAGAGATAATATCAGACAGTTGTATGAATGAAGGAAACATCCAATAAACAGTAACTGTTAATATTAATAGTTATATTAATAGCGGGCTGATCTATCGCCTCCCCTGTTTCTTGAATGGCCACCATCCCAGCCCTGTCCCATCTGCATATCCCATCCTCCTAGCCACCATGATTGGTCTGGGGTCGCTCACATGACCCAAGTCTATCCAATCAGAGCCAAACCCAGAATATTTGTATATACTGTTGGAAAAAAGCAGTTTTCTTGCCCAGGATGGAGCTCCTGGGACCTCCGAAAGGGGTGGCGGGCCTGCCTGCAAAAGCAGCTCACACTGAGGAAAGCTATACTGAGAGATGAGGGGTGAGAGATGCTTAATGACACCACCTGAGCCCGTGGAATCAGCAGCACCTCAAGATCTACCCCTTGGCTTTTTGGTTGAGTGAAACTAATCCTTCTCCCTACCACCCCTCTTTTTAAAGTAATGTGGAATTGGGTGTCTATCGCGAGCAACTAAAAAAATCCCTATTACCCAGCACCAGTCATGAAATTGACAGAGGAATAGGCAGGTCTGATGTATGGAGCAGAAGGGAAAAAGAGTAAAGAAAAAAAGCCCACCCAAATAAATATTTAATGAAATGCCACGCAAATAAACCACTCAGTAATTCCACTGGGAAATCCCATAGGAAGTTTTATTTTTACTTACTAGTCCTTTAGCATTTTTATTTTAAGAAATGGCTTAGGCTGGGCACAGTGGCTCACGCCTGTAATCCCAGCACTATGGGAGGCCAAGGCAGGTGGAGCACCTGAGGTCAGGAGTTTGAGACTAGCCTGACCAACATGGTGAAACCCCATCTGTACTAAAAAAAATACAAAAAAAAACTAGCCAGGCACGGTGGCGGGTGCCTGTAATCCCAGCTACTTGGGAGGCTGAGGCACGAGACTCACTTGAACCTGGGAGTTGGAGGTTGCAGTGAGCCGAGACTGCACCGTTGCACTCCAGCCTGGGCAACAAGAGGGAAACTCCGTCGCAAAAAAAAAAGAAAGAAATTACTTAAAGGACAAGCTCTTTAGAACAATACAACAGTACCAAGTGCAAATATGTAAAAGATTAACAGTACTTAACAGTACTCAACAGTTACAGTGGAAACTACACCTTTAGACTTTTTTGAAAATACTCTTGGCCACAAAGTTACATTTGGACTCTATTTTCCAACTTGGAGAGGCCAAATGTTGCTGTTCTTTCTGATAAAAAGCAAATACCACAGAAGGGCTTGTTCTGTTTTGGATTTTTTTTTTTTCATTTTGTTTCACATGAGTGAAAAAATTAACAGCTGCCCTCATTTCTGAAAACAAAAAACTATAAACAATCACTGTTGCTCCCAATGGGACCGTTGCACATAAGCCCTGAGGCTCTGGGGTCAACGGGCTAGACTCTAGAAGCCCAGGACCCCGCCAAGGTCAAGTCTGCATACTTGGGGCAGGGCGAGCTGTTGAACCATCGCATTTCTCTGCTGCTTCTTTACATGGGAACCAACACAAGAACAACACAATCCCTAAATTGGCCGCTGCGGGATCCTACAAGTAAGTGAAAAAGCGAGAGGACACAGCCAAGGAGTGCTTGCCTACCCAGCCCCCTTCTTCTAAGCCATAATCCCAAGGGGTGAGTATGATCCAGCAGTACTTGAAAAGAAGCCCGGCCTCTGAGCAGTCACTCATTCCTGGTAAAGCCCCTCGAAGTCTGCAGACTTCATGGCTGGCAGAAAGTCACAACTGGTGTTTTGCTGTGTCAGTGGCCTGTCGGATAACAAGAAGAGATCGTTAGCTCTAGGGCCTCAGTAAAGAGCAACGCTGGAAGTGTGCATAGCTGAATACATGATGTTCTTTTTCCTGATTTTTAGCTGCTTCTTGCAACCACACCAGGCCTATGTCCATTATACAGATGAAGAAACTGAGGGCACAGGAGGTTAAAATGACCAGGTTAGGAGTAGGGTTACGGCCCCTTTTCCATTTTCTAATTTGGATATTTATTATGTTTTTCTTAATTATCTGTGTCCTCACAACAACCCAGTGAGAATGGTAGATTAAGAGTAGCTATTTTGTCTATTTTACCAATGGACAAAAACTGAAATCAGAGAAGTCAAGCAGCCTGTTCAAGACCACACAGCTGAAAACATGGCAAGGCGGGGATTCAGACCATATCTTCTGATTTCAATTAGTTTCTTGACACCTTCCATGGAAAGGAGTTCGGGGGAGGATTGTATTAGTCCGTTCTTATGTTGCTAATAAAGACCTGAGACTGGGTAATTTATAAAGAAAAAGAGGTTTCATGGACTCACAATTCCACATGGCTGGGGAGGCCTCACAATCATGGTGGAAGGCAAAGGAAGATCAGAGGCACTTCTTACATGGCGGCAGGCAAGAGAGCATGTGCAGGGGAAATGCTCTTTATAAAACCATCAGATCTCGTGAGACCTACTATCAGGAGAACAGCAACCAGCGGCCATCTGACAAAGTTCTAGTCAATGAAGTCTTTTGAAGTATAGTGGTGAGAGGTCCTGGGAAATATTTTATTCACATTTTTAAAAGGGTCAGACTCCATTTTTTTCTCCTTTTATGCTGCCTTGAAGGTAGCTGGTGCACCTGGAGCTGCAGCAGCTATCTTGTGGCCATAAGGTGGGAAACCAATGGGCTAAGGATAGCAACACAGGAAGGCAAAAGGTGCCTGGTATGTTGATACCACACTGGCTGCACCAGCCCTGGGCTGTCTCCAGTTTTTCATTAAGCAATAAAAAAAAGTTTCCTGTGTGTTTAAACTAGTATCTACTTTGGTTTTTTTCATTATTTGCCACCTAAACCATTCCTCCCTGATAACAAAAAACTAAGAAAGAAGCCTTTCCTTTTCTTAGTAAAGATGTAAGGAAGCTAGTTATGCTCAGGCTGGTTTGGAAGATTATGATATGGGGTAGTGAGTTTGGTGGCTCTACAAATAAACACAGCTGCCCAGGGCCCCTACTTCTCCTGAGCTGCAGGCCCTGGAAGGTCTTGCAGTCTCCATAACCAAGCAGTGTGGTTTTGCCCCTCAGAGGCTAGCTGATCTACATAGGAGGCAGGTCAGTGTATTTGATCTAAATATTGTTTAGTTGATTTTCATATGTAAGGGAAACTTACAGTTTTGTTTCCTTTTTCTTTTCTTTTTTAAAAATTTAAGTTGTATTATCTTTTATGTTTTAGGGCCAAAATTCCATTAAATCATGAAATAAATTATATAGCTCCTCTTCCCCCCATTCCATGCTTTCGATCATTTAATGAGGGAGTTACATTTTTTTGAGTTATAAAGAATTCACTAATGCAGGCTGGGTACAGTGGCTTACACCTATAATCCCAGCATCTTGGGAGGCTGAGGTGGGTGGATCACTTGAGCTCAGGAGTTCAAGACCAGCCTGGCCAACATGGTGAAACCCCACCTCTACTAAAAACACAAAAATTAGCCATGCATGGTGGTGCACACCTATAATCCCAGCTACTCGGGAGGCTGAGACAGAAGAACTGCTTGAACCCAGAAGGGAGAGGTTGCGTGAACCAAGATCAAGCCACTGCACTCCAGCCTGGGTGAGAGTGAGACTCGTCTCAAAAAAAAAGAATTTGCTAATGCAAGGGTTCTCAGATGAAAACCATGTTCACAATAACATGACCTATTATATGCCTTTTTCACTCACATTCTCTCACAAGGGAACAGTGCAATTTTTCAAAATATATTTGGAAGATCTCCATGACTCAATGAATTGATATTCTCCCATTGACCAATGTGTAAAGTTAGAAAATCATGCATGATAAAGATCAATTTAAAGTGTGACACAGACCTGCAGATTTCAATAAAATAGAGTATAAAAATTTCACATTTCAGCTAACCTTTAAGAAACTATCACTTATGGAGTTTTGGTGGACTATCATAGAATATCCACAATCGTTTAAAAAAGCTTTGCCTCCCTCTCCCAACCGCATGTTAGTGATGCTGGGTCTTCTTCAAATACTTCAAACAGAGCAACATAGCACAACAGAATGAATGCAGCCACACAAACGAGAAGCCGGCTGACAACTGTTAAGGCAGATATGAAAGAGATTTGTAAAATGTAAAATAATACCACTCACAAATTTCATTTTGTTTTGGAAAATATAGTTACTTTTCATTAAAATTTGTTATTTATATCAACAGGTAATATTGTTCCTTTTAAATGAATAGATATTTTTAAAATTTATGCTATGATTTCTAATAGAATAATTATTTCAGAACAAGAAACAATGAGGAAGAAAATTTTTTAAAAAGAAATAATTATTAATATTCTTTTTTTTTTTTTCCAGACAGAGTCTAGCTCTGTCACCCAGGCTGGAGTGCAGTGGTACAATCATAGCTCGCTGCACCCCCAACCTCCCAGGCTCAGGCCATCCTCCCTCCTCAGCCTCTTGAGTAGCTGGGACCACAAGCATGCACCAGCTAATATTTAATTTGATTTAATGTAATTTATGTTATGTTTATTTTAATTTATTTTATTGTATATAGTTTTATGTCATGTTAGTTATTTATTTTATATTTCAGCTCATTTCATTTGTTTTTTGAGACAGGGTCTTGCTCTGTTGCCCAGGCTGGAGTGCAATGGTGTGATCACAGCTCACTGCAGCCTTGAACTCCTGGGCCCAAATGATCCTCCCATCTCAGCCTCCTGAGTAGCTGGGACTACAGGCACGCACCACCACAGTTGGCTAATTTTTGTATTTTTTGTAGAGATGTGGTCTTGCCATGTTGCCTAGGTTGGTCTTAAACCCCTGGCCTCAAGTGATCTTCCCTCCTTGGCCTCCCAAAGTGCTATTAATACAATTAACCACATAAATAACATCTCTTCAGATACCTCAATAATTTTTAAGAAGGTAAAATGGGACTTGAGAACAAAAAGCTTAAGAACTTCTGCCCACGTGGAAACAATTGGTTGGCAGCAATAGGGGAAGATAAGGAGATCAAGTACAAATCCTGGATTTGTTTTTCAATTTCTTCATTGATAAATAGGGAGTCAGATTCTGCTATTTCCTGTGGTATAATCTTTAAGAACTTACCCTGTTACAGCAGGGTTCAGAGGCAGGGAGGAATTTTATTTCAGAAGCATCACCCTCAATATGCAAAACAGGCCAATATTTCTCCTTTTACGTCTTTTAAGACTTGGGAGTGAGTCAGTGCCTCACGCCTATAATTCCAGTTCATTGAGAGGCCAACGGGGGAGGATTGCTTGAAGCCAGGAGTTTGAGAATGGCCTGGGCAACACAGCAAGACCCCATTTTATAAGTAAAATACAAATGAACAAACAAAAGACTAAGAGTGATCAAAGCGATTTTTGAAAAGGTGATTATGACTCCAGGGTTGATTCAATTAAGCAATCCTATGAGAGCCATCCTTGAGCAATTTTATATTATACCCACTTCACCCTTTATTTTTCAACATAGGAATAATAACAGGATATACTTTTACTAAGGAGTTCAAGGGCTGTTTTGTAGAAAAACAAAACTCAGGATATCGGTTCTTATAGAGCAATGGTTGGCCAAATCCAGCAAGCTGCCTGTCTTTGTAGATAAAGTTTTATTGGAACACAGCCATGCCCATGCATTTACTTCCTGGTCTGTGCTGCCTTCATGCTACGGCAACAGAGTTGACTAACTGCAGTAGAGACTGTATTATTTACTAAATACTTACTATCTGGCCCTTTCCAGAAATTCCAGTAGAGACTATATTACTTACTAAATAATTCCTGTCTGGCCCTTTCCAGAAATTGCCAACTCCTGTTTTAGAGAGTCACTTTGTATCTTGATTAAGAGGGCTTTGGAATTAACTCACCTGGAATTAAGTCCCTTCTGTGCTACTCTCAGCTTAAGGGACTTGGCTTAATTTTCCTTATAAAAGGAAGGGGCTAAATTGTTAAGGATTACATGACATAAGGCCTGGAAAGTGTTTAAGAGAGTCCCTGGCACAGAGCAAGTACTCAGTAGCACTATCATCAATTTAGCAGGAGCTTAAATGAAGTATGATGAACTTGGGACTTAGATTCTAAAATCAACACAAAGGACAAAAATAAAGCATTAAAATAAATCTCCTTTGAAAATCCCTTAGGTGGGTGGCACATTGTAGACAAACACAGAGTCTCCCAGTAATGCCAACATAGCTGGCTTTTCCCTCCAGCATTTAAGTAGATCGCTGTTCTTTCACTCAAGGCCCCAGATGAAGTAGCTGGCATTGAAGAGCCATATTGTAGGAACAAAAATCTATATATTCAAACATGAGGCTCACACTCAGTTGGTGAGAAACTCACATTCTCAAGAGCAGAGGGGATTGACAGACTTTGGGGACAGAAGATTCACGGCTCCCATACTGTACCGCTTTGGGTGACAGACATGTCTCGTGGGTCATTTTTCTCCTGTGCCTCTCTGCCCCACCCCGCCAAAGAAAACCACCTAATTTGACATTTGTAAATTAAATGGACATCTTTTAAAAGGAATCAATAATACTGATAGAGTTGCTATGACAATGAAATGTGTATACCTGATGGAAAATGACACCAATTGCTTCGTTTAAAATTCCATGGTAAATTCCCACCTGATGCCTGGCATACATGGGGAACTATGAGAAACACCTGGGTCTTACAAGTTTCCTTCTGGACATCAACTAGGATTATGGTTTTATTTGTGAAAATCCCCTCAAGTGGCAAAGATTAAATTACTCAGCAAGGTGTGGTGGCTCATGCCTGTAGTCCCTGGACTTTGGGAGGTGGAGGCAGGAGGATTGCTTGAGCCCAGGAATTAGAGAACAGCCTGGGCAACATAGCAAGACCCTGTCTCTACAAAAAATAAAAAATATTAAAATTAGCCGGGCATGATGGCATGCACCTGTAGCCCCAGCTACTTGGGAGGCTGAGGCAGGAGAACTGCTTGAGCCTGGGAGGTTGAGGCTGTAGCGAGCTATGTTCATGCCACTGCACTCCAGCCTGAGTGACAGAGTGAGGCCTTGTCTCAAAAAAACAAAAAAGTAGAAAGATTAAAAAAAAAATTATTCCATGGACATGTATTTACCTGGGAGAAAACCAGCAGCTGATGAGGCTGGAGACCACTACATAAGATGCTATCATCATCCCCGACATGGCGAGTGATACGAAGCCCAAACCACAGAGGATGCAGAGCAGTGAGAGGCCACCCACAGAGATGACCAATCCTAGGAGGAGAACGTGGTTAGGAGAAGGGTTCATCTCAAACAGGTTGAAAACTGGCAGACCCTGGGTCAGTCTGTTTAAAATAACAACTGCTAACTCAGATTATTAAAGTAAGAAGATTTCCCACAAAAACCCAGATTTCTAGCATCACTTAAAAAAAGGAGGCGATATGGGTACCTGAGTGGGCATCAAACCATGGCAACAACTGGCTGGCCCTCCCGTTGCCTCCAGTCCCCCCAATTCCCAAACTGCATCACACATGGGCCGCTTTGCTCATTTTGTCTTTTTTTTTTTTTTTTTTTTTTTTTGAGACAGAGTCTTGCTCTGCCTCCCAGGCTGGAGCGCAGTGGCGCAATCTCAGCTCACTGCAACCTCCGCCTCCCAGGTTCAAGTGATTCCCGGCTTCAGCCTCCTGACGAGCTGAGATTACAGGTGCCTGCCACTACGCCTAGCTAATTTTTATATTTTTAGAGGAGATGGGGTTTCACTATGTTGGCCAGGCTGGTCTTGAACTCCTGACCTCAAGTGATCCACCTGCCTTGGCCTCCCAAGGTGCTGCGATTACAGGCGTGAGCCACCACAACCAGCCTGCTCATTTTGTCTTGCCCATAAGTGCTGGAGTTTGAGATTCCCTTATCCTCAAGGTCAGAGATGGACTTCCAAAGGGATCCCCTCGAGGAGTCAGCCAAGGCAGTACTGGGGGAGGTAAATTATCTCTAATGTCTCAAAGTGCAAAATAAATGCCATTATTTACACTTACCTACAAGCTATAGGTATAAAGGTCATGCAGGCTAAAGCAAAATCTAAATGCAGCTTTTGATGGCATCCTTGAAAATCCAGCCTGTAAACCATCACATTGTAATCTTAAGGTCTGATTGGTCATTTTTATGGAGCATTTTATATGCCATTTTAATATACCATTCCCACTCTGAATAGGAATATTAATGAATTACCATCTAATACGTGCAAGGAAAATACATTTTTTCATAATGTGGGGCCTGTGCGGGGGAAAAGAATAAAAGGTAGAAGGAAAAGATCATGAAGAACAAGTAACATGGCAAGTATTGTATGGCTGACATCCTTCCCTTTGCTTTGTGAGTGGCCAGTTAGCCCAGTGCTCCTCCCACAGCCACAGTGATGGTTTCAGGGAGGGACCGTGAAAAGGCTGGAAGAGAACATCAACAGGTGTTCTGCCTGTTTATAAAGATTCGCAAAATTTTAGATCGGCGTTTTTCAAAGTGTGGTGCCAACCACCTGCATCAGAATCAGGTGCATCAAGGAAGCTCGTGAAAAATTCAGATTTCTAAACCCCACTCCAGACCTACTAAAACAACACTCTCTGGATGAGGCCTGGAAGTCTGCATTTTCTTTCTCTTTTTTCTTTTTTTAAGAGACAGAGTCTTGCTCTGTTGCCCAGGCTGGAGTGCAGTGGCACGATCATAGCTCACTACAGCCTCAACTGCCTGGGCTCAAGCGATCCCGTCACCTCAGCCTTCTGAGTAGCTGGGACTACAGACACACACCACTTTTTTCTTTCTTTCTTTCTTTTTTCTTTTCTTTTCTTTTTTTTGAGACAGAGTCTCACTCTTATCACCCAGGCTGGAATGCAATGGTGCAATCTCGGCTCACTGCAACCTCCACCTCCCAGGCTCAAGTGATTCTACTGTCTCAGCCTCCCAAGTAGCTGGGATACAGGTGCCCGCCACCATGCCCGGCTAATTTTTTGTCTTTTTAGTAGAGATGGGGTTTCACCATGTTGGCCAGGCTGGTCGCCAACTCCTGACCTCCGGTGATCTGCCGTCCTCAGCCTCCCAGTGTTGGGATTACAGGCATGAGCCACTGTGCCCGGCCTCTTTTTTTTTTTTTTTAAAGAGATGGAGGGAATCTCGCTATGTTGCCCAGAGTGGTCTTGAACTCCTGGTCTCAAAAGATCCAAAGTCTGTATTTTGATAAAGAAAGTAAGATTTATACACACTTGGAGCTGGGTGCAGTGGCTCACACCTGTAATCCCAGCACTTTGGGAGGCCGAGGTGGGCAGATCACTTGAGGTCGGGAGCTCAAGACCATCCTGGCCAACATGGCGAAACCCTATCTCTACCAAAAATACAAAAATTAGTCGGGCATGGTGGGGCATGCCTGTAATCCCAACTACTTGGGAGGCTGAGGCAGGAGAATTTCTTGAACCTGGGTGGCAGAGGTTGCAGTGAGCTGAGATCATGCCACTGTATTCCAGGCTGGGCGACAGAGTAAGATTCCATCTAGAAAAAAAAAAAGATTTAAATACACTCAGGTTCAAGAACCACTATTCTAGAGGCTTTGCACATGCCGTTCCCCTGTCCAAAAGGCCCTTCCTTGCCCACCCCGAGGCAAAGTTGTTATACATCTTTAAAGTCTTGTCTGCTGTAAAGCTTTGCATGGTACCATCAAAATGTAATGGCTCTCTCCTTTCTCTATAAATTTCCTTTCTTATGGTACTCATTCATTCCTCCACCCATTCATTCATGCATTCACCCATCTATCTATCAACATTTACTCAAAAACCACTCTGCCAGGCTGTATTTGGCTCATCCACTGACCATGCCTACTTTCTCCTTCAAGTGTAAACTGCCTTGTCCCTGGGGCAAATTAACAGCCCTGGGTGCTCTTAGCTCTGGGAAGCCACGGAATGGACCAGAAGTGATCACCTGACCCATTGGCCACCATCTCTTTGGCCACTTGCCTGGGGTGTGTGATCTGATTTGAAAAGACAAAGTGAGCAAATCAGATTTGCTTTCCCAGTAATTTTAACTTAGGAATACAGGGAGAAGTTTACTGTTGGTAGTGGAACTTCAGGAGAAAGGATGAAGGTGGTCTCCAGTACCTAGCGAGGCATCTGGCATGCAGTAGGTGCCCAATAACTCACTGTGGAATGAACGGCCTCTCTGCTTAATAATAATAGCTAGCATTCATTGAGAAGCTACTCTGTCACGTGTATTGTGTATTGTGCTAAGGACTTCATGGAGCCATAAGTTTCAATCTTCGCAACAACCTTTTGAGATTGTATTATTATATCTGCATTTTGCATATTAAGAATTTGAGGCTCAGAGAGGTAAACCACTTGCCCCAAATCACAGTGGTGGAGGTGGGATTTGAATGCAGGCTCCAGAGTCTATGTTTTACCTACTTTGATAAGTTGCCTTGCTTGATGTGATTTTGACAAGAATAGCAGACAACCAGGCATGGTAGCCCATGGCCATAATCCCAGCACTTTGGCAGGCCGAGGTGGGAGGATCACTTGAGCCCAGGAGTTTGAGACCAGCCTGGGCAACACAACAAGACCCCGCCCCTTAAAAAAATTTTTAAATGGCCCCAAAAGTATTTTTCTCCCAATTGAATTATTTTCCAAAGGGGTGAATGACAGAACAGGCTACCTTCCAATATTATGACCCCCAGCAGAGCAGCCAGGGTGGTAAGCACCACGATGAGCAGGAAGAATCCAACAGGAACGGCCGACATGACAATGAACACCAGCAAGGTGAAGGCCAGAAACGGATGGCTGTCCAAGTACTGACCCACTGGAGACTTCATAAAGGCCACCACCTGTAGGCAAAGGACAAAGAGCCAGGGTTAAGTAACACATCGGAACCGCAGGTTGAATGAATCTGCCCAAGCTGTGGGAATTACAAGGCAGAGGTCGTAAAGCCAGAAGGCTTATGCATTAACAAGTCACTACAGGCTGGGTGCAGTGGCTCATGTCTGTAATCCCAACACTTTGGGAGGCCAAGGCGAGCGGATCACCTGAGGTTGGGAGTTCGAGACTAGCCTGACCAACATGGTGAAACCCCCGTCTCTACTAAAAATACAAAATTAGCCAGGCATGGTGGTGTGTGCCTGTAATCCTAGCTACTTGGGAGGCTGAGGCAGGAGAATCGCTTGAACCTGGGAGGCAGAGGTTGCAGTGAGACAAGGTCACACCATTGCACGCCAGCCTGGGAGGCAGAGGTTGCAGTGAGCCAAGGTCACACCATTGCACGCCAGCCTGGGAGACAGAGCAAGACTCCATCTCAAAAATGATAATAAGAATAACAAGAGCGAAACTCTGTCTCAAAAAAAAAAAAAAAAAGTCACTATAACAAGACTTCTCCCAAGACATGAGTCACCCAGGCAGCTATCTTAGGCAGCTGTGGACAGGTGGCAAGTCTGAGGTCCCCACCCAAGGTTAAGCCTTGTGAAAGGAGGAAAGACCCAGTCATGGCTCTCCTGCCAAACACACTCTTGAGAAGATCTCTTCGACATACAGGTGCATTGATGTAAGGTACATACCATCTGCCTCCTACTTTACAGCTGAGGTTCTCAGAGTTGAAGCCACTCAGACACAAATAGGCTTAGCTACTTGGATCACCTAGGAGTTTGTTAGAAATACAGAATCTGGCTGGGCGTGGTGGCTCACACCTGTAATCCCAGCATTATGGGAAGTCGAGGCAGGAAGATCGCTTGAGGCCAGGAGTTTGAGACCAGCCTGGGCAACAGAGCAAGATTCCATCTCTACAAAAAATTTAAAAACTAGCTTGGCATAGCAGCACATACCCACAGTCCTAGCTACTTGGGAGGCTGAGGTGGGAGGATCACTGGAGCCCAGGAGTTTGAGGCTGCAGTGAACTATGGATTGCACCACTGCATTCCAGCCTGGGCAACAGAGGGAGATCTTGTCTCCAGAAAAAGGGGAAAAAAAAAAGGAAATGCAGAATCTCAGGCCCTGATGAATCAGACTGCCTTTTAAACAAGATTCCCCAGGTGTCGTGCATACACATTAAAGTTTGAGAAGCAATGAACTAAATCACTTGTCTAGAGTCGCACAGCCTCCAAGTTGCAAAATCTCAGCATTAAAAGCTAATCGCTTGTCTATTATTAAGCATTAAAAGCATTATTATTATTAAAAGCATTATTAAAGTGATTAGCATTAAAAGCTAATCACTTGTCTATTATTATTAAAAGTATTATTACTACTAAAAGCACATTATAATATAATGTTTATATTATATTTTATATAATATATGATATAATTATATATACTATAAATAAACATAAATAATATTTAAATATATAAATATAAATATATAATATAAATATATATAATATAAATTATAAATTATAATTATAATTATAATAAATATAAATATATAAATAATATAAATATATAATATAAATTATAAATTATGATTATAAATATAATAAATATAATTATAATATAATTATATTTTTATACATAATTATATATAAAAATATAATTGTAATGTAATATAAAAATCATTATAATTATAATATTGTATAATTATATTAGATATATTATACTATTAGTTATCAATATTCATATAGCATTATATATTATATAAATATTATCTTATATATAATATTTATATAATATGTATATAATTATAATATGTATTATATTATTTATTATATTATATTATAATTATTAAAAGCATTATTATTAAAAGCATTATTAAGCATTAAAAGCTAATCACTTGTCTATTATTAAGCATTAAAAGTTAATCACTTGTCTATTAAAAACTAAGCTCAGCATTAAAAGCTAATCACTTGTCTAGAGTCGCACAGCCTCCAAGTGGCAAAATCTCAGCATTAAAAGCTAAGGCCTGGCCAGCATGGTGGCTCATACCTGTAATCCCAGCACTTTGGGAGGTGGAGGCAGGCGGATCACCTGAGGTCAGGAGTTCAAGAACAGCCTGGCTAACATGGTGAAACCCCGTCTCTTTTAAAGATACAAAAATCAGCCAGGCATGGTGGCGCGTGCCGGTAGTCCCAGCTACTAGGGAGGCTGAGGCACGAGAATTGCTTGAGCCTGGAAGGCGGAGGTTGCAGTGAGCCAAGATGGCACCATTGCACTCCAGCCTGGATGACAGAGCAAGTCTCCTTTTCTTTTCTTTCTTTTTTTTTTTTGAGATGGAGTTTTGCTCTTGTCACCCAGGCTGGAGTGCAATGGCAAGATCTCGGCTCACTGCAACCTCTGCCTCCCAGGTTCAAGCCATTCTCCCACCTCAGCCTCCTGAGTAGCTGGGATTATGGGCGCCCCCACCACGCCCAGCTAAGTTTTGTATTTTTAGTAGAGACAAGGTTTCACTATATTGGCCAGGCTGGTCTCGAATTCCTGACCTCAGGCGATCCACCCGCCTTGGCCTCCCAAAGTGCTGAGATTACAGGCGTGGGATACCGCGCCCCACTGCAAGTCTCCTTTTCAAAAAAAAAAGCTAAGGTCTTGGACTCAGAATGTCCAATGCTTGCAACAGCTGCCACCACATCAAGTAAAAATGCTTTTATGTCATCAACCTGGTTACCATAGTTGGCCACAGCCTGTGACTAATGCAAGTTTATGTTGTGTTAATAGTTTATTTTCCTTCACCAGGCAAAAGGAATTTTGGATCTGACTCAATGGAGGGAGACTGCTTTAATGCAGAGCTGGCCATAGGCAAATCCACAAAGATGGGTTTCCCCCTCTCCTCCTTAGGCTCCACGCCTTCTCTCTCCTCAGTACTGGTATTCTAGATCCTGTTCACTTGAAAGGAACCATTATTCCAGAACCTCCTTCCATCATAACTGGTCCTTCCTGAGCCTCATCCCTACGGCCTTGCAGGCCAACAGATGAAAAGAAGACATAATTCAGGTCCCCAAAACACATGTGCCTCCTAGGAAGAAGAGTTTACCCAAGTGGTTTAAACAGTGGGATTTTCAGGGTGAGTTGGAAGGCAGGAGGGGTTTGTGGTTCGTGCTGAAGGAGCTAAAGTGCAAGCTGCACCCTGCTTAAATAAAAGAGGCCATGCCAAGAAGCCACAGCCGTTGGTCTTGGGCTTCAGCGTGGTCTCCTAAGGAGTACTCTCGAGGCATGGCCAATTTCACTCCCTGCCAGGCCACAGGATGGCATAATGCCCGCTGACCTCACTGCCTCCTGCTACCCCACCATTCTGACAAAAGCCACCAAAGAGCTTGCTATTCTGCCTCTCTAGCCAGAGATGACTGTAGCAGGAATCACCTTGGAGCCAGCACTGCCCAGCCTGGACACTCCATCATCAGAGTCCAGTGAGATCCTGCTGTGTTTGGGCAGCTGAAAGAGAAAGAGAGGTGGAGGAGCCGTGGGAGTCACCACACAGAATGTAGGCTGGTCCCTTGCACTGTCTCACGTCCTGACTTCTTTCCAGTTCGAATCCACATGCATCCTTATTTGATGCTCCCTGTGTCACCTGATCCTTACAATCCAAAGAACCACAGTGGGGAGAGCAGATGGGCTCTCCAGGAAAGGGAGGCAGCAGTACACCCGTGAGTATGCTGCGCCAGCGAGGGAAGGGCTGTGCAGCGGAAGGAACTTGTGAGGCTGGGACACCAGGACGCCGGGCTTGCTAGCTTATCCCCGGGCTGTCCATCACAGGCCACCTGCGCCATTCAGCACTTGAAATGCTCCTCCTGTGACTGATGGCCTGGATTTCCAATTTAATTTAATTTAAATTTTAAAGCTGAGACTTGATTCAGTTGTTGGAAAAATTTTAAGTATGTTTTCAATAGGTTGGGTATGTGAATCTATTTCGCTGAATTGTAAGTTTTATAAAATCTGAATAGAGATTAAATATTTCCAATGAAAATTTGGCATCGGAATTGAGATGTGCTTTAAGTGTATGAAAAAAACAATGCAAAATATCTCATTAATACTTTTTTATATTACCTGTTGAAATTATAGTGTTTTGGATATATTGTGTTAAATTAAGAATATATTATTAAAATTAATCTCTGGCTGGGCACGGTGGCTCACGCCTGTAATCCCAGCACTTTGGGAGGCTGAGGTGGGCAGATTACTTAAGATCTGGAGTTTAAGACCAGCTTGGTCAACACGGTGAAACCCCGTCTCTAGTAAAAATACAAAAAAATTAGTCAGGCAGAGTGGTGCATGCCTGTAATCCTAGCTACTTGGGAGGCTGAGGCGGAAGAATCACTTGAACCCGGGAGTCAGAGGTTGCAGTGAGCCGAGATCACGCCACTGTACTCCAGCCTGGGCGACAGAGCAAGACTCCATCTCAAGATAAATAAATAAATAAAATTAATCTCATTTGTTTCTTTTTGTTTTTAATGTAATTATTAAAAAACTTAAAATTATATATGTGGCTCACATAATATTTCTGCTAGACAGCACTCATTTAAATTTCATCTGGGAAAAAAAAACAGGGAACAAACTGCTGTCATTTGAGCAGAACTATGACATGATTAAAGGAATGATTTAAGAAATATGAACCTAGCAATCATGTGCAAGAGGCAGGGAGAAAGATTTGCAGGAAATCAGGCAAGATATACTGTGGTCAAGTCCAGGCTGATGGCAGAGAGGGAAGAGAAGGGGGAGGGGTAGATGGGTATGAAAGTGGAATGACAAAAGAAGGAATACACAGGACTTAGGGACAGTATGGCACAGGGATATAAAAGGAAACAGGCAAGACTGTTCCACTTCAGTCCTTAAGGAATCCACCTTTTTCTTAGCCTTTTGTTTTTTTGAGATGGAATCTCACTCTATTGCCCAGGCTAGAGTGCAATGGCATGATCTCGGCTCACTGCAACTTCCGCTTCCCAGGTTCAGGCGATTTCCAGCTAATATTTATATTTTTTAGTAGAGATGGGGTTTCACCATGTTGGCCAGGCTAGTCTCGAACTCCTGACCTCAAGTGATCTGCCCGCCTCGGCCTCCCGAAGTGCTAGGATTATAAGCATCAGCCACCATGCCCCGCCATTCTTAGTCTTTTCCGAGTCTGGGCTCTATAATCAAAGAGAAAGTCATTTAGATATGCAAAGAGACCAAGATTCAGATGATTAAACCCAGAAATTGTCTTCTCCCAGGAAGTACAGCTGAGCTCCAGCCAGTCTGTCCCAGGAGGGGAGGACACGATTCAACCACACCTAATAATAACAGAGAACATTCATTAAACACTCAGGTGCTGGGCACTGCTTTAAGCACCTCCCGTGTTATTTCCTCATTTATTTCTTCCTACAATGCTATGAGGTAGGTAAAAAAGAACGACCTAACACTATTTAAACTCAGGGGGGTAGAACGTAGCAATTAACATTTCATTCTCATGGCAACAGAGGGGGATGCAGTGGAAAGATGGAAAGTGGGAGAGGTTATTATTCAGTAACATGCACTGTGATTTTCCATCACCAGCCTGGAGGTAGACACAGGTTACCCAATCTAGGCTCTGTAAGCACAGTGCAGCACTGCAGAGCCCAGGAAGGCCAGGCTGAGACAGACTGACAACATTACGCGCCACGCTCTGTGCTAAAGCTTCAAACAGCATCTCAGATAATCTTCATAACAAACCTCTGAGCCTGACATTGCTCATTTTAGAAAAGAGGAGATGGCAGCTGGGCATGGTGGCTCACTTCTGTAATCCCAGCACTTCAGGAGGCCAAGGCAGGAGGACTGCTTGAGGCCAAGAGTTTGAGACCAGCCTGGGCAACACAGTGAGAGACCCTGTCTCTCCAAAAAATAAAATAAAACATTAGCTGAGTATGCTGGTGTGCACCTGTAGTCCCAGCTACTCAGGAGGCTGAGGCTGGAGGTGTTGCTTGAGACCAGAAGTTCGAGGCTACAGTAAGCCATGATCATACCACTATACTCCAGCCTGGAAGACAGAGTGAGACTCTGTCTCAATAAAAAATAAATAAAAAATTTTTAAAAAGGAGATGGAAATTCCGTGAGCCTAAGTGACTTGCCCAAGGTCAGACAAAGGCAGTTGGCTTCTAAAGTAGGGACAAAGTGGCCAGTATTTGAGAACATGAAGACTGAAACTTGGATGATTCAGGAGCCAGGCAAATTCCCTGGTATCAGAATGCAAAAAACAATCAATGATTCATTATCTCTTCCTACCAGGAGAAGGGCGAAGGGTCAGGACCATTTACAACCACTGGTGGCCAGGCGCGGTGGCTCACGCCTATAATCCCAGCACTTTGGGAGACCGAAGTGGGTGGATTGCCTGAGGTCAGGAGTTGGAGATCAGCGTGGCCAAAATGGTGAGAAACCCTGTCTCTACTAAAAATACAAAAACAAACAAACAAACAAAAAAGGCAGGTGAACGTGACTATTAACTAAGTTCAGACAGGGCCAGGGTGAATGCCTAGTGCAGTGCTTGGCATACAGTCAGTGCCAAGAAATATGCAGTCAATCCTTATTACTCATGATTCCATATTTGTAAATTTGCCTCCTCACTGAAATTTATTTGTAACCTCAAAATGAATACTGGCAGTGCTTTTTGTTTTGTTTTGTTTTGTCTGAGATAGAGTCTTGCTCTGTCACCCAGGCTGGAGTACAGTGGTGTGATCTTGGCTCCCTTCAACCTTCACCTCCTGGGTTCAAGCGATTCTCGTGCCTCAGCCTCCCAAGAGGCTAGGATTACAGGCGCACACCACCACACCCAGCGAATTTTTGTATTTTTCGTAGAGAAGGGGTTTCATCATGTTGGCCAGGCTGGTCTTGAACTTCTGGCTCAAGGGATCCACCCGCCTCGGCCTCCCAAAGTGCTAGGATTACAGGTGTGAGCTACCGCACCTAGCCTGCAGTGCTTTTGAGGTCATTAGTGGACACATCCACAACAGCAAAAAGTGGAGTCACCTGCCACGTACATTCCCAGCTGAGGTCAAGCAAGGTGACACCGAGCCTTCCTGTTTCGTCCTTTAAACAAGTGTCACTGTGGTCTATTTAGTGCCACGTTTATGCTTTAGTTTGGTGATTTTACTGTTGAAAATGGTCCCCAAGTGTAGTGCTGAAGTGTTCTCTAGCATTTCTAAGCATGAGAAGGCTGTGATGTGCCTTATGCAGAAAATACATGTGTGTGATTAGCTTTGTTTAAGACATGAGTCATAGTACTGTTGTTGGCCCTGAGTTCAATGTTAATGATCAACAATATATATTAACATGTCTTTAAACAGAAATACACATAAAACGAGGTTATGTACTGATCAGTTGACAAAAATGTTGTGAACAGAGGCTCACAGCAACTGAATCCTGTATTTCCCCTAGGAGGGATGGTTTGGTATGTGCTAATTCAGTGTCTGCAGTAACTTTATAGAACGTAACTACCATGGTTAATGAGAATCAGCTGTAAATGTGGAACAGGCAGGAGGACCCTTCTTACTGAGCTAACTTTTAATAACAAGAGTCCCCGCCAGCTGGCGAGAAAGCTGCTTGTCCAATTTAAAAATAGCTTGGTAAATCCACAAAGAGTGCCAAATAAATTCTGGAGCAAGTCCAGAATTTATTGTTGTAGATTGCAAACAAGCATCTCTTCGAGTAGACCCGCTGTGCTATCCAATACAAAAAAAAATACACCACAAAATAGTTCATTTTGTTACATATACATATGTATTTTTATAGGTATATTGCATAGAAAAAAGGTCTAGAATGACATACAAAATGTTAACAGTATTATCTCTGAAAGCTGTTTTCTTTTCCCTGACAAAATGCTGAAAAACATATAGAAGAAAGCAATAAGGATAAATATGCAAGAAAACATATGCTATCTGAAGTCCCATTGCCACTGAGTGGCCACTGAATACCTAAAAAGTGGCTAACTCGAATTGAAATGTGCTAGAAGTGTAAAATATGCGCACGGGGGGTTTTGAAGAGGGAGTTCAAAAAAGAAGGTACAATGTTTCAAGAATCTTTTTTCATTAATAATTTTGTATAAATGATTACATGTTGAAATATTTTTGATATCTTAGGTTGAATAAAAACATTATTAAAAATAATTTTTTTTTTTGGAGACGGAATCTCGCTCTGTTGCCCAGGCTGGAGTGCGGTGGCACAATCTCAGCTCACTGCAACCTCCGCCTCCTGGGTTCAAGTGATTCTCCTGCCTCAGCCTCCCGAGTAGCTGGGACTACAGGCCTTACCACCACACCTGCTCATTTTAGTAATTTTAGTAGAGATGGGGTTTTACCATGTTCGCCAGGCTGATCTCAAACTTCTGATCTCAAGTGATCCACCCACCTCAGCCTCCCAAAGTGCTAGGATCACAGGCAGGAGCCACTATGCCCAGCCAAAATTAATTTTACCTATTTCTTTTTACTTCTTACATGTGGCTACTAGAAAAATTCTAAATTACATACGTGACTCACATCATATTTCTATCGGACCTGGATTCCTAGTGGAACAATGAACTCAAATCTTGAAGTAGGCTTTTGTCTCTCATTTTCAGGGTAACAGATAGGGCAAAATTCACAACAAAACCAAACAAAACCAAAAAAAAAGATGATATCTGTTGCACAGACTTCTTTATCCAGCTAAAGAATTGCATTTGCCATTAGTGGCAAATGACTCAATGTTGGCTTAAGGGATGTAATTGGAAGTATTGTGTGCGACTCCCAGAAGTCTCCTAAAATTGTAGGTGGCTTGCACTTCTCTCTTCCCCCCTCCTCAAATCCTGTTGCCTGGAACATGGATACAATGGCTGATGCTCTTGCAGTCATCTCAGACAAGGAGTTTGAAGGTCACAGCATAGACATGGCAGGGCGGTAAGCCAGAAAGATTCTTGACTTACCTCCAAATTCCTTCTACTGGAGAAAGAAATAACTTTCTATCTTGTTTACGCTAGTGTTATATTGGGATTTTCCATTATACATAGTGATTGGAAACTGACCTTTGAGTTATTCTGGAAGGAGTCTATCAGCAGAGACAGCTTCTTCTGCAGTTCCTGCAAGTCCCTTGAGATACTCTGGGGCTCCTCTTTTGCCATTCTGAAGCTCACTTCAATCTCTTTAGGGATGAATTATCCTACCAGTAAATTCTCCAGTGCAGCCCGCGGTCCAATCTCTCATGTCGCTCTGTCTCTTGCTGTTACCAGAGGAAAAAAAGCCGTTAGTGGTCTTCATCCATCTGGTTCGACGAGAGCTTCTACCATCCTCATACCTTGATGGTGGGCATGCAGACGGAGGGTAACCTGGCAATATTCACAACAATTTCAGATTGCACACACTTCAGTCCAGGAATTTATATTCCAGGAACATGATGGAAATAATCCAACAGGTATCTCAAAATGTACTAAAAGGCTGTGCATTGCATCCCTGTTTATAACATATAATGACTAGCAAAACATTGGAAAGTAGCTAATTATATTTCCATTAGGAGAAAATTGGTTAAATAATGATAAATTCAGTCATTAAAATCATAGTGTGACTGTTTAGTGATGTGAAAAGATGTGTATGATACTTTTAAAAAAAGATGATAAAATGTTAATAGTATTATCTCTGACAGCTTATGTTTATTTTTTAGCTTGACAAAATGCTGAAAATATACACAAAGCAAGAAAGCTGAATACACTATTTCAAATCTCATTGCCTTTTATTCTCCCTAGAAAGCTTTCCTTGTACAACAGTAGCCTTGACCTGTTTCTCTTCTTTATTACTGTACAGGTTGGCTCCCAATTCCATCATTCCATACATCATCATCTACTTACTTGTGGGTAAGTCTATCCCTGCTAAGGAGAACTGCACCTCGGGGGCAGACCTCACCACAATAATTATACTCTAACTAAACTGCCTGGAATTTTGAGGGGTGTCCCAATCTCATACAATTTTTACTTATTTTTAATAAAGGCAATTGGTTAAATTAGATATATTTTTTAACCCTTGTTGAGTTTTCAAATATAAAAAAAAATCATTCTTATTTTATATTTCCCAGAACTGGCTGGACACAGAGATATCTTTTCCATTTCTCCCTTTAAACTGACCTCCTGACCTACAGTACAAATGCTTAAAAGATTGTGTCCACGTGGCCAAAATTAATTGAGAGATCTTCACATTTATTTATCATATAGGGGGTAATTTTATCTACTACTAAGCTGTACAGGGTCTAGTATGCAAATTAAAGCACATTTTAATCATCCCAGCTAGACATCCTCTGCTATTTCCCTTTTGTAAAACAAGAAACCCTTTGGAGGGGAAAGTTGAGGAGGGGACTAATCCCACCACCCCACATTCTCTCTTTGAAGCTGCCTCTGGCGTAGATCTTGAACTTGGGATGTTCCCAGCACTCAGTTCCCATAATCTCATCTCTGCAGCAAGCAGAAACAAGCGGAGTTCCCCTTACAGGTCTCCTTTGGCCTGGGAGCCTCAAGTGCCACCCAGACCGGTTTGGGGAGTCCGATGAGAGAGCGCGTGGGGCGAATGCCATCGGCCACGTGGCCTTCAAATGCGTCTACCTGGCCACCAATTCCCAGACCCCCTGGTCACTCACTCCTCGGAGGGGCCTCCCCAGGCACGGAGCTGTCTCCCGAGAAGGGAAAGCGAGAACCCGGCGCGGCCAAGGAGTGCCCCGCCTTCTTCACGCCTGGGGGACTGGGCCAGGCCAACACCAGCCAACCCTTTCCCCTTCCAAGGCTCCAAATAAATCTCCTGGCCCTCCCACCCCCGAACCTCCAGGGGCAAATGGCTACCTCGAAAGTTCCAGCTGGGAGGAGGGGTCACATCTCTGGTTGGGGGATGGGAGCTACAGGGCGCCTGGAGCTCACACTGGCCGCCCCTCCCCATCCGGGCCCAGCCTTTCAGCGTTCAAAAGCCAGGGAGACCCAAGGAGAGGAGGAAAGGAGTGAAATGCAGGTGGAGAGGGGGTCTGCGTCCCAGAAGGCACAGAGGCTGAATAATGGGAACTCAGAGGGGAGTCGAGTACTTTGTTATTAATTTGGGGGTAAAGAAGCCCCCTTTGATACTTGCAGATCTCTCTGCAGCGATGGGGAAGGGGACCTCGGTGGAGAAGAGGTGCTGGGTGGTGAGGAGGGCGCCCGTTTTCAACAATCCTAGGGAGGTTTGCCTCGACGTCTTCCCCAGGTTCCCCAGAAAGGGGCACAGTCTCGGGGTGTGGTGGTGCTAGCTACCATTTTACCTAATCTAGTGGTAGTGTGTGTGTGTGTATGTGTGTGTGTGTTGGGGGGTGGCGGGGTGAGTGTGCATTTAGGGGTGGGGAGGAATCGTGTCTCCTCGTGCGCTCCCAGCCCCGTCCCGGCGACTCACAAGCAGGAGACGCCCCTTACACTAATCCCGGGGCGGAAAGCTACGGGCGTGGGACCCCGATAGCGCGCTCACGCCGTCGCCCCCGCGCTCCTCCTCTGTCCCCGCCCGGAGAGAAGGGTCTAGTCACCCGGGGCACCCGGACCCCCACCCCCAAGCTCCGAGCTCTCACCTGCTCCTGACCGCCGAGCAGCCCCACCGCGTTTGCAGGCGAAGCGAAGAGAGGCAGGAGGAGGAACAAGAGGAAGAAGGAAAGAGCGTCCCGAGAGGGAGCCAGAGCCGCCTGCCTCCGCCCCCTGGCCGGGGCACCGCCCCTCGGCTCTTCTCCTCTGGGCTCGCCCCGCCCGTGGCCGGAAGGATCCGGCAAAGGCGCGCCAAGGCCCCGCGCCCAGGGCTTTGCAAAGCGCGCTCGCTCTCACTGGCTTTCGGAGCCACTGGAACAAGCCCAGAGAGGTTGACAGATGAGAAAACTGAGGCTCAGAGAGTGTCCCTTCCCACACGACTGGCTTGGAGTGAGAAAGCTCAGACCACCTTCAAGACAGGCAGACTGGCAGCCTAGAATGAGTTTTCCAAGGGTGTCAGGGTTTCCCCTCCTGTATGCCCAAAACCAGCTGCTCTGGAACGTCTCTGGAGCTCAAGACACACACGTGATGAAGTATCACCCTGGCTGGAAGTTTTTAACCATGACTGCTCAAATGCAAATGTCATAAGCCAGTGAGATCCTTTCAGATGGATTGGATCTCCATTTTACACATGAAAAAGTCCAGGCTGAGAGAGACAAGATAAATCAACCCAAATTCCTCGGTTTGCAAGGATCCAAGTCGGAGCAGGAGCCCCTGTTTCCCCTGGCCCCAAATCAGCCCTATAAAGTAAGGTTTCTGAATAGTATGCTATTGACATTTGGGGCGGGATAATTCTGTTTCTGAGCTGTGGATTGTAGAATGTTTAGCAACATCCTAGCCTCTACCCATTAGATGCCAGTTACAAGAACCACCCCCCCCCCCCACCTCCAGTTGTGTCTCAAAATATTGCCAAATGTCCCCTGGAAGGCCCCATCGTCCCGAGGTGAGAACCACTGCTATAGAGCATGATGGCAACTTACTGTGTGACTAAGTAACCTCTCTGAACCATGGCTTCAACCATAAATTAGAGAGAGGGATAAGCCCAACCATTGGTCTGCTGTTGCACAGTTCTCAGCCGCTTTCCAGACAGGGACCTGTGTTGACCGACCTCTCCTCTTTGCCTGTGGCCATAGCAACCTGGAAAATAAGTCTTTAGATAAGGAAAAGCTGGCAGGGTGCGGTGGCTCACACCTATAATCCCAGCACTTTGGGAGGCTGAGGTGGGTGGATCACTTGAGGCCAGGAGTTCCAGACCAGCCTGGCCAACATGGTGAAACCCCATCTCTACTAAAAATATAAAAACTAGCCAGGCATGGTGGTGCGCACCTGTAATCCCAGCTACTCGGGAGGCTGAGGCAGAAGAATCGCTTGAACCTGGGAAGTAGAAGTTGCAGTGATGACACTGCACTCCAGCCTGGGCAACAGAGTGAGACCCTGTCTCAAAAAAAAAAAAAAAAAAAAAGAAGCAGTCACAGGGTTGTAGTGAGGACTGGTGCAATAGTGTGGCTGTGGCTGTCAAGAACTTAGCACTTATTGAGGCACAGAGTAGGGGCTCAAAAATATTTGCTTGGGATGATGATTTATGATGATGATCACGACAATGATGATGATAAACCACAGAATCCTGCTGTAATTCTACAATAGCAGAAAGAAGAGCTAATGGTGGGGATAGGACAGACAAGAATCCCTAAATTCTTAAGTTTTAGCCAATCTTGTCTGGCGTCATGCACTTTGTTCAGCTGCAAAATGCTGGGTTCCCCACCCAGGAAAAGATTGTGTGTGTGTGTGTGTGTGTGTGTGTGTGTGTGTATGTGTGTTTCCTTAGATTAAAGCCCTGCAATCATCATTCCCGGAATGGAAGTTGCTTTGGAAAGCTGAGTTGGGGTTTCCACTGGGATTTTTGTTTAAGAGTGCCATCTAGGGGCGTCTCTGTGAATCTTCGAATTCCTTCCACCTCTGGCATTTTTGGCTGGGCCAGCAGAGTTTTGCTTGTCTTTGTGTGATAGATGCTTCCTCCATCACATCATGTGTTCCTCCAGGGCTGGGATCCTAGCATCTCTCCATAGCATCAGGACTTGGCCCTCAAGGAACATGCAGTGGTTGGGTTAAAAAAATCCACGCGCAGCCTCTCCTATGCTTTCCCAATTACTTGCTGCAATGGACTGAATGTTTGTTCCTCTAAAATCCTAACCCCCAATGTGATGGGATTAGGCATGTGGTTTTTGGGAGGTGATTAGATCATGAAGGTGAAGCCCTCCTAAATGGGATTAGTGTCCTTATAAAAGAGATCCCAGTGGCTCACACCTATAATCCCAGCACTTTGGGAGGCCAAGGTGGGTGGATTGCTTGAGTCCAGGAGTTCGAGACCAGCCTGGGCAACATGGCGAAACCTCTTCTCTACTAAAAATACAAAAGTTAGCCGGGCATAGTGGCACATGCCTGTAGTCCCCGCTACATGGGAGGCTGAGGCAGGAGGATCTCTTGAGCCCAGGCAGTGGAGGCTGCAGTGAGCTGAGATTGCACCACTGCACTCTAGCCTGGGCAACAAAGTGAGACCCTGGCTCATTAAAATAAAATAAAATAAAATAATAAAATAAATAAAATAAAATAAAATAAAATAGCTCCCAGAGAGCTCTCTTACCCTCTGTTCACCATGTGAGGATACAATGAGAAGTTGGCAGCCTGCAACATGGAAGGTGGCCTTCACTGGAACCAGACTACCCTGGCACCCTGATCGTGAACTTCCAGCCTTCAGAGCAGTGAGAAATAAATGTCTCTTGTTTATAAGCCACCCAGACTTTGGTACTTTGCTATAGTAGCCTCCAAGGATTGAAACTGTTGCTCTACTTAAACAACTATTTTAGGCCTCAGGAATGAGCTGCCAGGAACACCAGCCTCTGAATAAGAAATGTGTGAAATTTTTTTAGCAACAGATTAAGACCCTAAACTGTTGATAACAAGAGGTGGGGGCAACTTGGAACCTTGCTGACCTCTCCTCCCCATGTTGGCAGATTTGGCAAATAAAAACACACGACACTCAATTAAATCTGAATTTCAGGTAAATAACGGGTAACTTTTTAGTACAAGTACAGCCCGCGTATTGAATGGGACATGCTTATACTAAAACTTTTTTTTTTTTGAGATGGAGTCTTGCTCTGTCTCCCAGGCTGGAGTGCAGTGGCGCTATCTCGGCTCACTGCAACCTCCACCTCCTGGGTTCAAACGATTCTCCTGCCAAAGCCTCCGGAGTAGCTGGGATTACAGGCATGTGCCGCCACGCCCGACTAATTTTTGTATTTTTAGTAGAGACAGGGTTTCACCATGTTGGTCAGGCTGGTCTCAAACTCCTGACCTTGTGATCCGCCTGCCTCGGCCTTCCAAAGTGTTGGGATCACAGGCATGAGCCACTGCTCCCGGCCCTAAAACATTCTTTTACCTGAAAAATTGTTTGACTGAAATTCTAATTTAACTGGGCACCTTGTGTTTTGTCTGGCAGCCCAACTGAGAAACAAGGCCAGGCGTGGTGGCTCACGCCTGAATCCCAGCACTTTGGGAGGCGGAGGTGGGCAGATCACTTGAGGTCAGGGGTTCGAGACCAGGCTGGCCAACATGGCAAAACCCCATCTCTACTAAAAATACAAAAATAAGCCTGGTGTGTCAGCACACGCCTGTAATCCCAGTTACTGGGGAGGCTGAGGCAAGAGAATCACTTGAACCCAGGAGGTGGAGGTTACAGTGAGCTGAGATCATACCACTGCACTCCAGCCTGGGCAACAGAGCAAGATTCCATCTCAAAAAAAAAAAAGAAAGAAAGAAAGAAAGAAAAAGAAGATTGAGAAACTTGAAGCCTATATCCTTTCTTAAGAATTATCCAACACAAAGTTGTCAGACAACAAACAATTCTGGTACAGGTGAGCTGGCCTGGGGGAAGTCACTTTCACTCTCTTTGGCAGATACTTTATTTTTCATCTTTCCTCAGATTACATGTAGGTTTTCGGTTGAAGCCATGGAACAGATTTCATAACCAAGTTCAAACTTTCCTGCTGACCTAGCTGTGTGACTATGGGCAGGTTAGTTTAATGTATCAGTTTCCTCAATCATAAAACTTGTGAAAATACTGATATTTATATTCTAGGTTGTTGAGAAGATTCAAAGACATGATGTCTACTAAGTGCTTAGCAGCAGTCCCAGGGCATAGTATATGCTCAATAAGTGAAAGCCATTAGTATTGATAGTTTTAAACACTAGTAGACTTAAAACACACTAAATTTCAGATGGTAGCATACCTCCTACTCACACACAGGCCATAGGGTCCATTAGCTCCACATCAGGCCCATTCTAATTTTTTTTTTTTTTTGAGACAGAGTCTCGCTGTGTCACCCAGACTGGAGTGCAATGGTGTGATCTCAGCTCACTGCAATCTCCACCTCCTGTGTTCATGCAATTCTCCTGCCTCAGCAACCCAAGAAGCTGGGATTACCGGTGCCTGCCACCACGCCCGGCTAATTTTTTGTATTTTTAGTAGAGACGGGGTTTCACCATGTTGGCCAGCCCAGTATTGAACTCCTGACCTCAGGCGATCCACTCGCCTTGGCCTCCCAAGGTACTGGGATTATAGGCATGGGCCACCGCCCCGGCCCCATTCTAATTTTTCACTTCATTGGATTACAGTTGCTGTTTTTGGTGGGACATGAGGTTTCACACCCCATACAGGAGACCTGATAATCTTCCCATTTCCGTCTGAACCAGAGTCTCCAGCTCTCCCACTGTCTCACTTATTCCAAATGCTATTTGAAACCGTATGTATACTTTGTGATAAAGAGCATAAATTTAAGAGATGGAAAAGCTCAGGGTTATTTTGAAAGAATGGAAAGCCCAACTTTGAGGAAAAGCAGTGGGAAAAGGGGGAAAATAGAAGTACTTGGTACTATTGTGTCTGGAATTGGTAGGTTCTCGGTCTCACTGACTTCAAGAATGAAGTTGCGGACCCTTCCGGTGAGTGTTACAGCTCTTAAGATAGCGCGTCTGGAGTTTGTTCCTTCTTATGTTCAGATGTGTTCAGAGTTTCTTCCTTCTGGTGGGTTCCTGCTCTCGCTGGCTCAGGAATGAAGCTGCAGACCTTCCCCATGAGTGTTACAGCTACTAAGGCAGCATGGAGTGAGCAACAGCAAGATTTACTGCAAACAGTGAAAGAACAAAGCTTCCACGCTGTGGAAGCGGATGGAGCGGCTTGCTGCTGCTGCTGGCCCCGGCAGCCTGCTTTTATGCTCTTATCTGGCCCCACCCACATCCTGCTGATTGGTAGAGCCGAGTGGTCTGTTTTGCCAGGGCGCTGATTGGTGCGTTTACAATCCCTGAGCTAGACACAAAGGTTCTCCAAGTCCCCACCAGAATAGCTAGATACAGACTGTGGATTGGTGCATTCACAGACCCTGAGCTAGACACAGGGTGCTGATTGGTGTGTTTACAAACCTTGAGCTAGATACAGAGTGCTGATTGGTGTATTTACAATCCCCGAGCTAGACATAAAGGTTCTCCAAGGTCCCACCCGAGCAGCTAGATACAGAGTGTTGATTGGTGCATTCACAAACCCTGAGTTAGACTCAGGGTGCTGATTGGTGTATTTACAATCCCTGAGCTAGACATAAAGGTTCTCCACGTCCCCATCAGACTCAGGAGCCCAGCTGGCTTCACCCAGTGGCTCCTGCACCGGGGCTGCAGGTGGAGCTGCCTGCCAGTCCCGCGCCGTGGGCCCGCACTCCTCAGCCCTTGGGTAGTCGGTGGGACTGGGCGCCGTGGAGCAGGGGGTGGCGCTCGTCGGGGAGGCTCGGGCAGCACAGGAGCCCACGGAGGGGGTGGGAGGCTCAGGCATGGCGGGCTGCAAGTCCCGAGCCCTGCCCCGCGGGAAGGCAGCTAAGGCCCGGTGAGAAATGGAGGGCAGCGCCGGTGGGCTGGCACTGCTGGGGGACCCAGTACACCCTCTGCAGCCGCTGGCCGGGGTGCTAAGCCCCTCATTCCCCGGGGCCGGCAGGGCCAGCCGGCCGCTCCCAGTGCGGGGCCCGCCAAGCCCACGCCCACCCGGAACTCCAGCTGCCCCGCAAGCGCCGCGCGCAGCCCGGGTTCCCGCTCGCGCCTCTCCCTCCACACCTGCCTGCAAGCTGAGGGAGCCGGCTCCGGCCTTGCCCAGCCCAGAAAGGTGCTCTCACAGTGCAGCGGTGGGCTGAAGGGCTCCTCAAGTGCCGCCAAAGTGGGAGCCCAGGCAGAGGAGGCGCCGAGAGCGAGCGAGGGCTGTGAGGACTTGCCAGCACGCTGTCACCTCTCACTATGCAATGCTCTTCATTGGAACTCGGGAATGTTTGTGTTCTGGACAGGTAGGTTATGGAAAGAGCAGTGGACTCGGGGAGATCAGGATAGGTTCCAATTGTATCAGTGCTACTTATGAGTCAAGTCGATTTAGGAAAGTTATGTATCTCTCAGTTTTTTTGTTTTTCTTTTTGTTTTTTTTTTTTTTTTTTTTGAGGTGGAGTTTCGCTCTTGTTGCCCAGGCTGGGGTGCAGTGGCATGATCTGTGCTCACTGCAACCTCCCTCCCAGGTTCAAGTGATTGTCCTGCCTCAGCCCCCCAAGTAGCTGGGATTACAGGCGACTACCACCATGCCTGGCTAATTTTGTATTTTTAGTAGAGAAGGGGTTTCACTATGTTGGCCAGGCTGGTCTCAAACTCCTGACCTCAAGTGATCCATCCACCTCAGCCTTTCAGAGTGCTGGGATTACAGGCATGAGCCACCATACCTGGCTCATATCTCTCAGTTTTGATTCCTTATCCTTAAAATGGGAATATCGTGGTGTTTGGGGGAAAATTGAATGAAAAAAAAAGATATGCAAGCATGGCACCCCCAAAAAACTCATTAAGTCTAACTTGGTTTTGAGAGAACTTCACAGTGACCATGGAACATGTGCTTTTAATATTTGGGCGGCAGCTAATATTGTTACTTTTGAGTATGTGCACATGTATTTCTGTGTTTATCGTAATATTGATGTTAGCCACAACATTTATAGAGCATCGACTGTGTTCGGTGATCAAACTATCCCAGTTTGCCCAGGACTGAGATTGCTCCCAGGATGCAGGACTTAGTGTTAAAATGGGGAAAAACTGGGCTGGGCGTGGTGGCTCACACCTGTAATCCTAGCACTTTGGGAGTCCCAGGTGGGCGGATCACGAGGTCAGGAGATTGAGACCATCCTGGCTAACACGGTGAAACCCCGTCTCTACTAAAAATACAAAAAATTAGCTGGGCGCACTGGTGGGAGGCTGAGGCAGGAGAATGGTGTGAACCCGGGAGGCAGAGCTTGCAGTGAGCCGAGATCACGCCACTGCACTCCAGCCTGGGCAACAGAGTGAGACTCCGTCTCAAAAAAAAAAAACGGGGAAAAACTGGGAAAATATCAGTTATCCTTCTACTATATGCAAATCGCTCTGTACACGTTATCCAGTTAACCCTTCAAAGCAACCCTATGAAGTAGGGACTCACATTATTGCCATTTTACAGACGGAAAGGACACTTGGAGAGATTAAACAACTTGCCAAGCCACACAGCTAATTAATGAGAAGAGTAGGATCTGAAGTATGACCTGTCCAACTGTAGATCCCAAGAACTTAACCACCATACTCTGTGCTTTTCGACGTCTCCAAAGGTCTTTTATTGCTGTTGCCTCTGTTATTCCTGGAACATTGCTAAACACCCTCCCATGTTCCCTTCTGTCACCAACACTAACTGCTGCCCACCTGGGCCTCCAGCAAAGGGAGACACCAGCTCACAGAGCTAGGTCATGCCCAGTCTTGTATGTAGGCACCGCAGAGGCCCCTCCTTCCCTTAGCAACAGACGCTGAGACTTGGTTACTGTGCCCAGCGCCTGCATACAAGCACTGCTAGCGTTAAGAGTCCAGGGAGGAGGAGGGAGAACAGTTCGGGCTGCCAGGATGTTGTTTGGAGGATTGAGTCTCCCTCTTCTCTGTATTAATGTGTAACTCTGCTTCAGTCTTTCCTCTGCAGTGAACTCAATGTGTTTCTGGAAAATTTCCAAGAGAGAAGCACTCAAGGGAAAGGAAGCGTGGCCACTGCTGGGGGACTAGGAACCAGAGCCAAAAGTGCAGCAGAAACCCAGTGCTGTCCCCTTATCTCTAGCTTCCCTTTCTCTCCTCTTCTACCAGGGAACTCCTCAGCGGGCCAAAGTCTATGACCTCAGAGAGGCAACCTCATGAACAGAGCTTTCAGAACATCTGGAAAGTTCCATTGTTGGTGTCATCCCCATTATGCTATAAGGAAGTGTGAATTTCAGACCAACTGGATAGGAGAGGCACATCCCGGAGAAGCTGAAAGCTCTTTATTCATTTTTAAAAAATAGCTACAATTAGAGTGGACACCATGGGTGACATGGATTGCTCATCACAGAAGGTAGGTGTGAATTTTAAGACGTTTCTTGTTTTACCTGTGTGTATATATATATTTTTTGAGACAGAGTTTCGCTCTTTGCTGCCCAGGCTGGAGTGCAATGGTGTGATCTCGGCTCACTGCAACCTCCGCCTCCTGGGTTCAAGTGATTCTCCTGCCTCAGCCTCCCGAGTAGCTGGGATTACAGGCATGCGCCACCACACCTGGCTAATTTTGTATTTTTGGTGGAGACAGGGTTTATCCGTGTTGGTCAGGCTGGTCTTGAACTCCCGATCTCAGGTGATCCGCCTGCCTCAGCCTCCCAAAGTGCTGGGATTACAGGTGTGAGCCACCGTGTCTGGCCGATTTACCTGTATTTTTAATGTGTTGGGAATATGTGGGAAGAGGGCCAATTGGCATGTTAGATGCCCTTGACTGAACAAGTGTATTCATCACATTTTTTTGTTGTCTGCTTTGAAATATCATTTTTGCTGAATTAGACTTTTGGAAATCTTCAAGTTTTGCTGTGAAAAATCCAGGAATAGACACCCATTCTTCCCTTTCCTTCCCTTCCAAGCCCATTAGACCATATATTCCAACCATCAGTTTTTGACGGTGGCTGAACATTAGAATATTCTGGGGAGCATCTTAAAAACATAGAGTCTTGGTCCCCCACTCCTAGATTCTGATCCAGAAGATTTGGAGTGGGGCCCTGGAATCTATATTTTTATCTAAGACCAGAGTGATTCTGGTGTAGCACGTCCTCAGACGAACATCTGGGAATGGCCTCCATGAAGAACATGCATACAACATGTGTAATCAGCAATAAGCTGCCCAAAGTGACAGTTCTACCCAATCTAAGTTCCAGAATTTCTGTTGTATCTGTGTTGAATCACCAGGTTGCCATACAGCGAAGTGCCCAGAGGAGCATTTTAAATAGAAACTTTATAAAACTAAAGTGGGTTTGTAGATAATAACTAAGCCAATATGCTCTGAAGTGAAAGCTCCTTGAAATTTACCAAAGAGAAGATTTAAGCATTAATTTCTTTCTTTCTTTTTCTTTCTTTTTTTTTTTTTTTTTTTTGAGACAGTTTGTCTCTGTTATCCAGGCTGGAGTGCAGTGGCGTGATCTTTACTCACTGAAAACTCTGCTTTCTGGGTTCAAGCGATTCTCCTGCCTCAGTCTCCTGAGTAGCTGGAACTACAGGTGTGCGCCACGGCCTGGCTAATTTTTGTATTTTTAGTAGAGATGGGGGTTTCTCCATGTTGGCCAGGCTGGTCTCGAACTCCTGGCCTCAAGTGATCCACCTGCCTCGGCCTCCCAAAGTGCTGGGATTATAGACATTAGCTACCACGGCTGGCCAAGCATTCATATTTTTAACAAACAATTTTGCACAACCAGCTAGTTCTTATGAGAATCTCGATCTCTTGAAGGTGCCACAGAGGATTCTTAGCCATTTATTGCCAAGAAAACTCTTTTAGCCCCATTCTGCAATTGATGCCTAGATCTGCTCATGTTGTGTGTGCCCCATGTGTTCCTGATCCACAGACCGGGATGCTTTCTGCTATCAGCGTACTTATGACTGTTTGTGTATTTGTTTTAGTCCAAGCCTATGACATAGCCTAGTTTAATTTGTTTCTACAGAGGTTCTCCCTCTTTCCATTGTGTTCTGCAAAATGCTCACGGTTTGCTTTCTTCATTATCCCAAGAACAGCGTCTCTGTCAGTTTGCATGATGCAGTAAGGAAGCTGAGGCAGGAGAATCGCTCGAACCTAGGGGGTGGAGGTTGCAGTTGTAGTGAGCCAAGATTGTGTCACTGCACTCCAGCCTGGGCGACAGAGCGAAAACTTGGACTCAAATAATAATAATAATAATAATAGTAATAATAATAATAATAATAATAATAATAAATAAGTCACTGACTTAGAAGTCAAGCCGGCCAATTACATGGCTAGGATGTGTTACCTATCTTCTCACCCTCATTTTCTTCAGCTAGAATGCGGGTATGAAAAAAAATCTCATGAGGTTGTACAGTACCTGGCACATAATCGTTTGGAATAATGGTAGATAGTATTGCTACGGTTGTTGTTTTTCTGTTGTTATTTAATGAGGTAGGTGCTCCGGGAGAGATAATGATGGTTAATTTGAGTCATCTTTAAGGGGTTGGGGGCAGAGGGACAGCTAATAGTCATATGCCCCCTGCCCCGTCCCACCCTCATCAATGATCTTGCATGTCATAATTTGCACACCCAAATAAATCACACTGATACGATGTTGGCTCATCTTATATAGGAGTTAAGTCCAAAGTCAATGCCTAAGGTGAAAATCACAGAGAGTCAAAATTGCCCTTGAAAATCCCTCAAACCACCTTTAAAGTGCTGAACGGCAGCACCTCTCAGTAAGTCCAGGCCAACAGCTTTTCTTCTAGTGTTGGAACAAATTGCAGTTTCTCCATCACTAGCCCCAGGTGAAGTGGTTGTTTTGCATATAGGGGCTAATTCTTAAGACAAAAACACATGTGATTTCATTCAATAATGTAGTCACTTTCTTCTCTGCTCAGGAGAGGTGGAGGGTCACTTGGGATCTGAGAGTGATTGTGGGAGCCACAAGTTGACCCTTACCTGAGGCTCACTCCACAGTATGCACTCACTGGTTGGAATGGAGTACTCAACACCCACATTGTTGAAATAACACTTTTTCTTTTCACAGGAATCATAAAGAGTTGCTTATGTGTGTGTTAAATACACAGAAAATTCAGTGCCACTGCCTGAATGAATTTCTCTTTGGAATTTTGCACATGTGAAAATGCAAGAGTCCAGCTGGTGGAGTGGCTTATGCCTGTAATCCCAGCACTTTGGAAGGTCGAAGCAGGTGGATCACCTGAGGTCAGGAGTTCAAGACCAGCCTGACCAATGTGGTGAAACCCCATCTCTACTAAAAATATGAAAATTAGCCAGGCATGGTGGTGGGCACCCATCCAGCTTTTTGGGAGGCTGAGGCAGGAGGATTGCTTGAACCTGGGAAGCAGCAGTTGCAGTGAGCTAAGATCGTACCATTGCACTCTAGCCTGGGTGACAGAGTGAGAGACTGTCTCAAAAAAAAAAAAAAAAAAAGCAAGAGTCAATGTTTTTAAAGTCACCTCCTTTAATCATACCTGAGGGTAGGGTACTGGGGATGTCCTCAGAATTTGGGCTCTTCCACGGGGGAAAAATATTCAAATTTGCTCATAGAAGGGAATCCGAGGAGGAGACACTGAATGATTAAAAAATGAAGCAGGGGCCGGGCGTGGTGGCTCATGCCTGTAATCCCAGAACTTTGGGAGGCCGAGGAGGGCAGATCACTTGAGGCCAGGAGTTCAAGACCAGCCTGGCCAACATGATGAAACCCTGTCTCTACTAAAAATATAAAATTAGCTGGGCATGGTGGCAGTCACCTGTAATCCCAGCTACTTGGGAGGCTGAGGGAGGAGAATCACTTGACCCCCGGAGGCAGAGGCTGCATTGAGCTGAGATAGAGCCACTGCACTCCAGCCTGGGTGACAGAGCAAGACTCCATCTCAAAAAAAAAAAAAAAAAGAAAAAACAGGAGTGGAAGGGTTGGGGAGATGGTCACAGGATATAAAATTTCAATTAGATGGAATAAGTTCAAGAGATCTGTTGTACAGCATGAAGACTAATTAACAATATATTGTATTCTTGAACAACGCTATGAGAGTAGATGTGTTCTCACTGCAAAGATAATAACCATGCAAGGTAACGCATATGATAATTAGATTTAGTCACTCTATAATGTATATACACTTCAATACATCTCAGAGTGCAATCTCAGCTCACCGCAACCTCCGCGTCCCAGGTTCAAGCAACTCTCCTGTCTCAGCCTCCCAAGTAGCTGAGACTACAGGCACACGCCACCATGCCTGGCTAATTTTTGTATTTTTAGTAGAGACAGGGTTTCACCATATTGGTCAGGCTGGTCTCGAACTCCTGACCTCAGGTGATCCACCCTCCCTGGCCTCTCAAACTGGTGGGATTACCGGTATGAGCTACCGCACCCAGCCCTTATCTGTTAATTTTTAAATAAATGAAACATACATAATGGATGGGAATGAGAGGAGTGTTTTGTTTTAGGTCCAGAACTCTGGACCTAAAACTTTTCCTGGGAACCTCTTTAGTCCTAACCAACTCAGAGGCTTGCAAATCTTCCCTAATTTTTGAAGGGTGACTTTGTTCCCATGTCCCACAGATCGCCAAAAGTGACTCCATACATCACATGAGCCACTCCCAGGGGCAGCCAGAGCTGCCTCCTCTGCCTGCTTCTGCTAATGAGGAATCGTCTGGACTCTATCAGGTATGCACACCTGGCTGCCAGCTCTTCTGTTGAGGGTGAGGAGGTGAAGTGCATCCCCCACTTCTCTCCGTATTTGGCAGGTACTCATTGAGGGTGGAGAGTCAAACAGACCTGACAAGTAGGATTAGTAGCTTTGGTCGCTTTTGCCCCCAGAAGAGGCTGCAGAAGTGTGGGAGAGAGAGCTATGCCATTGTCCAAAGGTGAATTAGAATCTGGCCGTCCACTGATCTGCTGTGTTATTTAAACTCTCTGAACTTCTGTGTGTTTCATTGTAAAATGAGGGTAATTGCTCGTACCTTGTAGTCATGTCCATAAGGAATAAAGACCAGAGATGTCAATTACCTGCCTCAAAATTACTGGTGAATGCAAGCTATTATCCCTGACATCAGAATTCATGCTTACAATGGTCAGAGAAGTACAGTTGGTGTCTGTTCAGACAATCTTTCCACTGAATGTGCAGAAGGCAGAAACATAGCATAAGGCACTTGGAACTCTCGTGAGCCTCAGTGTGAGCAGAGCTCAGGCTCATCGAGAGATGTTCCTCATTGTGTCTCACTCTGCACTTCTTCCCTCGTAGACTGTCATGTCACACAGTTTTTACCCGCCCTTGATGCAACGCACGTCATGGACCTTGGCTGCACCCTTCAAAGAACAGCATCACCACCGTGGACCCAGTGATTCCATCGCCAACAACTACTCCTTGATGGCCCAGGACCTGAAGCTGAAAGATCTGCTGAAGGTCTACCAACCGGCCACCATCAATGTCCCTAGGGACAGGACCGGTCAGGGGCTGCCATCATCAGGTACTTGTGGCAGTGTCACACCCTTGCAGAATGGGGCTTTGGAGGAAATTTTTATTTATTTATTTATTTTAGATGGAGTCTCACTCTGTCGCCCAGGCTGGAGTGCCATGGCACGATCGCGGCTCATTGCAACCTCCGCCTCCCGGACTCAAGTGATTCTCCTGCCTCAGCCTCCTGAGTAGCTGGGACTACAGGCCACACCTGGCTATTTTTTTGTATTTTTAGTAGAGATGGGGTTTCACTATGTTGGCCAGGCTGGTCTCAAACTCCTGACCTCAGGTGATCCACCTGCCTCAACCTCCGAAAGTGCTGGGATTACAGGCATGAGCCACTGTGCCTGGCCTGGAGTGAAATTTTTACTCCTGGGTTCTGATCCTGGCTCCCCTTTTGCTGAAGCTAACTTTGGAGACTTTGCAAAGCCTCACTTTCCTCCTTATCTATGGAGGAAATGATTGCAAACGTCTAACATTTATAGACCGTTTACGTATACCAGGCACTGTTCTATGTACTTGTGTTATTGTTTGCATGATAAGTTATTCCAAAATTCTGTGGCTTAAAAGAACCAGTATTTGTTATCTTACAATTTCAGTGGGGCAGGAACGTGGGCATGGCTGAATTTGTAGTGCTGGCTCAGGGCCCCTCACTAGCGTACAGTCAAGGCATACACCAAGGCCACCATCATCTAAAGGCAACTAGGGAAGGATCCTCTTCCAGGCTTACTCATGTCATCAGGTCCTTGCTGGCTGTTGGCCATAGACACCAGTTTCTTGCCACACGGGTCTGTCCCTTAGAACAACTCACAACATGGCTTCTGGCTTCCCTTAGAGCGAGGGAGGGGGAGAGAAAGAGAGAGAGCCAGCAAGAGAGAACCCATAGGCTTTTTTGGAACTTAATCTTGGAAGTGACATCCTGTCACTTTTGCCACATTCTATTTGTTAGGAGTCACTAGTTCTAGTGCATACTCCAGGGGAGAGGATTACACCACAAAGGGGTGTTACCAGGAGATGGGGATCATTGGGGGCTGTCTTGGAAGCTGCTTACCACAGCACCTTGTATGTATTAATTTAATTCCCACCAAGCATAGGTATATCGGCATAAGGATATCCTTTAGTAATTTTTGTTGGATGTATGTTGGCACTCTTGATCTGCTCTCTGTCTCAAACTCATTTTTATATTTTTCATTGTTTTCTCTGTGCTACGTCTGGGTGAGTTTCTTAATTACGTCTTCCAATTTACTAATTTTCTCTTCAACTCTGTTCAGTCTTGAGTTTTTCATGTCTAATGAGTGTTTTTTGTTTAAATGACTATCTTTCCATTTCAAATTTTCTGATTACTTATGGTTTTCTACCTCCCTTCTCCAACTCCTGATTCCATTTTTATTGTCATAGCCCTTTCAATATCACTTGGAGGATTTCTTTTTCCCAAGTGGTTCTTACCACTGTTATTTGTGTATTACATACACACCCACAGTCTCTAGGGTGCTGCTTTTGCATGTTCCTGCTTTAAGGACATGTAGCAAATAATTAACGCCCAAATGTTCAAGATCATGATACACAGAACCTTATGTTTGCTGCTCTAATTGCTAATTTCATGGTCATCATCTTAGTTCCTTTTGGGCTGCTATAACAAAGAATCATAAACTGAGTGGCTTATAAACTACAGAAATTCATATCTTGTGGTTCTGGAGTCTGTAAAGTCCGAGATCAAGGTACCAACAGATTCAGTCTATGATGAGGGTCCTCTTCCTGATTCATAGACATCTGTCTTCTCTATCTTCTTGCTGCATGCTCACATGGGAGAAGGGGTGAGAAATCTTTTTGCTGTTTTTTTTATAAAGGCACAATCTCATTCATAAGATGGAGCCCTCATGACCTAATCACCTCCCAAGAGTCCCACCTCCAAATACCATCATGCTGGGGATTAAGGTTCAACACACTAATTTTGACAAGACATTAGCTTTCAGTCTGTAGCAGTCTTTAATAATTTTCTTAGTCCAAAATTATTAATATCTGTGAAGAACTAGTGCTAATGCCTCCCAGGTTTCATTGTCCCCAAAATTCTCAGGCAAGCCAGAGTCTTTGAATATAAAGTACTAAGATGCTTTCTTCAGAGCGGCACTGGTGTCTGTTATTCATGTCCTTGCTTGAGTTGATTTTTGCTTATTATTCATTAAAATACATTTGTACTTGGAGGATCTTAAAAATTTATTTTGGAGCAATATTGTTATTGCTATATTATTTCCATTTTGTGAATCTGTACCTTGATTGTTGAGTTTATTGAGAGAGTTGCTTGCCCCCAGGAGTTGGAGACCAGCCTGGGCAACATGACAAAACTCCGTCTCTACAAAAGATAGGAAAATTAGCCAGGTGTGGTGGCATGCGCCTGTACTCCTAGCTACTCAGGAGACTGAGGTGGGAGGATCACCTGAGCCTGGGTGGTTGAGGTTGCAGTGAGCTGAAATCATGCCACTGCACTCCAGCACAGGCAGCAGAGTGAGACCCTGTCTCAAAAAAAAAAAAAAAAAGGATTTTTTGTATTGTTGTTATATGTGGACTATTTTGAGAAGTTCAAAGATAGACACTTTAGGAAGTAATATCTAATTAAAGTTTAATAATATAGTTTTTATATCACTTATTGAATTAATTGTAGCTACCTTCTATTTATTGCAAATGATATTGGTTTTTCTACTTGCAATAAATATGTACTTATTTTTTATTTGTGATAATCATAAAATTTCTTTTAAAAATAAATGTACTAAGTTTATTTTATTTATTTATTTATTTATTTATTTATTTATTTATTTATGTATATTTTTTGAGACGGAGTTTCGCTCTCATTGCCCAGGCTGGAGTGCAATGGTGCTATCTCGGCTCACTGCAACCTCCGTCCCCAGGGTTCAAGCGATTCTTCTGCCTCAGCCTCCTGAGTAGCTGGGATTACAGGCGTGTGCCACCATGCCTGGCTAATTTTTGTATTTTTAGTAGAGATGGGGGGGTTTCACCATGTTGGTCAGGCTGGTCTCGAACTCCTGACCTCGTGATCTGCCTGTCTCGGCCTCCCAAAGTGCTGGGATTACAGGCATGAGCCACCGTGTCTGGCCTATTTTATTTTTTATTTTATTTATTTATTTTTGAGACGGAGTCTCACTCTGTCGCCCAGGCTGGAGTGCAGTGGCACGATCTCGGCTCACTGCAACCTCCACCTCCTGGGTTCAAGCAATTCTCCCTGCCTCAGCCTCCCAAGTAGCTGGGTCTACAGGCGCTCGCCGCAATGCCCGGCTAATTTTTATATTTTTTAGTAGAGATGGGGTTTCGCCATGTTGGCCAGGCTGGTCGTGAACTCCTGACCTCAGGTGATCTGCCTGCCTTAGCCTCCGAAAGTACTGGGATTACAGGCATGAGCCACCGCGCCTGGCCAAATGTACTAAGTTTAAATGCCCAAGTCTACTTAAAGAGAAATATTAAAACAGTAATATAACAGGTGTTTAGAAAATAGAGCATACAATATTGGAGAGTACATGAAACAAGCAGTTATTAATTCTTGCCAAATGTATGAACGAATGGAAGATACGCACATCCCCACTTTACAGTTGAGGAAGCTGAGGTCCGGAGTGATGAAGCCAGTTCTTCAGGGTCACACAGGTAATCAGTGATGCACATGAGACCTGAGCCCACATCTCCTGCCACGTCACACCGTACCATGTCCGCTCCCCTTAGTGTGCTCCTGGACTGTTCCGAGAGTCATGCCCCTGTGGACGGAGAATGGCCCAAGGCCATTGCCCATCACTGATGTCTTTCTTCTCCATTCTTCCAGGAAATAGAAGCTCATCAGAGCCCATGAGGAAAAAAACGAAGTTTTCCTCCAGAAACAAAGAGGATTCCACTAGGTAAGATGTCACTGTGGGCACCAGAGAAGGCAGGACGGTGGGCTGAACAGAAGGATGTGGTCTCACTAAAGCCACATTCTGCTTCTCGGCTTCAAAGCATTCCCAGATAATCATATTCTTATCCACGAATCACTTTAATAAAAAAAAAAATTTTTTTTTTGAGATGGAGTCTTGCTCTGTTGCCCGGGCTGGAGTGCAGTGGCATGATCTCAGCTTGCTGCAACATCTGCCCCCCGGGTTCAAGTGACTCTCCTTCCTTAGCCTCCTGAGTAGCTGGGATTTCAGGTGCATGCCACCAGGCCTGGCTGATTTTTGTATTTTTAGTAGAGACGTGGTTTCACCATGTTGGCCAGGCTTTTTGAGATTGTAGACAAAAATAAACCAACTGAACAAAACCATGCTAAAATACCTATGAGGTGTTCAGTCATTAGGGTCATCTTGGAAGTATACACACATGCCATTAGATGACACAGAGGAGAGAGGCTTCTATTTGCAGAACCACACTCATCAGGCTAGGGAAAGTAGGCAACACCACAGCACCTCTCCGGAGAACCAAACACCAAGGGCTGAGCTGTGTCTACTTTTCAGGATCAAGTTGGCCTTCAAGACCTCAATCTTCTCACCCATGAAGAAGGAGGTAAAGACATCTTTGACGTTCCCAGGAAGCAGACCAATGAGTCCAGAACAGCAGCTCGATGTCATGTTACAGCAGGAGATGGAAATGGAAAGTAAAGAAAAGAAGCCATCTGAATCGGACCTGGAGGTACGTTCCTGTTGCCCCCTTTCCCTCGGTTTGCTGAGGGTTACTCTCGGCATCTCAGTGATTCTAAATTCAGGGAGAACAGCAGAATCACCTGGGAAATGTTTGAAAAACACCGAAGTCTAGACCAAAGACAGGCTACTGAAGAGGGCGCATGTTTGTGTGCTTGTGCGAGTGAGAGAGAAGGAGAGAGAGTGTGTGTACATGTTCTCTGCCCTAGTAAGTGATGGAAATTGATACTTTGGGTCCTTTTAGAATATAAGTTGCAAAAATAGTGGCCCATAGGCTGGGGGTGCCAGATTTTGCAAGACAAAAAATGGGACACATAGTTAAATTCAAAGTCTAGGTAATGAATAACTTTTTAGTATAAGTATATCCCAAAGCATCCCATATTTTATCTGGGATCTCTATCATAGGCTGAATTTGGCCTGTAGATGTGTTTTAAGAATGAGGTGGCTGGGCATGGTGGCTCACACCTGTAATCCCAGCACTTTGGGAGGCCGAGGCAGGTGGATCACTTGAGGTCAGGAGTTCAAAACCAGCCTGGTCAACATGCTGAAACCCCGTCTCTACTAAAAATACAAAAACAAAATTAGCCAGGCATGGTGGCAGGCGCCTGTAATTTCAGCTACTCGGGAGGCTGAGGCAGGAGAATCACTTGAACCTGGGAGGTGGAGGTTGCAGTGAGCCGAGATTGAGCCACTGCACTTCGGCATGGGCAACAGCGAGGCTCTATCTCAAAAAAAAAAAAAAAAAAAAATGAGGTGGCTGGGCATGGTGACTCATGCCTGTAATCCCAGCACTTTAGGAGGAGGAATGGGGAGGATCACTTGAGCCCAGGATCTCAAGACCAGCCTGGGCAACATGGAGAAACCCAATCTCTACAAAAATTAGCTGGGTATGGTACCATGCATCTGTGGTCCCAGCTACTTGGGAGGCTGAGGTGGGAGGATCATTTGTCTCTGGGAAGCTGAGGCTGCAGTGAGCTATGATTGTGCCACTACATTCCAGTCTGGGCAGCAGAGTGAGACCTTGTCTCAAAAAAAGGGTAGGGGGAGGGATTCACAACCCTTTCTAGGACAAGACAACCTATCCCTTGGTCCCCTTCTCTGACACCTCAGGCATCCCAGCTATGATCATGCCACTGCACCCCAGCCTGGGCAACAGAGCAAGACCATATCTCAAAAAAAAAAAAAAAAAAAAAAAGCATGAGGAAAGTCTCAAGCTACATGTTCCAACTTCTCTTGAGAAAACTAAAATATTTGGTGCTAAGCAGTAGCTACCTCCTTTAGATGAGAAATACACTCTTCAGTTTGTCATAGTTCCCACCATTCCTTATTATTTTCTTAGGTCTAGACAACTTTCACTTATTAACATTACCTGCCTGGCTCTAGATAGATGTTGGAGTTTCCAACCCGTCTTAAAAGAACAATAAAACTTTAGAGCAAATGTCTTGTGGGTTTAGGGTGTATAATAAAATGATTAATAAAAACTCACAGTGACTATGTGCTGTTGGCAAAATTCCCTGCTAAACCCTCTATAGCTACTTGACCCCACTTGAGACCCAGGTTCTATGATTAACTCTATTGTCCAGTTGCAGAAAGTGGAGTATAGACTGTTTAAGCAATGTGCTAAGGGCTACAGGGTAGGAGACAAAACTAAGACTGAAAGCCGGTCTGGCTGATACCAAAGTCTCTGTGGTTTTTTTTTTTTTTTTATTAGAGGGAGTCTTGCTCTGTTACCCAGGCTAGAGTGCAGTGGCACGATCTCGGCTCACTGCAACCTCTGCCTCCTGGGTTCAAGTGATTCTCCTGCCTCAGCCTCCCAAGTAGCTGGGATTACAGGCAACTGCCACCATGCCCAGCTAATTTTTGTATTTTAGTAGAGATGGTGTTTCACTATGTAGGTCAAGCTGGTCTCGAACTCCTGACCTTGAATGATCCGCCCACCTCAGCCTCCTAAAGTGCTGGGATTATGGCGTGAGCCACCGCACCCGGCCAGTCTCTGTGTTCTTAAGAGCTGTGTGGCATTTCTGAAACTTGCCTGAAGATAAGGGTCACCTGGGGTCCTTGTTAAACACCCTAACTGCCTGAGGAGGGGCCTGGGAATCTGCATTTTAACAAGCACTTTTTACCCCCACCCTGCACCCAGGCAGTTATTAAAATCAGAAAAGCTTTGCAATACTCCCCTGTTAGCAGCTGCTTTTACTAACGTTGGAGAGAGGCGAGAGCAACAAAGAGGCTGGCAGCAGCAACCTCTTTTTCTTTTTTTTTTTTTTTTTGAGACAGAATCTCGCTCTGTCACCCAGGTTTGAATGCTGTGGCATGATCTTGCCCCACTGCAACCTCCACCTCCTGGGTTCAAGCAATTCTGCTGTCTCAGCCTCCTGAGTAGCTGGGATTACAGGTATGCACCACCTCACCTGGCTGATTTTTGTATTTTTAGTAGAGATAGGGTTTCACCATGTTGGTCAGGCTGGTCTCAAACTCCTGACCTCAGGTGATCCACCCGCCTTGGCCTCCCAAAGTGCTGGGATTACAGGCATGAGCCACCGTGCCTGGCCAGCAACCTCTTCTGATCTGAAACTTAAAAACAGACTTCAAGCCGTTTCCTCACACTCTGTGCTTCTCCTCTATCTGACATTAGTCATTCCCAGAGCCACTCAGCCATCCAGCAGCTCAGAGGCAAACCCTAAATATACAAAATTTCCTGAAGTCACTAGGTTCCACTGGCCATTTTTGTTTCATTTGTGTGTTTATGTTGCTTTTGAAACTCAAAAGCCCTTGCTTGGATAAGAAGAACTATCAGCTGGGTGCGGTGGCTCATGCCTATAATTCCAGCACTTTGGGAGGCCAAGGTGGGTGGATCACCTGAGGTCAGGAGTTTGAGACCAGCCTGGCCAACATGGTGAAACCCCGTCTCCACTAAAAATACAAAAATTAGCTGGCTGTGGTGGTGCACACCTGTAATCCCAGCTACTTGGGAGGCTGAGGCAGGAGAATTGCTTGAACCCGGGAGGCAGAGGTTGCAGTGAGCAGAGATTGCACCACTGCACTCCAGCCTGAGCGACAAAAGTGAAATTCTGTCTCAAAAAAAACCAAAAAGAACAACAATAGATCTTGGACTTTGGGGATATTTTTCCCCACTGACAGCTAGAAGCCACAGGATCAAAGTGCTTTGTAGGAGATCATTGCTGTTCAGGAGGGTAAATGATTCGAGGCCATTTTAGGAGCTTGTCATTCCTCTACTTTTTTTATTTTTATTTTTTTTGAGACAGAAATCCAACCCTGTTTGTCTGAGCTGCCTTAGAAGGCAGAATCAGGACCAGTGAGTGAAAGCTTCAGGGGGGTAAATTTTAGCTCTGGATCAGGAAAATCTAATGTTTTTTTGTTTGTTTTTGAGACAGAGTCTCGCTTGGTCACCCAGGCTGGAGTGCAGTGGCACGACCTTGGCTCACTGCAACCTCCACCTCCTGGGTTCCAGCAATTTTCCTGCCTCAGCCTCCTGAGCAGATGGGACTACAGGTGTGCGCCACCACGCCCGGCTAATTTTTGTATTTTGTAGTAGAGATGGGGTTTCACCATATTGGCCAGGCTGGTCTCGAACCCCTGACCTTGTAATTCTCCCACATTTGCCTCCCAAAATGCTGAAATTACAGGTGTAAGCCACCACACCTGGCCTGTTATTCCTCTTCTTAAAGGTCACCAGATATGCCACCTCCATCCCTGGACTCTGCACTCACTCCACTGTTCCTATCTGGGTGGCATTTGACAAATCCTTCCTTATACCCCACTGACATCTCTCTGGCTTTGGTTGAACCCTCTGAAGTCCTGGGGAAAATTTGCCAGTGATCTCCTTGCCATGAGTGTGAAGCGACAGGCCCAGAATGCATGGTTATGGCAAGTGAAGGGTGCGGACGAATGCTGTATGAATGGGGTCCCTTGGCAGCTGATGGGCAGGACATTTGAGCCCGTGATCCAATCATGACCACTTTCTCGCTGGTGGTTTGTTTATGGAAGAGATACTATTACTATCTGACCAATGGAATTCGCAAAGACATGATTGCCCCTGAGGAGGGTGAAGTGATGGTTCGGATTTCAAAGCTGATTTCTAACACGCTGCTGACGAGTCCCTTCCTGGAGCCCCTGATGGTGGTCCTCGTGCAGGAGAAGGAGAATGACTATTACTGTAGCCTCATGAAAAGCATCGGTAAGGCTGGTGGGCATAAAGGGGGCTGGGGAGCTTCTATGTAGAGGGCACCTTCTTTTTTATTTTTATTTTTGTAGAGACAAGGTCTTGCTTTGTTGCTCAGGCTTGTCTGGAACTCCTGGGCTCAAGCAGTCCTCCCTCCTTAGCCTCCCAAAGTGCTAGGATTACAGGCATGAGGCACCGTGCCTGGCCTGGAAGGCACCTTCTTTCTTCTCACTTTGTCATTTGCCACTCTGATTCCACTGGAAATACCCAAAACATCATTTAACCGCTAATTCAAATTCCCCCATCCCCCTACCATCACTGATGTCTACACCAGCACTTCACATATTCACGTGCATCCCCGTAACCTGCAGATCTTCTTAAAATGCAGATTCCGATTCAGTAGATCTGAACCTGGGGCTTGAGATTCTACATTTGTAAAGTTTAAAACAATTTTTTTTTTTTTTAGCGACAAGGTCTCCCTATGTTGCCTAGGCTTGTCTTGAACATCCTGGACTCAAGAGATCCTCCTGCCTCGGCCTCCCAAAGTGCTGGGATTATAGACATGAGCCATCACACCTGGCTGAGAGTCTACACTTCTTTTTTTTTTCTTTTTTGAGACAGTCTTGCTCTGTCGCCCAGGCTGAAGTGCAGTGGTGTGATCTCTGCTCACTGCAACTGCAGAGGTTGGTCAGGATTTCAAGACCAACCTGGGCGGACCCCTGGGTTCACGCAATTCTCCTGCCTCAGCCTCCTGAGTAGCTGGGACTACAGGCACGCACCACCACTCCCAGCTAATTTTTGTATTTTTAGTAGAGACAAGGTTTCGCCATGTTGGCCAATCTGGTCTCGAATTCATGACCTCAAGTGATCCACCCACCTCAGCCTCTCAAAGTGCTGGGATTACAGGTGTGAGCCACCGCACCCAGCCTGCTACTTGTTCTTTATGACCCAGCACAAATGTTACTTCCTCTATGAAGCTTTTCTACCAATCTTTCTTAGTATGGAAAACTTTTGGTCTTTAAACTTCTATTTGTAAATATAATGGATGGTATCATCCATGGTGGGTTTTTTTGTGTGGATCTATTTTGGTGTGAGAAATCAATCAGTGACTAATGAGGTATCAGCAAATCCTATTTCATTGTCCTGCCTGATACTAGACATCCTACCAGGGCTCAACCCCAGATTCTAAGTGCTCCACACCGTGAAGTCACACTCCTCCTTTCTGTAAAATACCCTCAGAAAGAAAACAAACACCAAGAGTGAAGCTTCACCAGTTGAATTATACCCAGGGGATTACCCATGACCTTGCAAATGGACAGAGGTTCATTTATATTCTAAGAGTTGAAGCTAAGGCCAGGTGTGCTAGCTCACACCTATAATCCCAGCACTTTGGGAGGCCGAGGCGGGTGGACCACCTGAGGTCAGGATTTCAAGACCAACCTGGCCAACATGGCAAAACCCTGTATCTACTGAAAATACAAAAAATTAGGCAGGTGTGGTGGCAGCCACCTGTAATCCCAGCTACTCAGGAGGCTGAGGCAGGAGAATGGCTTGAACCTAGGAGGTGGAGGTGGAGGTTGCAGTGAGCTGAGATTGAACCATTGCAATCGAGCCTGGGCGACAGAGCGAGACTCCATCTCAAAAAAAAAAAAAAATAAATAAATAAAAAGAGTTGACTCTAAGGCCAGGCATAGCAACTCACGCCTGTAATCCCAGCACTTTGGCAGGCTGAGGTGGGAGGATCACTTGAGCCCAGGAGTTTGAGACCAGCCTGGCCAACTTAGTGAGACCCCGTCTCTATATTAAAAACAAAACAAAACTAAATGAGTTGAAGCTAAGAGCACAACCCTTAGAGCTTAATAATGAGGTGTTTGCCCTTTCCGGTTGTAGTTGATTACATCCTCATGGACCCAATGGAGAGAAAACGGCTCTTTATTGAGAGCATCCCCCGCTTGTTTCCTCAAAGAGTGATCCGGGCCCCTGTGCCCTGGCACAGTGTCTACAGGAGCGCCAAGAAGTGGAACGAGGAGCATCTGCACACGGTGAACCCCATGATGCTCAGGCTGAAAGAACTGTGGTTTGCAGAGTAAGAAGTCCCTCCCTTTTTTTTTTCATTCCCTTTCTTGACCACATCCACGCGTAAGCAAGCCTATTCTGCTGTGCACAGTGGGGGTAGCCCTGACAGCATAGAGAAATGAAAGAAAAAAAAATCTAGGCCAAATATGCATGTGAATTATAAGTGACACCTTTCCTTGCAGGCTTACGTGGCCCTCCTTTGTGTCCCCAGGGCACCCCGTGCCTGTCTCTAAGCACTGGAATATCCTGCTTAATTGCACAGACTTGGAGCCAGCCTGCTCAGGTCTAACTCCTAGCTCTGCTGCTTTACAGGCATATATGTGGTTGCATCACTTTTCTGTGCCTTGCTTCCTTTATCTCTAAATTTGCGATAATGTTAATAAGAGTTTCCACTTCATAGGATTGATAAGAGGAATAAATAACTTACTACATCCAAAGCACTTAGAACAGTATCTAATATAACTTAAGCACCAGTAATTGTTAATTTGGCATTACCTCCATTACAACATCACCCTCAGTTTTTGTTTTTGAGACAGAGTTTGGCTCTTGTTACCCAGGCTGGAGTGCAATGGCACGATCTTGGCTCACTGCAGCCTCCGCCTCCCGGGTTCAAGCGATTCTCCTGTCTCAACCTCCCGAGTAGCTGGGATTACAGGCATGCGCCACCATGCCTGGCTAATTTTGCATCTTTAGTCGAGATGGGGTTTCTCCATGTTGGTCAGGCTGGTCTCGATCTCAGGTGATCTGCCAGCCTCAGCCTCCCAAAGTGCTGGGATTAGAGACATGGGCCATCGCACCCAGCTCACCCTTGGTTATAATAGAACATTTACTTATTTGTCTCCCTTTAGCCTATGAAATGTGTGCGGGCTTGGGTTTTATTCCTTTTTTTTTTTTTTTTTTTTTTTTGAGACGAATCTCACCCTGTCACCCAGGCTGGAGTGCAGTGGCATAATCTCGGTTCACTGCAACCTCCTCCTCCCAAGCTGAAGCAATCCTCCCACCTCAGTCTCCCAAGTTAGCTGAGTTGTTGGGACCACAGACCCACACCACCACACCCAGCTAATTTTTTGTATTTTTTGATAGAGATGGGGTTTCACCATGTTGTCCAGACTGGTCTCAAACTCCTAAGCTCAAGCAATCCACCCACATCGGCACCCCAAAGTTCTGGGATTACAGGTGTAAGCCACCACGCCCGGACGGTCTTATTCCTTTATGTAACTCAGTACCAGTACAGGGCTGGCAAGCAGTGATCTCTCAGGTATATTTATCAATAATTAAATTTGCGAAACTCTGTCTCAAAAAAAAAATTGTAGGAGTCCAGATGAGACAGAAGCCACCTTTTTTCATTCTTTCATTTAAAAAAAAAAGTGAGATATCCACATTCCATAAAATTCACCCTTTGAAAGTACACAATGCAAGTTTTTAATATATTCACAAGTTTGTTTAATCCTCACCACTGTCTAATTCAAGAGTATTATCATTACCCCAAAAAGAAACCCATTAGCAGTCACTCCCCATTCTCACCTTCCCCCATTTCCTCCCAACCACTAAGCGATTTTCTGTCTCTATGGATTTGCATATTCTGGACATTTTATAGAAATGGAATCATGCAGTGATCTTTTGTGTCTGGTGTCTTTCAATGAACAATATTGTCAGTCTTCATCCACACTGAAGCTTGTATCAGTAGTGAGTGCTTCCTTTTTATGGCGGCATACTAATCCATTGGATGGCTATCCCACATTTGTTTTATCTATGCATCAATTGCAGTGAGCCTGGAGTGGAGGTGGAAGACTCTGGTTTTTTTAGTGAGCCCTTCAAGAAGGTACACATCCTGGTGAGAGAATGAAGACACCGGAGTTCACTGAAAGTCCAGGCTAATGAAATGATGAGCTGCCCCCATCTGAGTTTTGTATTAGAAAAATTAGAGGCAGATATGCTTACTTAACTTTGGCCGAACTTATTAGTAGCTCATGTATTTTGCTTTGGGAGGATCTCTAGCTTTGAACGTGTTCAGTCTTAAGGGAGCCCTGTGGCTTGGAGAACCTACTTGTTTTTCAAATCCTTAGTTTTGCTTGTATTTTAAAAAGGAGTTGAGGGGGTGAAGTCAACGTAGGACAGAGCCCATCAGTGAAAAGAAATAGCTGTATTCTTTTCTTTGAACTGAATTCAATTTTCTAAAGCATTGGAAGTACCAGTCAGCAGTCAGGACATTGAGAAAAAAGAAGTAATTTTCTAACTAAGTGGAACCATATAAAGTAATAACTTATAGAATGGGATCTGAATTCTGGTTCTTGTTCTGTTACTAATTAATAGTATAATTTGAGAGAAATTAATCCCTCTGTGACTGTTTTCTTTTCTTTCTTTCTCTCTCCCTGTCTTTCTCTCCTTTTTTTTTTTTTTTTTTGAGATGGAGTTTCACTCTTGTTGCCCAGGCTGGAGTGCAATGGCGCGATCTTGGCTCACCGCAACCTCTGCCTCCCAGGTTCAAACGATTCTCCTGCCTCAGCCTCCCTAGTAGCTGGGATTACAGGCATGTGCCACCATGCCTGGCTAATTTTTTTTTGTATTTTTAGTAGAGACAGGGTTTCTCCATGTTGGTCAGGCTGGTCTCGAACTCCCAACCTCAGGTGATCCGCCTGCCTCGGCCTCCCAAAGTGCTGGGATTACAGGCATGAGCCACCATGCCTGGCCTTTCTTTCTTTCCTTCCTTCCTTTCTTTTTCTTTCTTTCCTTCCTTCCTTCCTTCCTTCTTTTTCTTTCTTTCTTTCTCTTTCTTTCTTTCTTTCTTCCTTCCTTTCTTTCCTTCTTTCTTTCTCTTTGACCCTGTTTGTCCTTCCTTCCTTCCTCTGTGACGCTGTTTCTTTCTTGCTTTCTTGTTTTAGACAAGCTTTTGCTCTGTCACCCAGGGTGTGGTGCAGTGGCATGATTAGAGTTCACTGCAGCCTCAAACTCCTGGGCTCTCTCCTCAGCCTCGCAAGTAGCTGGGACTATAGGTGCATGCCACCATGTCTGACTAATTTTTACATTTTTTGTAGAAACAGGGTCTCTCTAGGTTGCTTAGGCTGGGCTTGAACTCCTGGCTTTAAGAATTCCTCCTGCCTCAGCCTCCCAAAGTGTTGCGATTACAGGCATGAGCCACCGCCTAGTCTGACCCTGTGTTCTACATGCAAATGGGAATCATCATAACAATACCTACCTCCTGGAGTTGTTAGCTAAAGAAAGTGCTTAGACTGCTGCTTGGCACACAGTAATTGCTCAACAAATTAAGGTATTGCTTTAAGTACAAGCGTGTTTATGAGCTAAAAAAAATAAATTAACATAGAAACTAGTGAGGAAGTCAGTCTTAGAGCTGGATGAATAGCCAGAAACTTCATAAAGAAGTTCAGAAGATAATAGATAATCACATGTACCTGAGTTTAAATTGATCTTGTAGCAAAGACGGCAAATTGTTGAGCCTATAGCTTCACTGAGAAGAAAGGCTTTTTACCACTTGCTTTTCATGGTTCCCTGAGGAAGATTATGCCAGCAACAGCAGCACCAAAGTGAACTGAAATCATTTAGAAGAATTTTATCAACTGAACCAAAAAAATCAGCAATGAGAGCCTGGGCGTGGTGGCTCATGCCTGTAATCCCAGCACCTTGGGAGGCTGAGGTGGGTGGACCACCTGAGGTCAGGAGTTGGACACCAGCCTGACCAACGTGGTGAAACCCTGTCTCTACTAAAAATACAAAAATTAGCCAGGCGTGATGGTGTGTGCCTGTAGTCCCAGCTACTTGGGAGGCTGAGGCAGGAGAATTGCTTGAACCTCAGAAGTTGAGGCTGCAGTGAGCCAAGATCGCCACTGCACTCCAGCCTGGGTGACAGAGTGAGACCCTGTCTCAAGAAAAAAAAAAAAAAAAAAAGTGGAGGGCTTGATGAGAGCTTTTTATTAGTTTCTGCTCTTCCTTATCCAGCCGCTCTATCCTACCGATATACTCTGGACAACTCTAGCATCAATAGTTCTAGGAGGTGTCACTCAAGCATAAGATAGAAAATAAATATATATTAGGTCCAAAGGCTCTTCTGTCTCTTGGCTTCCAAACTGTGAGTTCATTTGTTTTTTTTTTTTTTTTTTTCATTTATTTAGTCATTCATTCATTCATTCATTTAACAAATAGGTGCCAGGTCCTGGTTACGTGCTAAGCATTGTTTTAGTGCAGTAGAGAACAGAAGTGAGTTCATATTTCTAGGGGGAAAACAGTCAATAAATATATTAGGTAAATAAATTATATAATATGTTAGAAGGTGATGGCTACTATGAAAAGAAAAATTAGCCAGAGTAATGGGGATAGGGAGTGTGGTTTGTGTGGGGCTGGGGTGGGGCTGCTTGCCCATAAAACACTTGCTTGAATCTAACAAACCTCCCCGCTACCCCTGTTCCGCTAATGGGATGGATGCAGCCTAACACCAGGGTGCATTTGTTTTTGTTTTTGAGACAGAGCCTTGCTCTGTTGCCCAGGCTGGAGTGCAGTGGTGCGGTCTCGACTCACTGCAACCTCTGCCTCCTAGGTTCAAACAATTCTCCTGCCTCAGCCTCCTGAGTAGCTGGGATTACAGACACCCGCCACCAGGCCCGGCTAATTTTTTTTTTTTTTTTTTTTTTTTGTAGAGATGGGGTTTCACCGTGTTGGCCAGGCTAGTCTCTTAACTCCTGACCTCAAATGATCCACCCACCCTGGCCTCCCAAAGTGCTGGGATTACAGGCGTGAGCCACCATACCCAGCCCCAGGGTGCATTTCTTGACAAGCAGAGCACTCACCCATTCTGGCCCTTTGGAAGGGGCAGAGCCTGCACAACCACACACCCAGCCATGGGTAGCCTTTACTGTGAAGGTGACATTTGAGCCAAGGCTGGAAGGTGAAGAGTCAGCTCCATATAAGTCGAGGGGATGAGTATTGGAGGCAGCGGGAACAGCTTGTGCGCAGGACCCAAGCAGCAGCAGGTGGGCACGTCCTGGAAACAGTATGAGGTGAGCGTGCCTGTAACACTGTGAGTCACGGAGGCGGGTAGGAGAGGAGATGGGGAGGGGGGGAGGTGACAGGCAGGACAGGAGCAAGAGAGATGGCACAGGGTGCAGAGCACCTAGTGGGCCCCAGTCACTAGGCACGCTTTTACTCTGAAATGGGAAGTCATTGGAGGGTTTGGAGCAGATAGAATCTGACTTAGGTGTTAAAAGGATACCCCTCGTAGTGGAGAAAACTCTCATTTCTTCTCACTGGTTGGCCTTTCTTCACCCTCACAGTGACAGGAGTTAGAGGGCTTAAAAAGGCTTTTTTGGCTCCACAAGCTTTTTTTTTTTTTTTTCTTTGTAGAGACAGGGTGTTGCTCTGTCACCCAGGCTGGAGTGCAGTGATGCAATCAGGGCTCACTGTAGCCTTGACCTCCTGGGTTCAAGCGATCTTCCTGCCTCAGCCTCCTAAGTAGCTGGGATTACAGGTGTGCACCACCACACCCAGCGCGTCTATTTTTTTTTTTTTTTTTTAGGCGAGTCTCGCTCTGTCCCCCAGGCTGGAGTGCAGTGGCGTGATCTCCTCTCACTGCAAGCTCCGCCTCCCGGGTTCAAGCAATTCTCTGCCTCAGCCTCCCGGGTGGTTGGGATTACAGGCGCCCGCCACCACACCCGGCTAATTTTTTTGTATTTTTAGTAGAGACGGGGTTTCAGCATCTTGGCCAGGCTGGTCTTGAACTCCTGACCTTGTGATCCACCCGCCTCGGCCTCCCAAAGTGCTGGGATTACAGGTGTGAGCCACCGCGCCCGGCCTTTTTTGTTTTGTTTCGTTTTGTTTTTGGAGAGATGATGTCTCACTATATTGCCAGGCTGGTCTTGAACTCCTGAGCTCAAAGCCATCCTCTCTCCTTAGCCTCCAAAGTGCTGGGATCCATAAACTCTTTGTTTTAAATCAAAGCAGTCCTCAAAGTTACCTTCAAGAGCTCACCCAGAGGCTTGGGTGAATCCCATTTGATGATGAAGATGCTCTGCTTGGTCCTGGCCTCTGGGTCTTCACTGTTGTAAAGAACATTGATTCGTCCATTTGATACCCAAGTTCTCAGCCAGCTGAGTCTCCAGCTGGTGCCACAGCCCCACTCCTTGATGGGTTATGCAGAGTGAGGCATATCTCTAAGGCTCAGGAGCACTCTTGGGTCACCTCATTTGTCTCCTCCCTGCAAGCGTTCTTTAGGACTTAGCTCCTCCCTCCTCAGCCTCCCATATCCTCCTCAGCATCTTTCCCATATCCTGTAATTCATTTGATTCTGCTTAACTTTCATTGAGAAACGTGAACACGCACCCTTGGAACCTGTCCTGCGGGATTTGTTATTAAGCGTTCTTTAGCTTAGGAAATTTCTCCCTCTCTTTTGGCAGATTCAGAGACCTCAGGTTTGTTCGAACAGCAGAAATACTAGCGGGAAAATTGCCTCTGCAGCCTCAGGAATTTTGGGATGTGATCCAGAAACACTGCCTGGAGGCGCACCAGACTCTTCTCAACAAGTCAGTATCTGCCTTCCAAGTGGGGCTGCACCATGGTATCTTAAAGACTGAAAACCCTCTGAAATGAAGCTGGTACCCAGCCTGGGGGTCGTCCCACTGGCATCCTTTCGTGTCTTTTTTTTTTTGAGACAGAGTCTCTTTCTGTCACTCAGGCTGGAGTGCAGTGGTGTGATCTCAGCTCACTGCAACTTCTGCCTCCCGGGTTCAAGCGATTATCCTGCCTCAGCGCCCCCAGTAGCTGGGACTACAGGTGCATGCCACCATGCCCGGCTATTTTTTTTTTTTTTTGTATTATTAGTAGAGACAGGGTTTCACTGTGTTAGCCAAGCTGGTCTCAATCTCCTGACCTTGTGATCTGCCTGCCTCAGCCTCCCAAAGTGCTGGGATTACAGGCATGAGCCACCGCGCCTGGCCTCATGTCCTCTTTTTTTCATGTCCAGCTGCTTTCTGCCCCATGCCTGGTCTCCCTCTGCCTTCTTGAAACTTCCCTATCACCATTCCCTGGGAGGCTGTCACCCCCATTTCCTCCTCCTCGAATCCTTTAGACCAGCGGTCCCCACCCATTTTGGCAACAGGGACTGGTTTTGTGGAAGACAGTTTTTCCACAGACTGGGCCAGTGGGATGGTTTCGGGGTGATTCAAGCACACGGCATTTACTGTGCACCTTATTTTTATGATTACATTGTAATATATAATGAAATAATTCTACAACTCACCATAACGTAGAAACAGAGGGAGCCCTGAGCTTGTTTTCCTGCAACTAGATGGTCCCATCTGAAGGTGGTGGGAGACAGTGACAGATCATCAGGCATTTGATTCTCCTAAGGAGTGTGCAACCTGGATCCCTCGCATGTGCAGTTCACAGTAGGGTTCACGCTTCTGTGAGAATCTAATGCCGCTGCTGATCTGACAGGAGGCAGAGCTCAGGCGGTTAAAAAAAGCCATGGGGAGCGGCTGTAAATACAGATGAAGCTGGCTCGCCCACCTGCTGCTCACCTCCTGCTGTGCAGCCTGGTTCCTATAACCAGTCCGTGGCCCAGGGGTTGGGGACCCCTGCTTTAGACTTTGCTGTGTTACAGGGGAATGCATTTGAATGACTTATATTCAGATAGTCCAGATAAACGGCCTCAAGATTTCAAGGCAAAAGGGTTTCATACATTTACACAATTCCTTTTTCCTTTGCAAATGCCTGCAAGACTACCTCCACAGCCAGAGAAATTCCCTTGTGTAAAACAGTGATAATAATACCTGCAGATGGGTTTTCTTTAGCAGAGAAAATGTAGATGCTATCATTGGCACATAATAGCTGCTCAATAAATCTCATACCTCTATGACTACAACCAGTAGTAGTGCTTCTCTGATTGCTAGAGTAGTACCTTTTTAGCGATCAGAGAAAAGATGCAATAGGATGAAAAGGCCAGTGGTTTCCACTGGGGGACATGGGAGGAAAGAAACAATGAAGCATCTATTTCTTTTTGTTTGTTGTTGTTGTTTGTTTGTTTGAGACAGAGTTTCACTCACTCTGTCACTCAAGTTGGAGTGCAGTGGCACAATCTCAGCTCACTGCAACCTCCCATCTCCCAGGTTCAAGTGATTCTCCTGCCTCAGCCTCCCAAGTAGCTGGGACTACAGGTGTGTGTCACCATGCACCATGCCCAGCTAATTTTTGTTTGTTTGTTTGTTTTTGTAGAGATGGAGTTTTGCCATGTTGGCCAGGCTGGTCTCTTAACTCCTGGCCTCAAGTGATCTGCCCGCTTTGGCCTCCCAAAGTGCTGGGATTACAGGCATGAGCCACCACACTTGGCTATTTCTTCTTTTGGTTTTCTGATTCCTACCGTCAACTTCTGAGCAGCCAGGGCCACACTGGAGTTTCTCCTTTCATGTTTCCTTTCTTTGCTCCTCATTCTCTCTTTCCCCCTATGAAGTTTGAATCAGAGACCAGGCATCTGCTAGAGAGAGAGAAGTTGGACAGAACATTCTAGTTCCTTATGCCCCTTTACCCCAATCTCTGATTATAATGAAGAAAGTGTAGACTCTTTCAGCAGGATGTGCCACCAATATCCCCTTTCCATTTGGATATTCTCAATGGAAGAATAACCTCTTAATTCAAATCTTACTACTTTCTTCCCAAGAAAGAGGCATGGCAGGTAAGGTGGCTGGAAATTGAAAGTACTGATTTTCAAGGCTGCTTGGTGGGACATTGAGCCCATCTGCCTCATCACTGAGCTCAGGGGGCACGGCAAGTGGGTTCCTCGGAGCCCAGAAGAGCTTCTCACATGGACACCCTTCTGTCTTTACAGGTGGATCCCCACCTGCGCCCAGCTTTTTACCTCACGGAAGGAGCACTGGATTCATTTTGCTCCCAAGAGCAACTATGACTCAAGTCGAAACATTGAGGAATATTTTGCTTCTGTGGCATCATTCATGTCACTGCAGCTTAGGGAGCTGGTCATTAAGTCGCTTGAGGACCTCGTTTCCCTTTTCATGATACACAAAGTAAGTCAGGGACCTGCACTTGGACCTTTTGAGGGGAATAACCTGGTTACTTGGTTAGAGCCAGGATTCTGTCATGTACGTCCTCAGCTGTGAGCCAGGGCACAAAGTGAAATGCTTGACTTGCACCCACATCAGGCAGTTGTTAGTTTATAAAAATGTCTTCTTTTAGCTGGAAGAAGGATATTGAATGTTCCCAACACACACACACACAAATGGTAAATGTGGCCGGGTGCATTACAGGCCACGTCTGTAATCTCAGCACTTTGGGAGGCCAAGGCGGGCAGATCACCTGACGTCAGAAGTTCAAGACCAGCCTGGCCATCATGGTGAAAACCTGTCTCTACTAAAAATACAAAAATTTTCCTGGCATGGTGGTGGATGCCTGTAGTCCCAACTACTCGGGAGGCTGAGGCAGGAGAATTGCTTGAACCCAGGCGGCAGAAGTTGCAGTGAGACCAGATCGCGCCATTGCACTCCAGCCTGGGTGACAAGAGTGAAACTCTGTCTCAAAAAGAAAAAAAAAAAAAAAAAGTAAATGTTTGAGATGATAGATATGCTAATTACCATGATCTGATCACTATACATTATATGTATCCTGTAAATATGTACAATTAATCGGTATCAATTTTTTAATTTTTAAAGAGAGATATAAAACCATAAATAAAATCTTAAGTCCAGTCCAGCTGTGGATTGGAATAATTTTAAAAATAATTTCCTTAAATACATGGCAAACTTTCCTGAGATAATCACTCAGTATTAAGTTGGTAAAAATGTACAGAAGTAGAGAAGTTGTTAAGAAAATTTAAAGAAAAATTGCATAAAATGAAAGACATATGTCTTACAGTTTGGGGAGAAGGAATCATTTTTTCATCCTCTCTTTTACAAGAAGGGGTTGGAAAAGGTTTGTTTTCAATCTTTGGCTTGATATTGAGGGAGTGCTGTAGGTTTCATTGTAGATATGGGTTTTTGTTCTTTGGTCTTGGCAAGGGGCACCTCTAAAGACAAAAGGCTTTGTTGACCTAATTAAGAAATTCTTTCATGAAACTGTTTTAGGGAAGTCGAAATGAAAACTAAAAACACTGGCCAGGCACGGTGGCTCACGCCTGTAATCCCAGAACTTTGGGAGACCGAGGCAGGCAGATCACCTGAGGTCAGGAGTTTGAGACCATCCTGCTCAACATGGTGAAACCCTATCTCTACTAAAAATACAAAAATTAGCCGGGTGTGGTGGTGCATGCCTGTAGTCCCAGCTACTCAGGAGACTGAGGCAGGAGAATCACTTGAACCCAGGAGGCAGAGGTTGCAGTGAGATGAGGTCACATTACTGCACTCCAGCCTGGGTGACAGAGCGAGACTCTGTCTAAAAAAAAAAAGAGAGAAAACTGAAAACACTAAGTCCTAGTTTTCAAAGCACCATAGCATTCCCTGAATTTGGATAGCCTAAAAATCGATGAATATTCTTTTGAATTTTATGCCGTGTGCACATTTTACCTTAACAAAGTAACAAAAATTAAAAATTACCTGGTTATAAAAGGTTAAGTTTTCCAAATGAAGTAATAAAGATGAACAATTGGCCTTTTGCTCAAAAATATAGAAACCAGTGGTGCTGAATTGCAATGTTAGCTCTCTAAAGAGGACCAATCTATAAATGTCATTGTGATTGTCTACTTTGCTAAGCATAAGAAACCCAGGGGTGGAAGCCAATCTCACTCTAAAATTCCACACAAAGGGAAATGTAAAATCTTCCTGTGTCTGGAAAATAGGGGGGAATTTATAGGTATTTGATATACAGTAGGTATTCACCAAATATCATCAGTCATCTTTAAATGGATCTAGAAATCTCTATGTGAGAAGTACTTTACAGCTGCCTTCTGACAATTTCGTTAGGCGCTGTAGTTTATGAGGACATCCTGGGTTAGAGCTTTTGTAGGGAATTGGAAATAGCTCTATGTCAATATTTCTGTTGTAGCAAGGTTGACATTTTGAGTGTCTAAAATAAACTATGCTCATTAGCAACTCCATTTGGGGTTATACGGATTATGATTAATACTTTTGGACTGAATCAATAAATTTTTATTGAGCACCTGTTAGGTACTATATGCTGTCTCAGGTATTTTGGAGGAGAGAGGTGATCAGACATAGATCCTGCCCTCAACTTTAGAATAGACAAGTTGAGATACGCATATAAATTCCTACCAGAGAGAAAGAAAAAAATACTAGGCTGGGCCTAGTGTCTCATGCCTGTAATCTCAGCACTTTGGGAGGCTGAGGCAGGAGGATCACTTGAGCTCAGGAGTTTAAGACCAGCCTGGGCAACATAGTGAGACCTCATCTCTAAGGACACAAATAAAATAAATTAAAAAAAAAAAACAGAGGAAGTAGAAATACACAAGTTCAGAAGTGGGAGGAGATTATATCCAGCTGAGAAACAGGGAGGCTTCCCAAAGGAAGAAATGTTTTAGCTGCATTTTGAAGGATGGGAAGGATCTAGAAATTGGGTGCAGGAATTACCAAGCCACATAAACAAAAGGGAATAAAGGCTTTGGGAAAGGGAGAGTGCATGGAGTCAGGGTGGGCTAAGCTATACCCAATACATATTTTATTTGTTTTTTATTTTTTTGAGATGGAGTTTCACTCTTGTTGCCCAGGCTGTAGTGTAACGGCGTGATCTCGCTGCAACCTCTGCCTCCTGGGTTCAAGTGATTCTACTGCCTCAGCCTCTCAAGTAGCTAGGATTACAAGCACCCATCACCATGCCTGGCTAGTTTTTTGTGTTTTTTAGTAGAGACGGGGTTTCACCATGTTGGCCAGGCTGATCTTGAACTCCTGACCTCAGGTGATCCACCTGTCTCGGCCTCCCAAAGTGCTGGGATTACAGGTGTGAGCCACGGTGCCCAGCCCCAGCCCATATTTTAAATATAAACAGTGTATGATGCCCTTCATTGCCTTTTCTGTTCCTCATGTAGTTCTATGAATGTATAAAATTCACTCCCTTGATTTTGGAAGGCCCAATTTTGTAACACTTGCCCTACCTTATGTCTCCTGAAGGATGGGAATGATTTTAAGGAGCCCTACCAAGAGATGAAGTTTTTCATACCTCAGCTAATCATGATCAAACTTGAAGTCAGTGAACCCATTATTGTCTTCAATCCATCTTTTGATGGCTGCTGGGAATTAATACGTGACTCTTTCCTGGAAATTATTAAGAACTCTAATGGGATCCCCAAGGTATAGTAGTCACTTAATCATTCATTTGCATGATTTTTTCACTTAGTGAATAAAATGTATTGAAAGAGGTTGTACAAGTCAGGTCGCTGGGATATTCAGTTAAGGGAGCTTCACTTTAGAGATATATCCTGAATATAACCCCTTGACCCCAGACAAATGATTTAGACCATAAAGAAATATTCACGCAGCCCAGAATTGTGCTTCTAACAAGAGCACGAAGAGCTGCTTTGTAGGAGAATCACTTGAATCCGGGAGGCAGAGGTTTCAGTGAGCTGAGATGGCGCCACTGCACTCCTGCCTGGGCGACAGAGCGAGACTCCATCTCCGAAAAAAGAAAAAAGAAAAAAAAAAAAAAGACCTACTTTGTGAGAGAGTATAGTGTCCTCCATGATGTCAACCTCAATGAATCAGATAGGTCCCAAGCCATATCTGTGGGTTAATAATCCATCATGAATCAATTGCCATTAACTTGCCAAGAACTTTTTTTCAATTTCAGTTTGAAGTTTCACTCGTCTGTGTGCTTGTTTGTTTGTTGGTTTGTTATGTTTTAGCCACTGTAGGCTTCTAGAGAGAATAACCATTCCCTTCCTGGCCCACGCCCTTTCCAGTTTGCTTTCCAGGGTAGAGTTACTAATTAAATTCCAGACACTTATTAACAAACTTTTATTACTAGACAGGATCATGCACATGGATGTAACTCCTTTTAGCTCCATCTTTTCCTAACTCCCTCTGATTGGTTGGTATGACCAAAGGGCCATTGTCCAGTTCCATATAGGGAAGGGATCTGTGGGGTCTTGCTGGCTAGCTCCCTCACCCTTCCACCTTCTCACTCTCTCCATACATTATGTATGCTTCACATGGGCCTTGCTCATGTGAAACGAATGCCCAGGAGTTCAAGGTTGCAGTGCAAGGAGGCCCAAGCACTCTTCTCTTTGCAATCCGGTACTTACAGGGTTCTAAGTGCTCCATTAAAACTGGGTGTGTGGGAGGAGAAGAAACACTGGGCAGCTCTCCTACAACCAGTATCCCTAGGAAGGAAATGGAAGAAAAGACCCTGTAATTTGGATGACTATGTATGGGGACAGCTGAAATACATACCACTTAAGTTCTCCTTCACTGCTGCTGCTGCTGATCGGCAATGTGTGAAAGCAGCTGAGCCAGGAGAGCCCAGCATGCACGCGGCTGCCACTGCAATGGCAGGTACCAGGGCCGGTACTACATTTGATGAATTACAATGCCAAGAAGACATGGTTTGTACCAGGTTTGAAAACAAGGCCTATGTGAATACCAATGACTTTACCAGACAATAAGGAAAAACAACGCAGACTGAGTTCCCCATCTAGTGACACCCACAGCCCTAGCTTCCTCCTTAAGCCCCTCAGACTGTTTTATCTCTGAACTGGTTAGTGAAGACTTAAAAACATAGTCCTGCAGGTTGACTAAGAAAAATCTTTAAGAATGGCAACTGGTGGGTGTTACCTTCACTCACTGCAAGATCTGCCGTATATGTGGTTTAAAAATAATTTTAAAAGTTAGTTAAGGTCAATCGTGGTGGCTCACACCTATAATTTTAGAGCTTTGGGAGGTCGAGAAGCAGGAAGATTGCTTGAGGCCAGGAGTTCAATATCAGCCTGGGCAATATAGCAAGACCTCATCTCTACAAAATTAAATTAGCTGGGTGTGGTGGCACACATCTGTAGTCCTAGCTACTCAGGAGGCTGAGGCAGGAGGATCGCTTGAGCCCAGAAGTTCAAGGGTGCAGTGAGCTATGATTGCACCATTGCACTCCAGCCTGGGCAACAGAGTGAGACTCTGTCAAAAAAAAAAAAAAAAAAAAAAAAGTTGGTAGGGAAAAGCTAACAAAGAGACTTTTGAAAATAGAAAATAGAGTAAATAGCATTATTCAAGACACAGAAAGAAAGCAGGAAAGCATATTTGTGAGAAAGAATTAAAGGGGCTAGGCACAGTGGCTCACACCTGTAATCCCAGCACTTTGGTAGGCCAAGATGGCTGGATCACCTGAGGTCAGGAGTTCAATACCAGCCTGGCCAACATGGTGAAACCCCGTCTCTACTAAAAATACAAAAAATTAGCCGAGATGGCTGGATCATCTGAGGTCAGGAGTTCAATACCAGCCTAGCCAACATGGTGAAACCCCGTCTCTACTAAAAATACAAAAAATTAGCCGGGTGTGGTGGCGGGTGCCTGTAGTCCCAGCTACTCGGGAGGCTGAGGCAGGAGAATCACTTGAACCCAGGAGGCGGAGGTTACAGTGAGCCTAGATTGCGCCATTGCACTCCAGCCTGGGCAACAAGAGTGAAACTCCATCTCAAAAAAAAAAAAAAAAGAATTTTTTTTTCTGCTTGAGCCCGGGAGGCAACCTCTACCTCCCAGGCTCAAGCCATCCTCCCATCTCAGCCTCCCAAGTAGCTGGGATAACAGGTGTGCACCACCATGCCCGGCTTATTTTTGTATTTTGTAGAGACAGGGTTCCGCCACGTTGCCCAGGCTGGTCTTGAACTCGTGAGCTCAAGCGATCCGCCTGCCTCTGCCTCCCAAAGTGTGGGGATTATAGGTATGAGCCACCACACCCGGCCGAATGCGATTGTTCTTGACTCCATTTCACAGACTGCTCTACAGGGCATGAGAGAATCAACCACATTGAAAGAGCAGCAAGAGGTATTTCATCCTCTTAAGTTTGAAGACTTCTTCCCATGAGACGATCCATTATCCTGCCCACTTGTGATCTGTCACATGGCCTGGGGGCACCAATTGTGCTGCCCTAAACCATTTCATTCACGCATTGACCAGTGCCAGTCCCTCCATCTCGTTGCCTTTGGCAGCTGTCTGTAGTATGGCTGCAGCAAAGAAGTTGCTCCTCCACTGGTTTCAAAACCTTTGGATTGGCCAAACAAGACACAGATCATTTGCACTTGATTTTCCCCCTTTCTAAATTGATGCATTTCCATCAAAGGCATATAACCCATGTAACTCACTGAAACACTCTGAAGACCTTTTCTGAGACCAGCCACTAAAATCTTTCTTAGCAGAGAGGACAATGGAAGACAATGGGTCCCAGGCAGGAACTTTGCAGCCTGCATGAGCCATGCAAGTGAGAACATTCTCAGAGACACACACGTGCCATGAGGGAGTTAGAGTGACTAGATGTGGAGACTCAAGCCTGCAATCTCAATACTTTTGGAGGCTGAGCCGAGGGCCAGGATTCATATACAATTACAGGTCCACCTCCATTTTCTGAAAGTTGTGAAGCCAGACCACCAGTTCAAGACCAACCTGGGCAACATAGAGCCCCTGTCTGTACAAAAATAAAAATAAAAATAAGAAAATTAGGCATGGTCGCAGGCACCTGTAGCTCCAGCTACTCAGGAGGCTGAGGTAGGAAGACTGCTTGAGCTGAGGAGTCACGTAGCATAGGAGCTATGATGGTGCCACTGCACTCTAGCCTGGGTGACAGAGTGAGACCATCTCTTTAAAAAAATAAATAAATAAAAAGAAGTTAGAGAGTATGAATTCTCTCAGAAGATACTTTCAGTGCCTCATGATCATAAAGCCATCATTTTTTGTTTTCCCTGGGCTTAGAGGAGAATCTAGTACATCTCTTCTTTTTTACAGATGAGAAAATGGGGATTCAGAGAAGTAGTTTAGGCCAGATGTGGTGCCTCATGCCTGTAATCCCAGCACTTTGTGAGGCTGAGGCAGGTGGATTGCTTGAGGTTTGAGACAAGCCTGGCCAACATGGTGAAGCTCTGTCTCTACTAAAAATACAAAAATTAGCTGGGTATGGTGGTGCATGCCTGTAATCCCAGCTACCCGGGAGGCTGAGGCAGGAGAATTGCTTGAGCCCAGGAGGCAGAGGTAGCAATGAGCCCAGATCGTGCCACTGCACTCCAGCCTGGGCCATAGAGTGAGACTGTCTCAAAAAAACAAAACAAAACAAAAAAAAACCCACGAGAGAAGTAATTACCTAAGGTCACATTGTCCCTCAGTGGCAGATTCAGAATTAGAATCCATGTCTCCAGAATTTTCATTAGAGAGGAAAACTGGGTAGTAGGGGAGGAGGGGAGCACTACGATAGTATTCATTGACTCACCCAGTATTTTTTGAGCACTTACTAAGTGCCAAGCTTTTGCTAGGCCCTGGGGATATAACAGTGAAGAAGTCAAATATGATCCAGACCTTCATGGAATTTGTATTCTATGACACACCTAGAACATCTCATTACACATTCATCTAATTGCAATTGTGATGAGTGCTAAGCAGGAAAAGTTCAGAAGGTGAGCCTGAAACAGGGAAACCAACATCCACTGGAGCGTTGTGGGGCGGTGAGCAGGACAAGGGGGACTCTCAAAGGACAAGACCCTTGAAAGGTCAGGGATTTGAAAGATGAGTAATCCAGGCAAGAAGGAAAGGAGAGAGAACACAGGTAGAGGAAACAGCAGGGTGATTCCAGCACTATCTAAGAGGAAATAGAGTAAAAATGCAGCTGGCAGCCCTGGAAATGAGTGCATTAGAGAAGGCTTTGCATTTGGGTACCATCTCCCTTCTTAAGTCTTGCAACATGCAGAAGTGGTGTTTACTCTTCAGGTGGAATCTGTCCTGTTCCCAGAGCTGAAAGGATATAATCTGCTCCTTGGAACTGTCAACGCAGAAGAAAAACTTGTTTCTGATTTTTTGATTCAAACTTTCAAGGTATTTCAGAAAAATCAAGTTGGCCCCCGCAAGTAAGTTGAGTTATAAATTTATTAGCTATGTAGCTTTTTGGGATTGATTTGGTGTTCTTAACTCTCATCCAATAAGGTATTCCTGTTCCCAAACACCTGAACACATACATAGTAAGAATAGCCAATACTTACATGAGTATTACTATTTATTCCCACTTTACAAATGAGGAAACTCTAACCGTCCCAGTGTTACATAGCAAATAGTTAGGAGAGCCAGGATTCAAATTCAATTACAGATCCACCTCCATTATCTGATAGTTGTGAAGCCAGATGGGTTTTGGCACTTCAAAATTTCTGGGTTATATAAAAGTAACATAATGCGTATATTATATATTATCCTGCAGTTTCTGTGAGGTCTGGGGCAACATGTTGATATTTCTGCAGGGAAACCTATAAATATTCACATAATAGCCTCATATCCGTTCAGGCCAACTTTTGCTACCAAGTGAATTTTGAGGCAACTGTCTGTTTTCAGAACTTTTTGGATTTGGGGATCGAGAATCAGTTATCTGAACCCACAGGCCATGTCCTTTAATCATCACACTGTAAAACATCTCACAGCTGCACACGTGAGCAGTCACTATGTATAGTGCGTTCTCACGCTGCTAATGAAGACATGCTTGAGACTGAGTAATTTACAAAAGAAAGAGGCTTAATTGACTCACAATTCTGCAGGTCTGGGGTGGCCTCAGGAAACTTATGGTCGGTCGGTCGTGGCAAAAGGGGAAGCAAACACATCCTTCTCGTGGCAGCAGGAAGAGGAAGTGCTGAGCAAAAGGGGGAGGGAAAAGCCTCTTATAAACCATCAGATCTCGTGAGAACTCACTGTCACGAGAACAGCATGAGGGTAACCGCTCTCATGATTAAATTACCTCCCACCGAGTCCTTCCCACAACACGTGGGGATTATGGGAACCACAATTCAAGATGAAATTTGGGTGGGGACACAGCCAAACCATATCACACTAGTTTAGGGTGATCCTGTAAATAGCTTCCAAAGTGAGACAATTTACGAGTGAAAAGAGTGTTGTTAACAATTACCATGGGACAACAGGTGTAAACCTGGACTGTCCCAGGCAAACCAAGAGATATGGTCACGCTAACCCAGAGTTTTTGGACTGCAGCTCTACTGACATTTTTGACTGGAAAATTATATTGTGGGGGCTGTCCTGTGCGTGGTGGGCTGTTTAGCAGAATCCTTGTAGGAATTATGCATGCCGGCAGGAATCCCCTGGTTGTGACAGCCAAGAATGTCTTCAGGCGTGGCCAAAAGTCCCCACCAGTTGAGAGCAACTGCTAACCTAGTCAAAAAATCATGGCCTCATATTTGGAAGCCCTGCCCTCGTGAATTTGATTTGGGAGATTCTATTTGAAACCTCTGTTTTCCCTATTCATGGACTCTTAGACACACAGTTATTTTATTTTATTTTATTTATTTTATTTTATTTTATTTTATTTATTTTATTATTTTTTGAGATGGCATCTCACTCTGTCACCCAGGCTGGAGTATAGTGGCATGATCTCAGCTCACTGCAACCTCCATCTCCTGGGTTCAGGCAATTCTCCTGCCTCAGCCTCCCAAGTAGTTGGGACTACAGGCATGTGCCACCACGCCCAGCCAATTTTTATATTTTTAGTAGACACAAGGTTTCACCATGTTGGCCAGGCTGGTTTCAAACTCCTGACCTTAGGTGATCCACTCACCTCAGCCTCCCAAAGTGCTGGGATTACAGGTGTGAGCCACCTTGCCTGGCACGTTTTGTCTTTCTTTCTACTTTTTTTTTTTTTTTTAAATACTTTAAGCTCTAGGTTACATGTGCACAACGTGCAGGTTTCTTACATATGTATACATGTGCCATGTTGGTATGCTGCACCCATTAACTCGTCATTTACATTAGGTATATCTCCTGATGCTATCCCTCCCCGATCCCCCAACCCCATGACAGACCCCGGTGTGTGATGTTCCCCTTCCTGTGTCCAAGTGTTCTCATTGTTCAATTCCCATCTATGAGTGAGAACATGTGGTGTTCAGTTTTTTGTCCCTGTGATAGTTTGCTGAGAATGATGGTTTCCAGCTTCATCCATGTCCCTACAAAGGACATGAACTCATCCTTTTTTATGGCTGTATAGTATTCCATGGTGTATATGTGCCACATTTTCTTAATCCAGTCTGTCATTGATGGACATTTGGGTTTGTTCCAAGTCTTTGCTATTGTGAATAGTGCCACAATAAACATACGTGTGCATGTGTCTTTATAGCAGCATGATTTATAATCCTTTGGGTATATACCCAGTAATGGGATCAACTGGGTTAAATGGTATTTCTAGTTCTAGATCCTTGAGGAATCACCACACTGACTTCCACAATGGTTGAACTAGTTTACAGTCCCACCAACAGTGTAAAAGTGTTCCTATTTCTCCACATCCTCTCCAGCACCTGTTGTTTCCTGACTTTTTAATGATCGCCATTCTAACTGGTGTGAGATGGTATCTCATTGTGGTTTTGACTTGCATTTCTCTGATGGCCAGTGATGATGAGCATTTTTTCATGTGTCTTTTGGCTGCATAAATGTCTTCTTTTGAGAAGTGTCTGTTCATATCCTTCGCCCACTTTTTGATGGGGTTGTTTGTCTTTCTGGATTGACAGTTCCACGGATTTCTCATTGCATCTCAGTTTCAGAGTCTCTAAAGTGTTGATCAACTCTTGGAAGCATGCCACTGAGTCCCACAAAGTTAATTCTGCTTACTCACTATCATCTTTATTTTAATTCAAACTTATTTTAAACCAGACCATCCCAAACACATCCTCCAATTTTGGGGAAACCTGTCCAGCCATTCTTGTGTCATTTGATTACAGGCAGAGAAAATTTTGATTTTATTTAATAGATTTTAGGTTAATTAGTCCTAGATTTTCATCTTAAGATTTAGGCTTAGAATTTTGGGGCTTGAAGAAGGGATAGGAATCACAGGCGTCCCCTTTGTCTGTGGTTTTGCTTTCTGCAGTTACAGCTACCCGAGGTCAACTAAGGTTGGAAAATATCAAGCTATTTTGAGAAAAACAGAGAAAGGGACCACATTCATATAACTTTTGTTTTTACATTATATTGTTATATGTTCTATTTTATTTTCAGTTATTGTTAATCTTTTGCTGTGCCTAATTTATAAATTAAACTTTATCATAAATACATATATGTGTATAGGAAAAAACAGTATATAAAGGGTTCAGTACTATCTGCGGTTTCAGGCATTCACTGGGGGTCTTGGAACATATCCCCAAGGGTAAGGAGGGACTATCGTAATATTTGTAGCACATTCATTGTATGTCAGGCACAGCATTAATTCATTTGTGTGTACTTTATTACAGTTAAGCATTACAATAATCCTATGAGGTGTTAATGATCATTTCCACTTAAAATTAAAGACACTGGGCCCGGCCTGGTGATGCATGCCTATAATCCTAGCACTTTGGGAGGCCAAGGTGGGCAAATGACTTCAGGCCAGGAATTCGAGAGCAGCCTGGCCAACATGACAAAATTCTGTCTCTATTAAAAATACCAAAATTAGTTGGGTGTGGTGGCACATGCCTCTAATCCCAGCTACTCCAGAGGCTGAGGCAAGAGAATCACTTGAAGCTGGGAGGAGGAGATTGCAGTGAGCTGAGATCACAGCACTGCACTCCAGCCTGGGTTACAGTGAGAGTCTATCTCAAAAAATAAAATAAAATAAAATAAAATAAAATAAAAGACAACTGTGATGGTTAATACGGAGTGTCAACTTGATTGGATTGAGGGATACAAAGTATTAATCCTGGGTATGTTTGTGTAGGTGTTGCCAGAAGAGATAATGAGGAAGAAGCAAAAGCAGAAACCCCTGGTAAACCCATCAGATCTCACCAGACTTATTCACTACCATGAGAATAACATGGGAAAAAACCAGCCCTATGATTCAACTACCTCCCCCTGGGTCCCTCCCACAACAAGTGGGAATTCTGGGAGATACAATTCAAGTTGAGATTTGGTGGAGACACAGCCAAACCATATCATTTTGCCCCTGGCCCCTCCAAATCTCATGTCCTCACATTTCAAATCAAACCATGCCTTCCCATTAGTCGCCCAAAATCTCAATTCATTTCAGCACCAACCCAAAAGTCCACAGTGCAAAGTCTCATCTGAGACAAGGCAAGTCCCTTCTGCCTATGAGCCTGTGAAATCAAAAGCAAGTTAGTTACTTCCTAGATACAATGGGGGTACAGGTATTGGGTAAATACAGCCATTCCAAATGGGAGAAATTGGCTAAAACAAAGGGGTACAGGGCCCATGCAAGTCCAAAATCCAGTGGGACAGTCAAACTTTAAAGCTCCAAAATGATCTCCTTTGACTCCAGGTCTCACATCCAGGTTATATTGATGCAAGAGGTGGGTTCCCACGGTCTTGGGCAGCATGGGAATGTGTGGTTGGTTTTAAATTTGAGGACATGAGATTTGGAGGGGCCAGGGAGAGAATGATATGGTTTGGCTGTGTCCCCACCAAATCTCAATTTGAATTGTATCTCCTAGAATTCCCACGTGTTGTGGGAAAGACGCAGGGGGAGGTCATTGAACCATGGGGGCTGTTTTGTCCTGTGCTATTCTCATGATAGTGAATAAGTCTAATGAGATCTGATGGTTTATCAGGGGTTTCCACTTTTGCTTCTTCCTCATTTTCTCTTGCCACTGCCATGTAAGAAGTGTCTTTTGCCTCCCACCATGATTCTGAGGCCTCCCCAGCCATGTGGAACTGTAAGTCCAATTAAACCTCTTTTTCTTCCCAGTCTCGAGTATGTCTCTATCAGCAGTATGAAAATGAACTAATACAACACCCATCCTTGAAAAACTGAAATATTTTGTCTAAGTTTACACTGCTAGGAAGTGGTGAAACTGAAAATCAGAGCCAAAATTCTGAGTTCTCTGTTTAATGAAACTTTTGCCACATTATAGTTCTCTTTCCTGGCTTGGGCTACATTTTTTAAAATGCTACTATGTCTTCATTTGCCACTCTGACTCATCTGATTTGGTTGACTTATATTTGTGTGTTTGATTTCACACCCTTCAATATGGAAGATATTTAAATGTCTACAAAAAGTATGATGACTTATTGGATAACACGGCAGAGCAAAACATCGCTGCGTTCCTGAAAGAAAATCATGACATTGATGATTTTGTGACGGTAGGAAATGCCACTTGAGATTTTATACCTTGGTGACATGTGCTGCAGACAATCCAATGAGCAGTTAGTGTCTCTTTGGTGCATAGACCATGCTCAGCATTGGACTAGGGTTGGCCAGGGGTTAGGCTGGGGGCAAGTGGGAGAGGCTCAAGGGCAAATCAAGCTACTGAATGTGCTCCTTTCTGCAGAAGATCAATGCCATAAAGAAACGGAGAAATGAAATTGCATCCATGAACATCACCGTGCCTTTAGCCATGTTCTGCCTTGATGCTACGGCCCTAAATCATGATCTCTGTGAGCGAGCTCAAAATCTTAAAGACCATCTGATTCAATTCCAAGTGGATGTAAACCGAGACACCAATACCAGGTATCGTAATTCTGTGCAGACAAATAGCAATGGTATTTGGCACCAACTGGAGACGAAAAAGTGACCAGAACTTGCACCTTCCAGCAATGAACAGATTATTTTCTAGTTCAAGTTTTTTCTGCCCCTAAGTAAGGGTAGTGAGGAATTCAAGTTCAGGCTAGGAGGTGAACAGTCAAGAGAAAGCGACATGGGGGTTGGAGTAGGTGGGTGGAGGGCATTTGTTAGCAGTTTGTCTCTGATCCTGAAGCTTTTGTCTTCTTGCAGGCAAATTCAGGAGAATGCAAACTGCTTCCTGGGCTTGTCTGTCTGAGGTCACAGGCCCTTCTCACTGTTCATCTAGCACATATTTTGAAACACAAAGTGCTTACAGGCGCATTTTCCTTAGAATCACTCCTAGGCAGAATTCTGCTGTATAGGTCCGGGAATTCTGTTGTTCAATCTTTTTCTTTTTAAAAAGGAGGTTTCACTCTATCTGGAGTGCAGTGGCCTGATCATAGCTCACTGTAGCCTCGAACTCCTAGGCTCAAGCAATCCTCTTGCCTCAGCCTCCTGAGTAGCTAGGACTATAGGCATCCACCATCATGGCTGGCGAATTTTCTAATTGTTTTCAGAGACAGGGTCTTGCTATGTTGTCCAAGCTGGATTGTAGTGGTTATTCACAGGTACAGTCACAGTGCACTGTAGCCTCAAATTCCTAGATTCAAGCAATCTTCCTGCCTCTATTTGCATATCATTTTTCTTTCTCTTTTTTAGACACATGGTCTTGTTCTTTCCCCTAGGCTGGAGTGCAGTAGTGGCGTGATCATAGCTCATGGCAGCCTCGACCTCCCAGGCTCAAGTGATCCCCCTGCCTCAACCTCCTAAGTCTCTTGGGACTACAGGTGTGAGCCACCATGTTTGGTTCCATTGTTCAATCTTAAACTCTATATTATGCCTTTATTTTACTGACAACTACGTGTTAGACAAGATGTTTTTGGTTATAATGGATAGAAGCTCAAACAGACTAGCTTGGGTTAAAAAGGGAATTTGCGGCTCACATGTTGAAAAGTTTAGGGTTTCTAGCTTCAGGCCCTCAATGCTGCAATTAGGATGCAATTCCTCTCTCTCTGCTTGGCTTTCCTCCACGTGGGCTCCATTCTCTAACAGGTTCTCTCCAGTTTATGGGCTTCTGCAGCTCCAGGCTTACATCCTCCCGGATTCCTATCCAGAGGAGGCAAAAAATTTCTTTTTCTATCATCCTTGGAAAAGTCCTGGCCCATGTGAGGTTGGCCTGACTTAGGTCGTTCGTACAACATTGAATCAAACACTGGCCAAGAGGATGGCTTAGATCTGGCTGGGTGTTCCCATCTCTGGGATGGGTGTCAACCCCACCTAAACCACATGAGCTGAAAGGGGTGGGGGTCCCCGATAATACATAGGTGTTGTTACAGAAAGAGGTAATGGATGCTTGGCTGAGATGGCAACTGCCTTCTACTGTGTCTCTATTTGAAGGTTAGAAAATGGTTATTCCATGTTATCCTAGCTGTCTTCCTCAAAGCACTTTAAACTATAGACTAAAATGATTTAGTGGCCAGGTGCCATGGCTCACATCTATAGTCCCAACATGAGATTGGGTTTACTTTGGGAGGTGGAGGCAGGAGGTTTGCTTGAGCCCAGGAGTTCAAGACCAGCCTGGGCAACATGGGAAGATACCATCTCTACAAAAATAAAAATTAAGAAATTAGCCAGGCATAGTGGCATGTGCCTGTGGTCCCAGCTACTCAAGAGGCTGAGGCGAGAGGATCACTTGAGCCCCAGAAGTCGAGGCTGTAATGAACCATGTTCACACCACTGCACTCCAGCCTGTGCATCAGAATAAGACTCTGTCTCAAAAAAAAGAAAAAAAAAGAGAGAGGTATGCAAGTTGAGGCAGGAGTATCACTTGAGCTCAGGAGGTCAAGGCTGCAGTGAGTTATGATTGAGGTGCTGCACTCCAGCCTGGGCCACAGAGCAAGACGCTACCTCAGAATAAATAAATGTAAAATAAAATGATTTAGTAATAATCACCGCTATTAATATTATATTGTATACTGTATTATTCATATATGTGTAATTTTAGCATTTTATAGTACTATAAGTTTTACAAAATACATATCAGAAAATCATCAGCAAATTAATAATAATACTAGTGACCATCTTCCCAGTACATGGTATAATCTAGGCACCATATAAGTACCCTGCACAGAATAGATCTAATCAGGAACTCACAACAGCCCTAAGAGGTTGTTCATTATTTTCCCCATCGTGTTGATGAAGACACTGAGACTCTGACAGGTTAGGCAGTGGCATATCTGGGAATTAACCCATTTTGACCTCAAAGTCCATGTGCAAGCAGCTTTCTCATTCATTGATGAAGAGGTCAGATTCTTGGTTTTGGAGCCAGAATAGCTGGCCTTGTCTCTTGGATCTTCAGTTTCTCTTTTTCTTTTTCTTTTTCTTTTCTTTTCTTTTTTTTTCTTTTTTTTTTTTTTTTTTTGAGACAGAGTCTCGCTCTGTTGTTCAGGCTGGAGTGCAGTGGCATGATCTTGGCTAACTGCAACCTCCGCCTCCCAGATTCAAGTGATTCACCAGCCTCAGCCTCCCGAGTAGCTGGGATTACAGGTGCGTGCCACCACACCCGGCTAATGTTTTGTATTTTTAGTAGAGACAGGGTTTCACCATGCTGGTCAGCCTAGTCTCAAACTCCTGATCTCAGGTGATCTGCCTGCCTTGGCCTCCCAAAGTGCTAAGATTACAGGGGTAAGCCACCGCACCCAGCCTGTATCTTCAGCTTCTTTGCCTATAGGATATGGGTTTGGGACGAGGACAGCAAAAGGTTTTCAGCCTTCACACTACTCGGACACTTTTAAAAAAAATTGAGACAGGGTCTTACTCTGTTGCCCAGACTGGAGTGCAGTGGCATGATCAAAGCTTACTGCAGCCTTGACCTCCTGGGCTCAAGTCATCCTCCTGCCTCAGCCCCCGAAGTAGCTGGGACTACAGATGCTCACCAATACACCTGGCTAATTTTTGCATTTTTTGTAGTGATGGAGTTTTGCCATTTTCCCAGGCTGGTCTCAAACTCCCCGGCTCAAGCAATACTCCCACTTCAGCTTCCCAAACTGCTGGGATTACAGGCGTGAGCCACCACACCCGGCCTACTTGGAGACTTTCTTTGGAAAGTTTGAGCCATGCATTTTTTTCCCTTAAGCAATCATCCATTTGTTCCTGTCAAATCAAAGCAACATGGTGCCTTAGTTGATCAGTGCATTCATCCTTATCCAAATAAATGTATAATGTCCTTAGGTCTTTTTAATATAAGTGAAAATAAGAGCCTCATTCTGAACCCAGGAATATCTAAGAATGCAGACAACCCAGGTTGGCAGCTGAACTCCAGGTTGGTGGCTGACTTCTGAAGTTTCTGTCTGCCTTAAAAATAACATCAACAGGGCTGGGCGCAGTGGCTTACGCCTGTAATCCCAGCACTTTGGGAGGCCGAGGTGGGTGGATCATGAGGTCAGGAGTTCAAGACCAGCCTGGTCAAGATGGTGAAACCCCATCTCTACTAAAAATACAAAAATTAGCCGGGTATGGTGGTGGGTGGGGGCGGTGCCTGTAATCCCAGCTACTAGGGAGGCTGAGGCAGAGAATTGCTTGAACCTGGGAGGAGGCGGAGGTTGCGGTAAGCTGAGATCACACCACTGCGCACCAGCCTGGGTGACAGAGCAAGACTCCATCTCAAAAAAGAAAAAAAAAACATGTCAAGATCAAGTAATAATAACAAAACTATGGTATCATTGCTAACATTTGTTGAGGGCCACTCTGTGCTAGGAGTGGACGTATTGCGGATAATTTGCTTCTAATTGTAGTTAAGATGCCAAGACCGTCAGTCATTTGCTTTTGCATAAATTAGAGCATATTCAAATTATCTGTATAATAACATCATTTTTCAGTCTTATGTTTGAAAAGTGGCCAGTTAGACCTGGTAGTCCCAGTAATGGAACATTTTCTCTGCCAAGAGGGATTACCTGTAGCCCATGAGGATAAACTTACTGTTGTTCTGTTAAAAGCAATGATTAAGGCCGGGTGCAGTGGCTCATTCCTGTAATCCCAGCACTTTAGGAGGCCAAGGCAGGCAGATCACCTGAGGTCAGGAGTTCAAGACCAGCCTGGCCAACATGGCAAAACCCCATCTCTACTTAAAATACAAAAATTAGCCGGGTATGGTGGCAGGCACCTGTAATCCCAGCTACTCGGGAGGCTGAGGCAGGAGAATTGCTTGAGCCCGGGAAGCAGAGGTTGCAGTGAGCTATCACATCACTGTAATCCAGCCTGGGTGACAGAGCAAGACTCTGTCTCAAAAAAAAAAAAAAAAAAAAGAAAAGATTAAAAATTAATTTAGTGCTCTATTTCAACACAAAATGTGATGAATTGCTGGTGGTGGTGGTGGTGTTTTGGTCTGAATCTAGGTTCTGTGTATGAGAGGTAGTATGGTGTATTTGTTAAGAGTATGAACTTTGGAGTCAATTAACCCAGGTTCAGATCTTGGCTCTGACACCGACATACCATGTTGCTTTCGATAATGTTACTCAGGGTCACTTTCTTCCATTATAAAGTATAGATAATAGTAGTATCTACCTCTTAGAATTTTTGTGAGGATTAAATGAGTTAATCTATGTAAATGATTAGAATGGGGTGTGGCACTTCATAATGGCTTAATACATAACAGGTATTATTATCATTACAACTGCTATTATTCCTGGAGTTTAGTGTGCATGTGAATATTATCCATCAAGGATTTGCAGGCAGGGAAAAAATAAAAAAAAAATTTTCTTTTTTTTTCAAATAGGAATTATGTATTTTGAACATGGAGTCTTACAAGAAAGTCATTTTAGATGGTGATGATGGTGGTGATGATGATGATAACGATAACAAATGGCTGTTTCTTTTCTGTAGCATTTGTAATCAGTACAGCCACATCGCAGACAAAGTCAGTGAGGTTCCTGCCAACACTAAGGAGCTGGTATCCCTCATTGAATTCCTAAAGAAATCCAGTGCTGTCACTGTGTTCAAACTCAGGAGGCAACTTAGAGACGCAAGTGAACGGCTGGAGTTCCTGATGGACTATGCAGACTTGCCGTGTAAGTCCAATGCCATATGTGACCATCGAAATGCATACCTATATGTATATTTTATATTTGTATATATAACATTTCAAATAGTCTATATGTATTTATATATTTAGGGGTAAAGTGTTGAGCAAAAGGATAGTTATATGAATTCTACCACTAAATATCAAAGAGCTGCCTTTCAAGTGCCCCCATGTTAGAGGCACGAATTTTATACTCATATCCACAGTAATTTGAATCACACAAAAGGAATCTTGTTAGACACAAAGGAAACATAGATAGACACTTGACCTCCAGTTCTTTTTTTTTTTTTTTTTTTTAGATGGAGTCTCGCTCTGTCACCAGGTTGGAGTGCTGTGGTGTAATCTAGGCTCACTGTAACTTCCGCCTCCTGGGTTCAAGCAATTCTCCTGCCTCAGCCTCCCAAGTAGCTGGGACTACAGGCACGTGCCACCATGCCCAGCTAATTTTTGTATTTTTAGTAGAGATGGGGTTTTACCATGTTGGCCAGGATGGTCTCTATCTCTTGACCTCATGATCCGCCCGCCTCAGCCTCCCAAGTGCTGGGATTACAGGCGTGAGCCATGGGGCCTGGCCGACCTCCAGTTCTTAGATCCCTGTCTTGGCATCTGTGTCTGGTGTTCCTGGAAAAGTCACTTCCAAATGCAGAATCATTTTTTTAAATGAGTAGATTTTACTTACCTGTAATCTTTTATTTATTTATTTATTTTGTCGAGACAGAGTCTTGCTCTGTCATCCAGGCTGTAGTGCAGTGCCACCCTCAGCTCACTGCAACCTCTGCCTCTCAGGGTCCATCAATTCTCATGCCTCAGCCTCCCGAGTAGCTGGAATTACAGGCACGTGCCACCATGCCCAACTAATTTTTGTATTTTTAGTAGAGACAGAGTTTCTCCATGTTGGCCAGGCTAATCTTGAACTCCTGGCCTCAAGTGATCTGCCTGCCTCGACCTCCCAACGTACTGGGATTATAGGCGTGAGCCACAGCCCCCGGCCACCCATCTGTAATCTTCATCAGTCCCACTTTTGAAGAGGCCGAGACACTTTTCTTCATGCTCCTGCGTATTGTAAAAGGAAAAAAATAGTCAGGGCTCCTTGAAAGTTTGTTGGGCCAAGTTAGAGTTTTAGAGTGAGAAGCAGATTCTGAAGGAAAAGTTAATAACCTCTCAACAAGCCATTTTCTATCTGAAAATACCTGTGAATTACTTGGTGTTCACAATGTATGGATGTCAGGGGGAGGTTGATGGGAGGGAGAGATGGGGACTGGGAGTGAAAAGTGGTTCCTTAACCATCCACCTGCATGTTCACGAGCTGTGCCCTCGACCCCTGGATACACCGTGGACTCTCACTGTGGGCTCTGCCTCCCGAAATTCACAAAGGAAACCCAGGGTGGACATTTTAATTCACCAGAGTCATAAAATGGGTAGGGCATTTGGCTTTGATACCATGACTGCCATTTAACCTAAAGGGAAACCGACATGCAGATGAAGTGAAATAGTTTGAACTGTGGAACGAGAGCATCAGTCTGGGTTTCTGACTTGACTCAGACCTAGCCTAGGAAGGCAATCAAGCAGAGAGGTTAGAACACAGGCTTTGGAATTAGACCTGGATTTGAATTCCTCTCTGATGCCTTCTAGCAGTGTAACCTTGACCACTAGGCTCAATGGCTGTGTTTGCCATCTGTGCAAACAAGGATGATAATATCATCTACCTTCTAGCCTGGCCCTTAGTAAGTACTCAACAAATGTCGCTGTCACTCATCCATGTGTTCATTGCCACCCCCACACCACTCCTGTTGACCTCTTGTTCTGTCTAATTAATTCGCCACATGCTGACCCGACCTATGCTAAACAGTGTCCTGGAGCAGGCAGTATGTGTTTTGCAGATGAGGACATCAAATTGAACAGCACTCTGTTCCTCTGGCCAGACCAGATTGAAGATATCTTTGACAACAGCCGGAACTTGCTCCTTCACAAGAGGGATCAGGCAGAAATGGATCTGATTAAAAGGTACCGGGAGAGTCTGGGATTGTCTTGGAAATGAGACCTGACTTCTTCACCCATGCTGCAGGTTCCTGGTTCTGTCTAAGCCATCCCCCAGCTCACTCCACGGCAACGTGTGGGCGAAGTCTGAAAACAATTGGTGGAGAAGGCATTTCCTTTGGTTTCCCACTGAGGGATGTTTTCTTTAAGACTGCTTCACTGTAATAACCTCTGCTAATGTCTTCCTTTCCTGCCTTGAATAATTGGAATTTGGTGGTGCAGAGAGAAAAAGGCAAAACTAGTGGCATGTTATAACGGCCTCCCCAATAATAATAGTGAAATTGTCAGCCTTACATTGGAGACCACAGATCTGTAAGATATCAAGATATCAAGATAATAAAGGCATGGCAGGGGGGCTGAGAAATTGCCTATTTTGCAGCTGGTCTTATTCAGAGCTAATGTGGCTGTAATCACTTATTCATTCATTATTTGTCAATTCAGTTGGTATTTATTGCAGATTTTCATGACATGCTATGCTCTATTCTAGACATATATGTGTGTTTGGCTGCTAAATAAAGATTTTAATCCAGTGACATAGAAAATATAGACATACTGACAAATCCAGTAATGTCAAGTGAAGTGGGCCAGTGCCATGGACATGGTTTTACACACACACACACCCCCACTCCAGGTTCACGTTTTGATTATGACCTGCAGATTCATATCAATTACCCTGTCCCCTTCACATAAGAAACTCCCACTCCCAACTTGAGCTGCCATAATTCCTGCAAATACTTACAAGAAAGGACAAGAATAGATAAAAGCAGGGATTTCTACACCAAATGGGAGAGTTTTGGCTGAAGGGTCAACCCATGTAGTTGCTACCTGGAAAATGTGGCCTAAGTGTGCTCCCCAGGGAGTGCAAAAAATTTGTGTGTGTGTGTTTGTGAGTGTGTGTGTATTTTCCTGCCTCCACCTGGATGGATACTGGCCCTGGAGCCCAGAACTTAGCCTGATGGAAGGAATTGATTTCTGTTTAAATTAATAGACTATGTTTTAGAGCAGTTTCAGATTCACAGCAAAACTGAGCAGAAAGTACGAAGAATTCCCATATACCTCCCAACTCCCCCACCCTGCCCCCCACACCCCCCACCCCACACACACCCTCTACACCCTTTTCTATGGAACTGATTTTTTTTCCATAGGTTTTTGGGGGAACAGGTGGTATTTGGTTACATGAGTAAGTTCTTTAGTGGTGATTTCTGAGATTTTGGTGTACCCATCACCTGAGCAGTATACACTGAACCCAATTTGTAGTCTTGTATCCCTTACCCCCCTCCCACCCTTTCCCTGGAGTCCCCAAAGTCCATTGTATCATTCTTATGCCTTTTCATCCTCATAGTTTAGCTCCCACTTATGAGTGAGAACATACGATGTTTGATTTTCCATTCCTGAGTTACTTCACTTAGAATAATAGTCTCCTGGCCGGGCATAGTGGCTCATGCCTGTAATCTCAGCACTTTGGGAGGCCGAGGCAGGCAGATCATGAGGTCAAGAGATTGAGACCATCCTGACCAACATGCTGAAACCAGCCTGGTGACAGAGCGAGGTTCTGTCTCAAAAAAAAAAAAAAAAAAGAATAATAGTCTTCAATCCATCCAGGATGCTGCAAATGCCATTAATTCATTCTTTTTATGGCTGAGTAGTATCCACTCTATATATCTACCACTTTTTTATGTCTAACCAGAAAGTAAAATCATTTTCCCCCAGCAATTTCTTTATTTGCTTTTTAATATATTTTAACTTTTATTTTAGGTTCAGGAGTACATGTGCAGGTTTGTTATATAAGTAAACTTACAACTTGGGTGGCAAAATCACTTTTTTTGTTAGATAAATAAACAGAAGGCTCATCTTTTTGAGACTCTGTGCCCCTCATCTGGAGAACGGGATAGAATCAGACCCTCTCTCATGGTGCTGAAGGATGAAATGAGATGATCTGAGATTGTGCTTAGGTGGTAAACAGCACGTGGTAGGAATTCCAAAACTATCAGCTTCCTTCTCCCTTTGAACAGGGACCTCTGCGGGGAGAAAAACGCTTCTCAACTTCCAAGGCATCAATTTTGTATGCATGATTTTAGAATATTACTCCAAGACCAATTAGAGACAGTAAATGCTGTTGAAGTTAGGAGGAGTGAGGGGTGGCTCTGTGAGGAATGGGAACAATTGTCATTTATGACGAGAGGAGTAGAGTGTCCTTGTCTCCTTCTGAGGGGTGACTCTCAGCTTGATCTCATCCACTGGTTCCCCAGCTCTTAACAGCAGGGGCCAGCAGAGGGCAGCTCTAGAAGAGGCTCAGCAGGGCAGCCCTGGGCTCACCCCTCTCTTCGGTGAACCTTTAAATCCTTATGTCCATCATGTTGCATTAATCCTGAGAACAGCCTGTGAGATGGATTAAGCCATATTCATGCATCCATCCATCTCATGAGAAAACAATCTTGCTTCCTCTGCAAGAAATCTGGCTTTATTTTCCCAGTCCACATTAATGGTTTTGGGGTTCCATGCCGATTATTCTCCATTTGCTGTTCCTACCCCACCCTCCGGCTCTGCACCTGGAAGGTGATGCCCAATCTGCAGTGTTGGATTCTCTTGTCTGTTAGATCCGGGCTGGGCCCTGTCCACGGAGCCCTGCAGGAGGTGGGAGAGTAGCTAGCAAGCTTTTCCTCCTCTCCCTCCCTGCCTGGCCCTGGGGCTCAGAGGCAGTAGCTGCATCCCTCTGATGTCAATGCCTCCTCCTCCATGGTTCCAGTTTCCATTGTCCCCAGCCTGGGGGTCCTAATGGCTTCCCTCTGATGCTAGTCTCTGGGTGCCTCACTGTCTGCTATTTGTTCCTTTAATCCTATCCATATCTCACCCCTGCAAGTAATCCTTAAAGTATCTTTCTTTGAACATGGGAGTGAATTCTATTTCCTGCCAGAATCCTCCCCTTACACTCTAAATGGTCCCACAAATACAACTCTTATTCAACCTAATTTCATGAGTGCCTACTATTTGCTAATGATTGTATTATTCTATGGAATATAATATATTGGGATATATATATAGGAATTTATTTATATGAAATATGTATGGAATTTACATATATACACACACACATACACACAGCTAGTCACTGACTTACGATGGTTCAACTTACGATTCTTTGACTTTCTGATGGTGTGAAAGTGATATTTTGAGTACCCATACAACCATTCTGTTTTTCACTTTCAGTACGGTATACAATAAGTTACATGGGGTAGTCAACACTTTATTATAAAACAGACTTTGTCTTAGATGATAACTGTGGACTAATGTGAGTGTTCTGAGTGCATTTAAGATAGGCTAGGCTAAGCTCTGATGTTCAGTAGGTTAGGTGTATTAAATGAATTTTCAATTTCATTTACAATTGCAGTATTTTCAAATTGCAATAGGTTTATAGGGATGTAACCCCATTGTAAGTCAAGGAGCAGTTGTTTGTATGTGTGTGTGTTGCGGGGACATGAAAGTACTTTGGAAACTATAATGTACTTAGCAATTATAAGAAATTAGAAACAATAATAATAGTAATATTTTAAGGTAATCACTGAGCTTACATGCAGTTGCCCTCTGGGAGGAATTCAAAACTGCTTTCATCAGAGATTTCTATGTGAGTATAGTATCTGGAGCTTCAAAAAGAATTTAATGATGTGAAAAGGCACTTAGCAGCACCTAATTGCATGTACAACAGAAGAATAATAAGCATTGCCTCTCTCCCCCATCATTTCATCCAACTCAGTGGTAGGTTCCGTGGTTCTGGAAGTTATGTGATATTTACACGATGGATGACTCAGGGATGTGAGCTGCTGCTCTCTGCCATAAAAGGGCAAAGGAAAACACTTTGGCACCCTGGAGGAAGAAGGGAAGACGTCTTACTTAGGGAGAGCACCCGACATTGTGTTTCACCAAAGCCTAAGGATTCAGATAGAACACGGTTCCTTGCTTATAGTGGATGTTCACCATTTTAATGAGTGAATGAATGAAATGTTTTTACACTAAGGATATTCTTGAAAATGAACACTGACCAGAGTCTAAAATTACAGCTTATTACAAAACAAAAATAAAAAGCTGAGAAAAGGAATGGAGGCCGGAATATGTGGCTCATGCTTGTAATCCCAGCACTTTGGGAGGCCAAGGTGGGCGAATCACCTGAGGTCAGGAGTTCGAGACTAGCCTGGCCAACATGGTGAAACTGCATCTCTATGAAAAATACAAAAATTAGCTGGGCATGGTGGCGGGCACCTATAATCTCAGCTACTTGGGAGGCTGAGGCTGGAGAATCACTTAAAACTGGGAGGCAGAGGTTACAGTGAGCCAAGATTGTGCCACTGCACTCCAGAAAGAAAGAGATAGAGAGAGAGACTCAAACCACTTGAAAATTAATTCTCTAAATCATGTTTAAGAAAAAAGCAACTTTAAAACTGCCATAACAGAATTAAGCATTCTTAGGATAACCAAATTTATGAAATGTCACTATAGCTGATCTCAATGACAAGTTCCCTTATTTGTTTGAAGAGTATTGATTATTTGCCATGTATCAGATGGTCTAACTGCTGAAGACACTAAAAGGAATTAAGGAGACAAGAAACATATTTATTTCCTTGAACAGGGCTGGGTAAAAATTAATAAATAAGTAAAAATCAACTGTATTTATAGAGTTTACATTTTAGTGAATGTGAGCAAACACTTACGTATTGACTATTGTATACCAGGCTCAATTCTGAGCTTTTTTTTGTTATTGTTGTTCTCATTGACTTTAACTATTAAGCTGGCATTTTTCTCTATCCTTGTTTTATCTACCCGAGGCACAGAGAGTTTAAGTGACTTTCCCAAGACTACATAACTACTAAGTGGCAAGGTGGGAATTTGAAGCTAGCTTGTCTGTCTCAAGACCCTGTCCACTTCACACTATATTATTCTACCTCATTAGAAAAAGGGTGCAGTTCTCATTGAGACCTGCTTTGTTGATAATATGGATGAAGTTGATAAATCTTTGGAAAGGTCTCTCCTGGTCACTGTAGCTACAGTAGCCCTCCACTTCCGTCTGCTAGTCATTCTGCCCTATTTTATTTTCTTCAGAGCCTTTATTACTAACAGAAATATTTTATTGTTTGTCCTGTCTATGGATTTATTCATCCATTCATCCAACCATCCATCCATTCATCCATCCATCCATCTATCCATCCATCCATCCATCCATCCATCCATCCATCCATCCATCCATCCATGTCTATTGTCTAGGTCTCCCTCAGTTAAAATAGAAGCTCCATGAAGGTAGAGAACTTAATAGCATACTTCGCAAATATATTCCTGATGCCTAGGGCAGTTATAGAATATATTAGGCACTCAATAATAAATGTCTAATGGCTGAATGAATAAACAGTATGTATACGTGTACATATATCTTATACGTATTTACCTGTACAGGAAAATGTCTGGAAATGTTTAACCACCAACAGGCTCACAACAGCTCGATTTCTGGGAGGTGGTCTTATAGGTAGTTTAACTTATTTTTTCATCTTCATTTATCTTGAGAGAGAGAGAGAAAGATGGAGTTGGGAGTATTGGGGGAGGAAGTCTGCAGGTAACTGATCAAATTCTCTGCAGGCTTAAATATGGGCAAGCAGTGCTGATGTTTTGAAAGTGCACAAAATGCAAAGTCCAAAGGTAACCAGGCTGTCTTTATTTTCAGATGCTCAGAATTTGAGTTGAGACTTGAGGGCTACCACAGAGAACTGGAAAGTTTTAGGAAGCGCGAAGTGATGACTACAGAAGAAATGAAGCACAATGTTGAAAAGCTTAATGAGCTTTCAAAGAACCTAAATCGGGCGTTTGCAGAGTTTGAGGTTTGGGATCTTGAGATGGGGACTTATGACGCTGTACTGGTCTATTGGTTCTGATCCTTGGTTGTGAATTTCCTATTTCCTAATAGCATCTACTAGGTGGATAGTATTGGTTAACTCATTGGCCAGTTCTTTCATTGGTACTTTCTTTTTTCTTTTCTTTTCTTTTCTTTTTTTTTTTTTTTGAGACAAGGTCTCACTCTGTTGCGCAGGCTGGAGTGCAGTAATGTGACCTCATCTCACTGCAACCTCCACCTCCTGGGTTCAAGTGATTTTCCTGCCTCAGCCTTCCAAGTAGCTGGGATTACAGGCGTGTGCCACCATGCCCAGCTCATTTTTTGTATTTTTAATAGAGAGTTTTGCCATGTTGGCCAGGCTGGTCTTGAACTCCTGACCCCAAGTGATCCACCTGCCTCATCTCCCAAAGTGCTGGGATTACAGGCATGAGCCACCACACCTGGCTCACTGGTACTTTCAACTACCTTTTCCCATATCCCTTCATGACACCAGACTTTTCCCTTTATTAGTTACTGAGCACCCAAAGAAGAAATTATAGTAAGGTAATTGTTCACATATATTGAGCATTTATTATGTGCTTAGCAATGGTCAAGAGCTTCATATGCAATATTTCACTTAATGCCTGTAACACATCTTTGGGTTAGGTACGGTTATTATCCTCACTTATCCCTGAAGTAAGAGAACTAAGTCTTGGAGAAGCTAAGTAACTGTCCCCAAAGATCAGCTAGTAAGTTCTTTAATAACCATTAAAATTCTTACCTCTGAGGCAAGTCAGTACAAGGAGGTAACATCATATATGTAGCTAAAGTACATATGAAAATTATGAAAACGGAGATATGGCTGTCAGAGAGTGGAAACAGAGATGATAGGGCAAGTAGCTGATTATCCTACAGTTTCAACCAGACAGACCTCAGCTGCCAAGGTCCTTGGAGGTGGCAGAGGGACATTCTTGCTTGAGTTCATGCTTTAGTTTCCTCTCTTACTCTCCAGATGAATAAGCATTTCCCTCCACTTGGTTTTCAAGGCACTGAGGAATTTGCCCTGGTGTCTTCGAGGGCTTAGGAGAACAACCCATCCCATAAACAGCATCTCCTTTTGCCCTGCAGTTGATCAATAAGGAGGAAGAGCTATTGGAAAAGGAGAAGAGTACTTACCCTCTTCTGCAGGCCATGCTGACGAACAAAGTACCTTATGAGCAGCTGTGGTCGACAGCCTATGAGTTCAGCATCAAGTCGGAGGAATGGATGAATGGTATGTGGTGATCTCACTCTGCTGGGACAGATGGGGATGGGGTGGAGGATCCACCCAGTCACTTCTGAAATATGGTTTGCACTTAAGAATCTGGCTGGACTTTTAATCAGATTCTGACACTCCAGATTAAGGCAGCCACAGTCAAAATTATCTGATGTGATAATAAAAATGGAAGGTGGAGAAAGAGCCAGATCTATTTCCAGGGTAAAACACAATAGGCAGCCACCCAGAGTCACGACTTAGATTTGCAGATGGTAGGAGAACAGATGGCAGTTTCACGATGGTGCTGCTTCAGGAAAGACCAGGGTGCCAGGGTGCCATAGACATCCGTAAACTACCTTTTACTCTAGGATCTGGGGTCCAGAAAGGTATTGAGGAGTTGGAATCAACAGGACTTAATGATTGATCCGATATGGGTTAAGGGGCAGGGAGGAAGAGGTTACTATCCTCTCAAAGGTAAGAATTTTATTGCCTCAGAGGTAAGAATTTTAATGCTTAAAGAACTTACTAGCTGACCTTTGGGAAAAGTTACTTAGCTTCTCCAAGACTTAGTTCTCTTACTTCAGGGATGAGTGAGGATAATAACAGCAAAGAACCAACTTCCAGATGACTGGCTCAGGCAATTTGGTTGGTATTACCATCACTGAACAAGAGAAGTGACAGATTTGATGGGAAAAAAACAAAACAAAACAAACAAATAAAAACCCATCAACTTGAATACATTGAGTTTGAGGCACCTGGAAACAATCAAATGGGAATATTAAATAGCAATTGAGTGTATCAGTGTGGATTTTAGGAGAGAGATTTGGCAGGTGGGATTTATGTTGGGGAATAATTGATGTGTAGATTACAATCAAAGCCATGAATGATAACACCTGTGGAGGGTGTTGAAGAACAGAGGACAAAATCAGAGATCCTTGTCTGGGTGCAGTGGCTCACACCTGTAGTCCCAGCACTTTGAGAGGCTGATGCAGGGGGATTGCATGAGCCCAGGAGTTCGAGACCAGCCTCAGTAACATAGTGAGAACCCTGTCTCTACAAAAAATAAAAAATCAGCCAAGTGTGATGGTGCACGTGTAGTCTCAGCTACTCGAGAAGCTAAGATGGGAGGAACGCTTGAGCCCAGGAGATCAAGGCTGCAGTAAGCTATGATCTGCTTACTACACCCCAGCTTGGGCATCAGAGCAAAACCTTGTCTCAAAAAAAAAAAAAAAAAAAAAATCAGAGACCCTTAGGTTTGAGCCTTTAGCAAGTTTCTAGTGCTTCAGTATTTATAAACACAAGAAAGCCAGTCATGGTGGCTCATACCTGTAATCCCAGCACTTTGGGAGGCCAAGGTAGAAGGATTACTTGAGCTCAGGAGTTTAAGACCAGCCTGAGCAACTTAGCAAGACCTTATTTCTACTAAAAACAAAATGAAAAAGTTAGCTGGGCATGGTGGTGTGCACCTATAGTCCCAGCTACTCAGGAGACTGAGGCAGGAGCATCGCTTGAACCTGGGAGGTTGAGGCTGCAATCAGCTGTGATGGCACTACTGCACTCCAACCTGGGAGACAGAGCGAGACCCTGTCTCAAAAAAAACAGTATTTATAAATTACCAAGTGTTTTTATTAGAAATAGGTATTGTATTTTAAAAACATTTTACATTTTATTTTTAAATTTATATACATTAAAATGGACATTTTTGGCATACATTTCTATGAATTTTAACAGTTGTTGACTTTCATATAAACATCCCTACAATCAGAAAACAGCAATTTCATCAACTCAATAAATTTCTTTGGACTGTCTCCTTGTGGTCAAATCCTCCCCCCAGTTGTAACCCCTGGCAACTATTGATCTCTTCATTGTTCCTATAGTTTTGTCCTTTTGAGGCTCCTCCTACAAATGGAATGATACAGTATGCAATCTTTCAAGACTGCTTCCTTCACTCAGCACACTGCCTTTAAGATTCATCCGAGTTGTTGGATGTAGCAATAGGTCATTTCCTTTTATTGCGAGTAGTATCCCATTCTATGGATACACCAGCTTAACCATTTACCCACTGTTTTCACTCTCAGACTATTATAAATAGAGATGCTGTAAATATTTATGTCAACGTTTTTGTGTCAATGTAAGTTTTTATTTCTCTAGGGTAAATGCCCAGCAGTGGATTGCTGAATTATATTTAAAGTATATGTGCAAGTTTATAAGAAAATGCCAAACTTTTGTTTTCCACAGTGGCTGTGCCGTTGTGCATCCCTCACCAATGTGTGATAATTCCAGTTGTTCCACCTCTTCATCAGTGTATTAGTCCATTTTCATACTGCTATGAAGAAATACCTGAGACTGGGTAATTTGTAAAGAAAAAGAAGTTTAATGAACTCACAGTTCCACTTGGATGGGGAGGCCTCACAACCATGGTGGAAGGTGAAGGAGGAGCAAAGGCACTTCTTACATGGCGGCAGGCAAGAGAGCATGTGCAGGGGAACTGAGCTTTATAAAACCATCAGTTCTCATGAGACTTATTCACTATCATGAGAACAGCATGGGAAAACTCGACCCCATGATTCAGTTACCTCCCACCAGATCCCTCCCACAACATGTGGGGATTATGGGAACTATAATTCTAGATGACATTTGAATGGGGACACAGCCAAACCATATCAACCAGCCACTGGGTATTATTGTCCATATATATATATATATTTGAGATGGAGTGTCACTTTGTCATACTTTGTACAGTGGTGTGATCTCGGCTCACTGCAGCCTCCGCCTCCTGGGTTCAAGCAATTCTCCCACCTCAGCCTCCCATTTAGCTGGGATTACAGGAGCATGCCACCACACCTGGCTAATTTTTGCATTTTTAGTAGAGCCGGGGTTTCACCATGTTGGCCAGGCTGATCTCAAACTCCTGACCTCAGGTGATCCACCTGCCTCGGCCTCCCAAAGTGCTGGGATTACAGGTGTGAGCCACTGTGCTTGGCCTGTATTTTTTTATTTTAGCCATTCTCATAAGTAGTTGTGATGTCTCATTATGATTTTAATTTGCATTTCCCCAATGCCTAATGATCTTGAACATTTCTTTATGTGCATACCTGTCATTTGTATATCCTCTTTGGTGAAGTGTCTGTTCAAGTCTTTTACCCATTTGTTTAATTGGTTGTTTGATTTCTTACTGTTGAGTTTTGTGAGGTCTTTATAAATTTTGTGAGATTATGTGATTTACAAATATTTTCTCCAAGTCCATAGCTTGTTTTTTTATTCTCTTTATAGTGTCTTTCACAGAGAAAAAGGTTTTAATTTTGATGACGTCCAACGTATCAATTTTTCTTTTATGGATTGTGCTCTTGGTATCATCTCTAAGGACTCTTAGCCTAACCCTGGTCATGAAGATATTCTCCTATATTTTCTTCTAGATTTTTTATGGTTTTATGTTTTACATTTAGACCTATGGTCCATTTTGAGTTAATTTTTTTAAAATATGAGGCTTAGTTCAAGTTCATTGTCTTACATATAAATGTCCAATGGTTCCAGTAATTGGAAAAAAAATTTTTTTATCCACTTAATTGTATCTTTGTCAAAAATCAGTTGTCCATATCTTCGTGGGTTGATGTCTTGACTCTATTCTGTTCTGCCAATCTATATGTCAAGCTTTTCACTGATACCACATCAACTTGACAACTGTATTTTTATAGAAAGTCTTAAAATCACATAGTGTGATTCTTCTAACTTCATTTTTCTTTTTAAAATTTTATTTTGAGTATTTTAGTCCCTTTATTTTTCCACATAAATTTGAGAATCAGTTTGTCTATACATACCAAAAAACTCTGCTGGGATTTTGTTGGAAATGTTTTAAATCTATAGATCAATTTGGAAAGAATTCACATCTTTATTACATTGAGTCTTTCAATCAATGGACACTTTACATCTCTTCAATTATTTAGTTCTCCTTTTACTTCTTTTTATCAGTGTTTTGCAGGTTTCAGCATACAGCTCCTATGCATGTTTTGTTAAATTTATACATAAATATTTCCTTTTTTGGAGCTATTGTAAATGATGTATGTTTTTGAATTTCACTTTTTGAGGTAAGTACTATGAAGCACAATTGCTGGATTATATGATAAGAATATGTTTAGTTTTGTAAGAAACGGCCAAACTGTCTTTCAGAGTTGCTGTACCGTTTTGTATTTCCACCAATATAAATGACATTTCCTGTTGCTCCACATCCTTGCCAGCATTTAGTGTTGTCAGTGTTTTGAGTTTTGACCATTTTAATAGGTGTGTAGTGGTATCTGTTGTTGGCTATTGTTGTTGTTATTGTTTTTAAATTGAGATGTGGGTCTCACTAATTTGCCCCAGCTGGCCTCAAATTCCTGGGCTCAAGCAATCCTCCCACCTTGGCCTCCCAAAGTGTTGGGATTACAGGCATGAGCCACCATACCCAGCCACTCATTGTGTTTTAATTTGTAGTTCCTTAATGGCAATGATATTGAACATCTTTTCATATGCTTATTCGCCTCCTGTATATCTTCTTAGATTAGGTATTTGTTCAGAGCTTTTGCCTATTTTTAAGTTTCAGGTTTTTGTTTTCCTATTGTTGAATTTTTAAAAATTCTTTGTATATTTAGATAATAGTCATTTATCAGATTTTTTTTTTTTTTTGCAAATATTTTCTTCCAGACTGTGCCTTTTTTATTCTCTTGACAACATCTTTTACAGGGGAGAATCTTTTCATTCCTAGTTTATCATTATTTTCCCATGTGTTGTGCCTTCTGTGTTGTAACTAAAAAGCCATTCTCAAATCCAGGGTCATCCATATTTTCTCCTATGTTATCTTCTAGGAATTTTATAGTTTTCCATTTTAGATTTAAGTCTATGATCCATTTTGAGTTAATTTTTGTGAAGGGTGTAAGATCCGTGTCTAGATTCTTTTTGTGTGTGTGTATATAGATGTCCAATTTTTTCATCTTTATTTGTTGAAAAGGCTATCTTTTCTCTATTATGTTGCCTTTGCTCTTTTATCAAAGACCAGTTGACTATATTTATGTGGTTCTATTTCTGGATGGGTTATGTATTCTGTTCCACTGATCTATGTGACTTTCTTTTGCCAATACCACACTTTTTTGATTACAATAGTTTTATAGTAACTCTTGAAGCTGGCTAGTATCAGTCCTCTGACTTTATTCTTCTCCTTCAATATTGTGTTGGCTATTCTGGATCTTTTACTTCTCTGTGTAAATTTTAGAATCGGCTTGTCAATATCCACAAAATAACTTGCTGGGATTTTTACTGGGATTGTGTTGAATCTATAGATCAAGTTGGGAAGAACTGGCATCTTAACAATATTGAGTCTTCCTATCCATGATTATGGAATATCTCTCCATTATTTATATCTTCTTTGATTTCTTTCATCAGAGTTTTTTGTAGTTTTCCTCATACAGATCTTGCAAATATTTTGGTAGATTTTTGCCCAAGTACAGATTTAATTTTTAGGGTGCCAATGTAAATAGTATTATGCTTTTAATTTCTTTTTTTTTTCTTTTTTGAGACAGAGTCTTATTCTGTCACCCAGGCTGGAGTGTAATGGTGTGATCTTGGCTCACTACAACCTCCACCTCCTGGGTTCAAGTGATTCTCCTGCCTTAGCCTCCTGAGTAGTTGGGATTATAGGCGCATGCCACCACACCCGGCTAATTTTTGTATTTTTGGTAGAGACAGGGTTTCACCATGTTGGTCAGGCTGGTCTCAAACTCCTGACCTCGTGATCCACCTGCCTTGGCCTCCCAAAGTGCTGGGATTACAGGCATGAGCCACTGTGCCTGGGCTATGCTTTTAATTTCAAATTCCACTGTTCATTGATGCTATCTTGGAAAGTGATTGACTTTTTAATGTTAATATTGTGTCCTGTGATCCTGCTGCAATCACTTATTAGTTCCAGGAGTTTGTTTTGTTGATTCTGGTGGATTTTCTTTCTCTTTCTTTTTTTTTCCAATTTTTACTTATTTATTTTTAGTTGACAAGTAGTTATGTATATTTATGGGGTTCAATGTGATATTCTGATCTATGTATACATCATAGATTAAATCAAGCTAATTAACATATCCACACCCTCAACAATTTATCATTTTTTTCTGATGATAACATTTATAATCTATTCTTTAAGAACTTTTAAATATACAAGACATTATTATTATTATTATTTGAGATGGGGTCTCGCTCTGCCACCTAGGTTGGACCACAGTGACATAACCTCGGCTCACTGCAATCTCTGCCTCCTAGGTTCAAGTGATCCTCCCACCTCAACCTCCTGAGTAGCTGGGACTACAGATGCACACCACCACACCCAGCTAATTTTTTGTATTTTTGGTAGAGACAGGATTTTGCCATGTTGCCCAGGCCGGTCTTGAACTCCTGAGCTCAAGCAATCCACCCGCCTCTGATTCCCAAAGTGCTAGGATTACAGGCATGAGCCACCTCACCCAGCTGAAATATACAATAATTATTAACTGCAGTCACCATGCACTACAATAGATTACTAAAATTTATTTCTCCAGTATAACTGAAACTTTGTACCCTTCATCAACATCTTTCCTTTCCTTCCCCATCCCTTTGCCTCATCCAAGCCTCTGGTAACTGCCTTTCTACTCTCTGTTTCTATGAAATTGACATTTTTAGATTCCGCAAATAGTGAGATCATACAGTATTTGTCTTTCTGTGCCTGGCTTATTTCACTTAGCATAATGTCCTCCAGTTCCATCCATGTTGTTGCAAATTACAGAAAAATTTGAGGCTGTTAATACTGTATATTATATTGTTTGATTTTCAAATATTAAACCAGCCTTGCACTCCAGTGATAAACCCTACTTGGACATGGTGTATTATTATTTTCATGTGTTGCTGGATTCAGTTTCCATGCCTAATATTTTGTTGAGAATTTTAGTGTCTATGAGAGATACTGGTCTGTAGGGTTTTTTTTTTTTTTTTTGTAATGTATCTGTGTGGTTTTTGTATCAGGGTATCGCTGACCTGTTAAAATAAGTTAGGAAATGTTTTCTTCTATTTTTTAGATGAGATTATACAGGTTTTGCTGTTATTTTTTTCTTCTTCTAATGTTTGGCAGAATTTTCCAGTGAAACCATCTGATTCTGAAGTTTTTATATTTTGGAAATTTTTAATCTATAAATTCAATTTCTTCAATAGTTATAAAACTATTCAGGTTTTCTAGTTTATCTTGAATAAGTTTTTGGAAGTTTGTAGTTTTTGAAGAATGGCTTCATTTTTTTTAAAAAAAGGTCTAATTTATGTACATTGAGTTGTTTATAGCATTCCCTTATTACCCTGTTAATGTCTGAGAGGTCGGTAGTGATATCCCATCTTTTATTTTTGATATTGGTAATTTGCATCTTCTTTCTTTTTTCTTTGCCTGTCTTGCTAGAAGTTTATCTTTTTTTTAGGCCTATCAATTTTAGTTTTCCAAGGAAACAGCTTTTTGTTTCAATAATCTTTCTTATTATTTTTGTTTTCAATGGATTTCTGTTCTTATTTTTATCATTTCCTTCCTTCTGCTAGCTTTGATTTATCTTGCTCTTCTTTTTCTAGTTACTTAAGGTAGAAACTTGGATGATTTATTTTAGAAATTTCTCCTTTTTTAATGCTACAAATTTATCCTTTATAGTTGTACCTCACAAATTTTGTTCAATTTAAAGTGCTTTCTAATTTCCTTTGAGACTCCTCTAGGACCTATGGATTATTTATAAGTGTGTTGTTTAATTTTCTAGTCACTGGAGATTTTCTTGTTATGTTTTTATTGTTATTTCTAATTTAATTCCATTATGGCCATAAAAGACACTTTGCATGATTTTACTTCTTTTCAATTTATTGAGGTTTGTTTTATGACTCAGAATAAGATTCACCTTGGTAAGTGTTCTATTTGCAATAAAAAAGAATTTGTACTCTGCTGTTATTGAGTGGAATATTTTATCAAGGGATCAAGCTGCCTTTGTTAAAAGTCAGCTTTGGCAGGGCTGTTACTGTGCTAGACATATCCCTCTCCATGGATAAGCAGCAAGTTCTGCAATGGGATTCCTAGTGAGTGTCGCTTCCACTTTTCCCCTGCAGTGGCTTTCAAAGTATGGTTCCAGGACAAAGTAGCATTCTCATTAACTGAGAATGTGTTAAAAATGCAAAATCTTGAGCCCTCGCTCCAGACCTGACTCAGAAACTCTGGGAATGGGGCCCAGAAATCTGTGTTTTAACAAGCCCTCCTGGCAGTTCTGATGCCTGCTAAACTTGGAAAACTACTGTGAATATCCTACAGAAATTTCTCCCTATAGCTCACATTTGGATGGCACCTTCTTTAATTTCCAGTAGAGACACATGTTTTTCCCTTTATTATCTGCCTTTGATCATTTAGTGGGGAGTTAGAATAGGCAGATGTGGTTAATTGCATGGCCTCACATTGCTTCTTTGCCTAAAAGTTATTTGTTTACATTCATGGGGCTGAAGATCATTAACCTTGAAGAATGACTTCAGCAATGTTTCTTAGAACTCTGGAATTTCTGGACTGGACAGGACCCTAGAATTTATTAATATTTCCTGCAACCTCCATATTTGAATCTTGACTGAGTTGACTGTATCCACAGGGCTACAAAAATTTCCACCTGCTGTCTCATCCTTTAAGATCAGAGTTAGAATTTCAGAATATAGCCTTTCCATAAGCTATGAGGTGAGAAGCTACCACGTCATGTGGATAAAGGGATCCATAACTGCTCTTCAAATAGCAGTGTCTAAAATCCCTGGATTATTTTATGTTCTTCTCTCTTGTTGTAGATATAAATTTGTCAGTTCAGGCTGTTTCTAGATAATCATAACCAGAGGGAAATTGCTTCTAATAGAAATGCTACTACTACTCCTCTTTGCCTGAGTGATTGCAAATAACCCAGGCAAGTCACTCTGTTTGTGCTTCACTCTTACAACTATAGAGTGGGAACAATGAAGTGTTAGCCTTACCTACTTTATTCATCCTACTGGGAAAGTCACTGTGATAATTCAGCCAAACCCTCCCAAGTACAGGCTACTCACTTGTTGCGTAGGTGCCTTTCTATTCTAGCCCAGCACCTACAATATTTCCTGGTGCATGAAGGATACTTTTTTTTAATTTAAATTTTTGATCACGCAACAAAAATGTTGGGTTGATGAAGCATGTGAAATTAATGAAGTTAGATTTAGTTTCAGCACTCCTGAAGAAGTGTTTTTGAGTAAGTTAGCAACATCACGTCGCAAGAGTTAATACCAATTTGAAATATCCAAGCAGGGGCAGCAGCATGGAAAGGTCTTGGCTGGATGTGAAACCCAAATGCTAAAGGTTCTTAGCAAAATAAAGGAAGGGGAAGGAAATTAGTGTTTTGGAGCAAGTTTAAACAATGAGGTGTTACTTTTTGCTTTTAAAATACATATATTTTTTGACAGAGTCTCACTCTGTTGTCCAGGCTGGAGGGCAGTGGCACTATCCTGGCTCACTGCAACCTCCACCTCCTAGGCTCAAGTGATCCTCCCACCCCAGCCTCCCAAATAGCTGGGACTACAGAGCATGCCACCACGCCTGGCTAATTTTTTGCATTTTCAGTGGAAATGAGGTTTAACCATGTTGCACAGGCTGGTCTTGAATTCCTGACCTCAAACAATCTGCCTGCCTCAGCCTCCCTCTCATATCTCCATTCACCTTTCCCCGATGGTTAATATTTCATGGCTTTTGTGAAGCACTTTTAATTACTACTATAGCAGATTCTAAAACCAATAATAACAATTTTTTTCTTTTTTCTTTTTCTTCTCATTTTTTGTAGAGATGGGGTCTCACTATGTTGCCCAGGCTGGTCTCAAACTGCTAGGCTCAAGCAGTCCTCCCACCTTGGCCTCCCCAAATGCTGGGATTACAAGTGTAAGCCATTGCAACTGGTCAAAAACAAAACAAAACAAAAAGCTATTGATATGCTAATTGTACATCCATTATATGCCAGGCATTATGTTAGCCACTGTATATTATCTCACTGAATTTCCACAATCACCCTCCAGGGTATCCATTATTACCCCTGTGTCACAGGAGTTACTGTTGAGGCTTAGAAAAGTCCTGTATCATATCTAAGATTCCACTGGCTAAGTGCAGGTTTCAGATCCTCAAAGCCTGTATGTGTTCCAATCTCCAAACGACAGGAGGCACAGCTCTAAGTTCAGGGAATTAAAGGTACGCATGACTAACATCCACATGATGGTCTGACCCTTCCCTCACTCTTCTATTTCAGGACCCCTCTTCTTACTGAATGCTGAGCAAATTGCGGAGGAGATAGGGAATATGTGGAGGACAACGTATAAACTGATCAAGACCTTGTCTGATGTGCCTGCACCCAGGCGCTTAGCAGAGAATGTGAAGATCAAGATCGATAAGTTCAAGCAGTACATTCCCATCCTCAGTATTGCCTGCAACCCAGGAATGAAAGACCGACACTGGCAGCAGGTTTCTATCAATCACTGCCCGCCCCCAAGCAGCGCAGCCCAGGCCTGGCCCTGACTGTCCTTGGGAAGGCAGGAAACATTACTAGGTCAAGCTTCTCCTTTCCGAAAGGAGACTCTATTTAAGGGCAAAGGGATAGCAAATGAGAGTGGCAAGACTTCTGAAGGAAGAGAATGAACTCCCTGCCCCCTGGACAGGTTGGCCCTTTCCTTGGAACCCCCATTGCTCGTGGTTCGTTGAGTGTTGTTCGAGCCAATGACCACAAAGGGTCTCCTTCCTGCTTCCTAAGCAGATGGGCTTTTGGAGGCCAAGAGCCTCCAAGGTGCAACAGGGATGTTCAATACAGTGAGAGGACCTTGATTTGCTCCTTGACCTAGGATACACAAAAAAGAAAGTCACATCCCTCCCTGGGGGTTGCTAATAATACCAGATGATTCCCACTTAGGATGACTTTGGTGTGGCATTTTATTGTCAAACAGGTTCAGAAATAACTTTGCACTCCTCTTTCAGCCCTTTGGGCCTACAAATTAGAAAAATAAATATTCTCCTTAAAAATAGCTGGGATTTTTATAAGGAACCAAGTGTGAGGGTGATAAGTGTGGTGTGAACACTAAGCAGAAAAATGAAAACTCACTGTGTTTCTAAAATAATTGTCACTTCCAAGGGCTAGCAATGGCCTTGAAACATCCTTTACCAGGAGTCGCTCTGTATGGAATTAGAAGTGAACATGGCTTTCTTTGGGCAGATTCTTCTCTGACTTGGCCTGTAATTCCCCCTCTCAGAACCACATTCAAGACCAGGCACGGTGGCTCAAGACCATAATCCTAACACTTTGAGAAGCTGAGGCAGGAGGATAGTTTGAGCCCAGCCTGGGCAACATAGTGAGACCCCCATCTCTCCCTAATTAATTAATTAATTAGCTAGGTGTAGTGGTGCACATTTGTGGTCCAGCAACTTGGGAGGCTGAGGTGGGAGGATTGCTTGGGCCAAGGATGTCAAGGCTGCATTGAGCCATGATCGTGTCACTGCACTCCAGCCTGGGTAACGGGGGGCAAAAAAAAAGCCACGTATAAGACTGAGGAAATTCTCTCTGAAAGGACCCAATGAGAACACAGTGACAAGGAGCACTTTGTTCTCCCTAGGAAGAGAGAGGAAGACTCTCTTAATACATGAGAGAGTCAGGGTCTTTTTGTAGGGAGAAGCTACTTTCAGTTTCCCAAAAAGTCTTGAACTGGAGACCTAACCAAAGGATGGGGTGATGTATAGACAAGAGATAGGCTGTCTGAGTAGACCTCTGTTTTTCTTTTCTTTTTTTTTTTTTTTTGAGGTGGAATCTCACTGTGTCACCCAGGCTGGAGTGCAGTGACATGATCTCGGCTCACTGCATTCAAGCAGTTCTCCTGCCTCAGTCTCCTGAGTAGCTGGGATTGCAGGCACGTGCCACCATGCCCTGCTAATTTTTGTATTTTTAGTAGAGATGGGGTTTCACCATGTTGGCCAGGCTGGTCTTGAACTCCTGACCTCAAGTGATCCACCCGCCTCAACCTCCCAAAGTTCTGGGATTATAGGCATGAGCCACCGTGCCTGGCTGGGATATTTTTTAATTGTAATTTTAATTAATTAATTTTTAAAATAGAGATGGGGGGGGTCTTACTATGTTGCCCAGGCTGGTCTCGAATTCCTGGCCTCAAGTGATCCTCCTGCCTTGGCCTCCTAAAGTGCTGGGATTACAGGCGTGAGCCACAGTGCCTGGCCATGACTTCTGGTTTTGAAACGCCCCAGCAGAGGGATCCGCAGAGGAGGAGTTGCTGTCAGCTGGTGCTCACGGGATGCCTCTCTCTACGGACCCAGCCTAACTAGGACTTTGACCTGCATCGGGGGGATGGGGAGGTTAGGGAGCTTAGGTGGGACAGGTGGCCTCTGGTAGTGCCAGGTTTCTCTATGAGATGGCACTATCAAGAGTGTCCTTGTCGATGGCATTTGGAGAACATGCCGCGGGGCCGGGAAAGCCATCTGCTCCACCTGGTGCTTCCTCTATGATGCTATTCTTGTACATGGGCACTCAGAAAATCCCAACCAGGCCAAGCGAGGTAGCTCACACCACTAATCTCAGCACTTTAGGAGGCCGAGACAGGAGGATCACTTGAGGCCAGGAGCTTGAGGCCAACCTGGGCAACATAGTGTGACCCATCTATTTAAAAAATTAATTTAAATTTAAAAAATCCCAGTCAGGTGCCGTGGCTCACGCCTATAATCCCAGGACTTTGAGAGGCTGAGGCAAGTGGATCGCTTGAGCCCAGGAGTCTGAGAACCAGCCCGGGCCAACACTGCAAAACCCCATCAAGAAATACAAAAAAATTAGCCGGGCATGGTGGCACATGCCTGTAGTCCCAGCTGCTAGGGAAGCTAAGGTGGGAGCATCACTTGAGCCTGGGAGGTTGAGGCTACAGTGAGCTGTGATTGCGCCACTGCAGTCTAGCCTGGGCAACAGAGAAAGACCCTGTCTCAATAAATAAATAAATAAATAAATAAATAAATAAAGTAAAAAAATTCTAACCATAATAATAATGATGATATTGAAAATGTACTGAGTACCAGCTATGGTGCTGGGTACTGTGTTGTATACTTTATTTGGATTCTCACATTTCATCCTTAAAACAGGCCTTTGAAGTGGAGATTATTATCTGCATTTCACGGATTGGAAAACTGAGACTTGGAGAGATGAATTGTCAGATGGCTAGTTGGTGGTGGGAAAGGGAATTGGAATTTTTCTACACTGTTTGACTCAGCCTGGAAAAGTCAAGCAGGCAAAAAAGGTCCGGTCAGAGGAAGGGAGCGGGCAGTAGGGGGCAGTAAACCACAGTGAGAGAGGGCCAGGGAGCACAACCCTAGGACAGTGGCTCCCAAGGAGTGAGCCCCTAAATGGAAGCCCAGTGGGCTGAGCAGTTAAGAGGCAAGTTCAGAAAGGACAAAGGCCCCTAGATACTCTCCGGACTGCCCCTAGGCAGAGCCCATTCCTCCCTGCAGTGTATGTAGGTCACACCACAGGCCGCCCTGGGGACAGCCCCAGGCCTGGGGATGTCATTCTCTGCCCTGATGCCTAACTTAGGAGATCCACTGCCACGGATGCTAGCTCTGGCAGGGGGATCTGAAGGATGAGCCATCTGTAGCACTCAAGTCTAGAAGCTGGATCTTCTGAAGCAAGGCCATGGCTGTGCTGGGGGTTCTGGTCATTTACAGAATGTAGGTAGAAAAAGTTAGAGCCTTATGTTTGGGGCACAGACTTTATAGATAACAGCAAAGGGGTTGCTACTGTGTTTTAAAGCAAAATGGAAGCCACAAATCTAAAAGGCTTTTTGGATCACTACACTAAGGTGCATTTCTGATGTCCTATTTGCAATTAGTGTTATTTTGGTTATTTTTTCATCATGTGCCTATAACACTCTTGGTCTTCCAAGACCGTTATTTCAACGGTAACTACTTCTGGGTTCCTTGCTTTTGTGCTTTCTGAGTCATTGTAAAAAATCTCCTGGTCTGGCCAGGTGCAGTGGCTCATGCCTGTAATCCCAACACTTTGGGAGGCCGAGGCAGACAAATCACCTGAGGTCAGGAGTTCGAGAGCAGTCTGGCCAACATGGCGAAACCCCATTTCTACTAAAAATACAAAAATTAGCCGGGCATGGTGCCATGCGCCTGTAATCCCAACTACTTGGGAGGCTGAGGCAGGAAAATCATTGGACCCAGGAGACAGAGGTTGCAGTGAGCCGAGATTGCGCCATGGCACTCCAGCCTGGGTGACAGAGCGAGACTCTCTCTCAAAAAAAAAAAAGTATGGAAAAAAAAATTTTAAAAATAATAAAAATTTAACTGTTAAAAAAAAAAAGCAAGAGGGAACAAGGTAGCATTTGATCTTAGGGAGAAACTGCACTGATAGATGCCAAAACTGGCCCTCTGTGACTAGTAGAAATATAATGTGAGCCATTTGTGTAATTTTTTTTTTTTTTGAGTTGGAGTCTCACTCTGTTGCCCAGGCTGGAGTGCAGTGGTGCGATCTCGGCTGATTCCTGCCTCCACCTCCCGGTTCAAGCTGTTCTTTTGCCTCAGCCTCCCAAGTAGCTGGGATTGCAGGCACCTGCCACCATGCCCAGCTAATTTTTGTATTTTTAGTAGAGACAGGGTTTCACCTGTTTGACAGGCTGGTCTTGAACACCTGACCTCAAGTGATCCGCCCGCCTCAGCCTCCCAAAGTGCTGGGATTACAGGAGTGAGCCACTGCACCCAGCCAATAATTTTAAAGTTTCTAGTAGCCACATTTTACAAAGTAAAAGGGACTGGGCATGATGGCTCACACCTGTAATCCCAGCATTTTTGGGAGATCAAGGTGCGAGGATTGCTTGAGTATAGGAGTTCAAGACCAGCGTGGAAAACATAGCGAGACCCCATCTCTACAAAAAAATTTTTAAAAAGAAAAAGGTTAGCCAGGCATGGTGTTGTATGCCAGTGGTCCCAGCTGCTCAGGAGGTCGAGGGAGGAGGACCACTTGAGCCTGGGAGGTCAAGGCTGCAGTGAGTCATGATCACACCACTGCACTTCAGCCTGGGCAACAAAGCAGGACCCTGTCTAATTAAAATTAGCTGGGTGTGGCGGCTCACTCCTGTAATATGACTACTTTGGGAGGCTATGGTGGGAGGATCGCTTGAGGCCAGGAGTTTGAGACCACTTTGAGCAACACAGCAAGACCCTATCTCTACAGTAAATTTAAAAATTAGCCAGGCAAGGTGGTGTGTGCCTGTGGCCCCAGCTACTGGGGAGGCTGATGTGGGAGGATTGCTTGGGCCTGGGAGGTCAAAGCAGCAGTGAGCTATGATGGCACTGTGTTGCCTGGGAGACAAAGTGAGACTGTCTCAAAAATTTTTTTTAATTTAATTTAAAAATAAATTCCTCAGTCACACTAGCCACATCTCTGGTGCTCAACAGCCACCTGTCACTCGTGGCTGTTATGCTGAGCAGTGCAGATAAAAAGAATATCTCCATCATCACAGAAGGTTCTACTGGACAGCACTGCCTCGGACAACAAACATTTGCTTTCCTCTTTTCTTTGCAGATCAGTGAGATTGTCGGCTATGAGATAAAGCCCACCGAAACGACCTGCCTCTCAAATATGCTCGAATTTGGATTCGGCAAATTCGTTGAAAAGTAAGGGCTTATCCTCTCCTTCAGATAAGGTTTTGGTCAAAGGATCTGTAAGTTCCCACAGTGATCTGATTGGCTCCATATCGGGCTGTTTGTTTTTTTTTCCTTGTGGCGTAGGGTGGCTTAAGGCTATTTAATTACCCGCAGCTACCAACTCGTATTGGTGAAGCTTCTGTTTTTAGCTGCAGAGCTGCTGATGGGTTGTGACTAGAAAATTGAGTCATGGATTTTATTTCAAAGGGATTTTTTTTTTTTTAATGTTCTTTGAACCTGAGCTTCAAGCCCAGCTCTCAGTGATTGGGGGCAAAACCATTCAGCCTTTCTGTGCCTCGGTTTCCTCTTCTTTAAACAAACAAAGCAACAACCATCTCTGAGCTTTAAGATTGTGTGAAACCTGGTCCAATAAGAAGTCTCTTCTCGCCTGGGCACAGTGGCTCATGCCTGTAATTTCAGCACTCTGGGGGGCCGAGGCAGGTGGACCACTTGAGGTCAGGAGTTTAAGACCAGCCTGGCCAACATAGTGAAACCCCCGTTTCTACTAAAAATACAAAAGCTAGCCAGGCATGGTGGCACATGCCTGTAGTCCCAGCTACTCAGGAAGCTAAGGCCAGAGGATCGCTCGAACCCAGGAGGTGGAGGTTGCAGTGAGCCAAGATAGCGCCATTGCACTACAGCCTGGGTGACAGTGTGAGACTCCATCTTAATTTAAAAAAAAGAAAAAAAAAAAGAAGTCTTTTCTCTTGCTTTCTTCCCTTCTCCAAATTCCCCTGGAGTTTGTGTGTGAGAATTTTACTATTTGGATGCTACCTCTAGAACAGAGCTTCTCAGGACCCTACTTGCTTTTTCACACTTCCTTCAGGGCGATGGGTGGGGAGATGTTGCATTGCCTGGACTGGAGACCCTGTTAGGCGAGTGTGGCACCCAGATCTGCTGCATCAGCGTCAGCTAGGAACTAGCTAGAATGCACGTTTTCAGGCCCCACCCAACCCACATAATCAAATTCTGCAGATGGGCCCTGCAATCTGCATTTTAACAAATCCTTCAGGTCAGCACTGTCCAAAGCAGCATCCACTGGCCACATGTGGCCATTGAGCCCCTACAGTGCAGCTAGTCTGAATTAGATGTGCTGTGAGTATAAAATACAGGCTGGATTTCGAAGACATACTACAAGAAAAAAGAATGCAAAATACCTAACAATTTTTAATACTGATTAATATTGAAATGATAATATTTTGGATATATTGAGTCAAATACATTATTGGAACTAATTTCACCTGTGTCTTTTAATATTTTTAAAATGTGGCTACTAGAAACTTTATTTTATTTTATCTTATTTTATTTTGGAGATGGAGTCTCACTCTGTCACCCAGGCCAGAGTGCAATGGCACAATCTCGGCTCACTGCAACCTCCGCCTCCCAGGTTCAAGCGATTCTCCTGCCTCAGCTTCCCGAGTAGCTGGGGTTACAGGTGCCCGCCACCATGCCTGGCTAATTTTTGTATTTTTGGTAGAGACGGGGTTTCACCACATTGGCCAGGCTGGCCTTGAACTCCTGACCTCAGGTGATCTGCCCACCTCGGCCTCCCAAAGTGCTGGGATTACAGGCGAGAAACTTTAAAATTACATATGTGGCTCACTCTGTATTTCTAATGGACAGCACTGCTCCAGGCGATTCTGATACATGAAAGGCTGAGAATTCCCCACTCATACTGCACCAGAGCAGGTCTAATTTAAGGCACTTCCCAGCTCCTGAATCTTTCTGCCACCTGAATACTGTGATGCCTCTCCAATACCACCACTATGTTCCTCATTAACGAGCAGGCCTAGAGACGCAAACGTTTTTATCAGGTTTAGGATAAAAACCCTTAGGTTTTTTGGCCAAAGGGCCTCACTTTCCCCCAGTAAGATGTTTCCAAGAGACACTAGCTATTGAACACTTATGCTGCACTCAGCATTTTATATACCTTAACCCTTTTTATTTATTTATTTATTTTTTATTTTTTGAGACAGAGTCTCACTCTGTGTCCCAGGCTGGAGTGCAATGGTGCAATCTCAGCGGTGCAATCTCAGCTCACTGCAACCTCCGCCTCCTGGGTTCAAGTGATTCTTCTGCCTCAGCCTCCCGAGTGGCTGGGATTACAGGCACCTGCCATCATGCCTGGCTAATTTTTGTATTTTTGTAGAGATGGGGTTTCATCATGTTGGTCAGGCTGGTCTCGAACTCCTGACCTCAGGTGATCCATCTGCCTTGGCCTCCCAAAGTACTGGGATTACAGGCGTGAGCCACCATGCCCGACCTTAACACATTTATCCGTCACAAAAACCTAGTGTCCTAGGTCCTACCGTCCTAATATTATTCTCATTTTACAGATGAGGAAATAAACTTCAGATTATTAGCCATTGATCACAGCTAGTAACCGAAAGAATGAACATTTCACTTAGGAAAGAATCAAGATTTGAACATAAGCAGGCTTCCATTACCAGGCAGGCCTTAACCATGACCCTTCACTGCTGAAAAAGTAAACCCCTCTCCAGAGACAGTGAATGAGCAAATAAACATACAGCTACTCCTATACTTTCCATGCACACATGTTCAACTGTGACCAATTCAGAAGTGGAAGCATCTTGGCTAAGTTGTTTCCTTCTGTGCGCCTTGGTTCCATTTGTAACATGGAGAGTAGCTAGGTGATTAGAGTTAGGATTGGAGAAAAGGCATGTCACCTGAACTGATTCCATGTCTGGGGACTCAGCCACCACCATTTAGGGAGGTGTGATATTGCATGTATTCCACCCACACCATAGTTAATGCAGCTTCATCACAGCCCATAGTTAATGAGCTTCTCCAGCACATTTTGGGTGAGGTCAACTCCTGATATATTTCATGAATTCCCAGACTGATTAGTCCCTCATCTGTTCAATCATTCGCATTCTAAGTCATACCCTAGGGTAATTCATGAGGCCTGGCGCCAGCATTTGGTCTTATTTAATTGAACCCCAAAGCCTGTGATAGGGGCATATGGGGACCTGAGGCCTGTCAAGTGACTTGGCCACAGCCACACAGCCAGTGAGTACTGGAGGCTGGGCCTTGTGACTCTTTGTCTCATACTAATCTGGGCTGGCACCTGCCTTTATTAATTATTCCCTATATGCACACTCATTTTGGTCGCCTCTCACAGGCCATATTTAAGTCAGTGACCATGCTGCTGAGGTCCTGATCAGTCCTTGTTTGTAATTTTCTGCTCCTAATCTTCCTCCCTTCTAGAGGCTAAATGAGGGTTCTCCGCTCTATTTAATTGGTCCTATTTGATTGAACACATATGAACAGTTCTATTAGTTCTGTTACTCTTTTTTTTTTTTTTTTGAGACGGAATTTTACTCTTGTTGCCCAGACTGGAGTGCAATGACATGATCTTGGCTCAATGCAACCTTCACCTCCCGGGTTCAAGCGATTTTCCTGCCTCAGCCTCCCGAGTAGCTGGGATTACAGGCGTGCGCCACCATGCCTGGCTAATTTTGTATTTTTAGTAGAGACAGGGTTTCACCATGTTGGTCAGGCTGGTCTCGAACTCCTGACCTCAGGTGATTCACCTGCCTTGGCCTCCCAAAGTGCTGGGATTACAGGAGTGAGCCACCGTGCCTGGCCTAGTTCTATTGCTCTTTCTAAGTAAGAGAAGGGAGAAGGCATATCATAAGGGTGGAAGAAGAAACACCAGGGTAGGAGTCAGATTAGGAGGAATTGGTGTCAATACCCAGTTCCAGGACTCCCCGGCTCTGTGATTTTGGACATGTCACTTGCTTCCTCTGAGCGTTGGTTTCCTGACCTATGAGTAAATATCAGATGGTCTCTTCTACACTCAAGGATGCAATGAAAGACAGGGCTGAGGCAGAGAGAACAGTCCCTCTTTCCACTTCCAAGAACTTGGCTTTCCAATTATTTGCCACACCTCGGTTTTAGGACCCAGATCTCCATGTGGAAACAAGAAGAAAGGAATTTGTTTGCCTCTTCTCTCTCTCCCTCTATGCCCCTTTCTGTGGAATAGAGGGGCCATGGACGGGTGGACCCAGTATCAGGAAAATAGTAGGTGTTTTTGAAAAGGGAAGGGATGGGAAGTGGAGCAAGAGCCATCACATAAATTAACAGAGGTTCAAAATCTGAATAAGAAATCAGAATACTGGCCAGGCACGGTGGCTCACGCCTGTAATTCCAGCACTTTGGGAGGCCGAGGCGGGCGGATCACTTGTGGTCAGGAGTTCAAGACCAGCGTGGCCAATATGGTGAAACCCCGTCTCTACTAAAAATACAAAAATTAGCCAGGTGTGGTGGAGGGCACCTGTAATCCCAGCTGCTTGCGAGGCTGAGGCAGGAGAATCGCTTGAATCCGGGAGGCAGAGGTTGCAGTGAGCCAAGATCATGCCACTGCACTCCACCCTGGGCATCGCAGTGAGACTCCATCTGGGGGAAAAAGAAATAAAAGAAATCAGAATATGGGCAAATAAGGCATAAACAAAGATGGAAAGAAGAGGTCTTATTTTAGTGACCTTACAACAGTGGTTCTCAACTGGGGGCCATTTCCCACCCTTAAGGGACACTTGGAAATATCTGGAGACATTTTTGGTTGTCATAACTGGCAAAAGATGGGGCAGGGCTGGGGAGTCTTCTGCTGGTGTCTAGTGGGTAGAGACCAGGGATGCTGCTAAACACCCTAGAAGGTACGGTACAGCTCCCCATGACAATTATTTCAGCCTATGTGAGTTTGCTAGGTCTCATCAAAAGACAAAGCAACAAATTGAGTTATAGTCTAATTGGCTTTTAATCAAGATTCATGAATCAGGGCAGCCTCTGTTTTCCAAAATAGAATGAGAGTTCCCACTGGGCAGTAGCACAATGGTAAGTTTTATAAGGAAACAGAACAATATGAAAAAAAAAGATTAATTAATGTCAGGTTATTTTTTTATGAGGGTTCAAGCAGAGGGAACTTCCTTATTCTCTGAGTCAGGTAGACTGGAATCTCCTGTTTTCAGGAAAAACTGTCCTGTTCTGGGATCTATCTCCTTCCTTAAAGATTCAGTTTGATTACATGCCATTTAGCGTGAGTGACTCCATTTTGGTTTGGTCTGGTCTGCTGGGGTCTAGTGCAGGAGCTCAGTCCGGAATAATGACCTCTCATAATTTTTGTTGAACAGGCTGCTCTTACAGCATACCACAGACTGAGTGGCTTACACAACAGAAATTTATTGTCTCATAATTCTGGAGGCTTAAAGTCCAAGGCCAAGTTGTAGGCAGGGTTGGTTGCTTCTGAGGCCTCTCTCCTTGGCTTGCAGATGGCTGTCTTCCCCTATGAATGGACATGGTCTTCCCTCTGTGTGTCTGTGTCCTAATCTCTTCTTATAAGGCCACCAATTATAATGGATTAAGGCCCACCCTCATGACTTATTTTAATTTAATTACCTCTTTAAAAGATCCTTTCTCCAAATAGAGTTACATTCCAAGATATTAGGGGTTAGAATTTCAATATATGAATTTTCGGGGAGACAATATTTAACCCATAACACAGCCCAAAAAGTCAACGGTGCCAAGGGTGAGAAACCCTGCAAAACACTGGCGGTAGCTGGCAGATCTTAGAGCAGGATAGTAAACCTTTTGGTCAAATTAAGGGCTTTTGGAGATTCTCCTAAGACTGAGCTGAAATTCCTCCCTTTTTTTTTTTTTTTTTTTTTTTTTGAGACAGGGTTTACTCTGTTTTCCAGAGTGGAGTGCAGTGGTGCAATCACGATCTCAGCTCACTGCAGCCTCTACCTCCCAGGCTCAGGCGATCCTCCCACCTCAGTCTCCTGAGTAGCTAGAACTACAGGCATACACCACACCTGGCTAATTTTTGTGTTTTTAGTGGAGATGGGGTTTTGCTATATTGCCCAGGCTGGTCTCGAACTCCCGACCTCAAGCAATCTTCCCTCCTCAGCCTCCCAAAGTGCTGGGATTACAGGCATGAGCCACCATGCCTGGCCTGAAGTTCCTCCTTTGATGTGTCTTCTCTGCCTCCTGTTGATGTTGCTGTTGCTGTGTTCTCTCTTTAGATTGGAGCCCATTGGTGCAGCTGCCAGCAAGGAATACTCTCTGGAGAAAAACTTGGATAGAATGAAGTTGGATTGGGTTAACGTGACGTTCAGCTTCGTGAAATACAGGGACACTGTGAGTCTCACTGCAACCGCAGCCCCTTTTGAAAGCAGCCCCATTTATTATGCAATAGATTACAGAAACGATTCATTCAGAATGGCGACAGAACTCACAGAGAAATAATCGCTCATGTCTTGATTGTTTCCTACTGTCTGCCTTTCTGTGTCAGTCACCTTTCCTCTCAGCACCACCGAAGAGATTCATTCTTCAAATCAGACAGGACTTTTGATTCAGAGCAAGAAGCTTTCTCAGTGCAAAGGAACCAAGCAAGCCTCTAAATCAGCACCTCCCAGTGAAGGTGCAGGCTTGTACACCATTCCAAAGCTTCCCAGTCCCATCAGAAGCACAGGGGCAGACAATGACTAGTGTTTCTCAGATGTCAATGCATGCAGGAATCATCGGAGATCTTGTTGAAATGCGGGTTCTGATTCAGCAGGTCTGGGATGGGATCTAGGATTCTGCAGATCTAACAAGCTCCCAGATAATATTGATCAATTTTGAATAGTAAGGGTGTAGGTTTCTTTCTTTTCACTTGCACTTGTAGAAAACACAGGAGTTCGTACAGTGCATGCGAAGGTGCTACACACCCAAAGCGTTTGCTCAGCTGTCATTAGGGTCTGGCTTGCTTTTGGGATAGGGTGTGAGGTAGGGATGAGGGTTGCAGCTCTTGGGGAGCTGTAAATCATGGAGGCAACAGGTTGATACACACATCCTGCAGACCATTGGTTCTTTTTTTCTTTCTTTTTTTTGAGATGGAGTCTTACTCTGTCACCCAGGCTGGAGTGCAACTGCGTGATCTCGGCTCACTGCAACCTCTGCCTCCCAGGCTCAAGCGATTCTCATACCTCAGCCTCCCAAGTAGCTGGGATTACAGGTGCCCGCCACCATGCCCAGCTAATTTTTGTATTTTCAGTAGAGATGGGGTTTCACCATGTTGGCCAGGCTGGTCTTGAACTCCTGACCTCAAGTGATCTGCCCACCTCCGCCTCCCAAATTGCTGGGATTACAGGTGTGAGCCACCACGCCAGGCCCAACCATTGATTCCTAAAGCAGTGCTTCCAAACCTGCATTGTAGAATCATCTGGGATGCTTTAAAATCTCCCAATGGATTCTTCCTGGCTCCTCCCCTCCCAGAATGCCCGGGCATCTGTATTTTTCAGGCACCCCTGGTTTTTCTCATGTGCAATGTAGATTGAGAACCAAAAGCTCCCAAGCCTCCTTCCTTCCCCAGGCTGCATGTTATCTACTTGTGACTTCTTTCCCTATTCAGTTTAAATGGTTGGAGTGTCTTGATTTCACTCAAGGAAGAGCTGTAGGGGTGAAAAGGTGTGATCCCTTTCTTCACCTAGCATGAAGGTCATTCACTGCCGATACTCCTATAATAAAAGACAGATTAACAAGAGAAAAGCATTAAAATTTTATTTAATCAAAGTTTTACATGACTTTGGAACCATCGAAAGTGAAGACCCAGGGAAAACTGTGTTTTGGGGCTTAGGTTTGATGAAGAATGGACAGCTGTATGGAAATGAAATTGAACAAAAGCGTGTGGTATAATGGTCTAGACTCCATGGGAAGCCTAGCAAGACCTGCCTGTTGAGATTCTTCTTGGTCTCTCTGTGTAGCAGTCCTTCCTCCCAGGCATAGGGCAAGACCCCCTCAGGAACGACGGTCTTGTGACCCACTATCAGACAAGGTTGCTCAGAGAATTTCCTTATGGCCGGCTGTCTTGGTCAGAGTGATATTTCTGGATTTTATACTTGCTTCGGGCAAGAGGAGTTTAGTTTCTATGGACTGTCTTAGGGGAAAGATAAAGGAGCAGGAGAAAGGAAGAAAAAGATGGACAGAAAGATCTTGCTTCCAAGGCCTTCCAGTGTCCTTCAGTTCAAAATACTCAGCAAATCAAGGTGCAATGCTTCGGGGTATCGTGTTCTGAGACCTAACAGAACTATACATGATCTGATGAGAGGGAAGAGAGCTGAGGGCACAGGGCCTCATTACTGAGCCTCTCCCAGCAAGGGTGACCCAGCCACCATGGGTCTCAGAAGCGTGGCTGCATGATCAGCTTGGATTAGACACTGCTATAGAGGCTGTTGGGGTGACAAGAGGAGTATAAGCTAGGAGACCTGGGGAACAGCTCACTTATACCTGGCCAATCTGCAGAGTTTTTGCCTAAAGTAACTACAGACAAGGTTCAGTAGCTAAATGGGGATCAAGAAACCACTTTATTAATAGCCCAACACACCTCCCAGTGCTGAGCTACTGGTAAAACAGATAAGAGAATACATGCTAGGCCCAAATTTAGCCTCCTAGATTAGACTTGAAAGAAGTGAGAACAGAGCGAGAAAGACCAAACCTGCCCCAGGGTCAGACCCTTGTCAGCTTGCTTGCCACAATGGCCCAGGAGAAAAAGTGCCACCCACAGGGCCTGGCCTTTAAGGCACACCTTAGACCTTATCTACTTGTAAAACAGGACCACTTGGTCAGGCTTGGTGCCTCACACCTATAATCCCAGCACTTTGGGAGGTCCAGGTGAGAGGATCACTTGAGCTCAGGAGTTCGAGAACAGCCTGGGTAACACAGCAACACCCCCTCTCTACAAAATAATAATAATAATAATAGTAATAATAATAATAATAATAATTAGCTGAGTATGGTGATGTGCACCAGCTACTTGGAAAGCTATTTGGGAAGCTGAGGCAGGGAGATTGCTTGAGCCCAGGAATTTGAGGCTGCAGTAAGCTGTGATTGCAATATTACACTCCAGCCTGGGTGACAGAGTGAGACCCTGTCTCAAAAAAGACCCAATAAATGTATAAAACAAGCCAGGCATGGTGGCTCGTGCCTGTCATGCTTGTAATCCCAGCATTTTGGGAGGCTGAGGCAGGCAGATCACTTGAGGTCAGGAGTTTGAGACTAACCTTGCCAACATGGTGAAACCCCATCTCTGCTAAAAGTACAAAAATTAGCCCGGCGTGGTGGTGCTTGCCTGAAATCCCAGCTACTCGGGAGGCTGAGGCAGGAGAATCAATTGAATCTGGAAGGCGGAGGTTGCAGTGAGCTGAGATCATGCCACTGCACTCCAGCCTGGGCAACAGAGCAAGACTGTCTCGAAAATAAATAAATAAATACATGGCACATGTATACATATGTAACCAACCTGCACGTTGTGCACATGTACCCTAAAACTTAAAGTATAATAATAATAAAATTAAAATAAATAAATAAATTAATTAATTAATTAATTAATTAAACAAAGGTCCCCAAACTTTCTTGGTTCACAATGCCTTTGTGTCTAAGTACTTTTTTCACAGTGCCCTTAGGCCAAAAGAAATACCTAATAGCTTTGTTTATGCAGTAATTAGGTCCAAACAACTTAATAAGGATTTATGCTCTAACAACTTAGGCAATGTTTGAAAAAAATACACCTACATTGAAAGAAAAACTAATAGCTGTATTTTATTTTTAAATAACCAGAATCATTCATTCTGAGTTGGCTGCGGTGCCCCAGGGCACATCAGTTCACAGTGTGGAAACCGCAGGTCTAGGCCTAACCAGTCAGATTAGCAGCCGATCTTCCTACCCAAGGGAAAGGAGAGCCAGGAAAGCAAGTGAAGAAGCAGGAACATAGGGAAAGGGGCAGAAATCTTCCTCCCCAGCAGATTCTATGAGTCTTGGATTAGACTGTATTTGACTTCTGCAAAGGAGGTGGACAATAAATGTCTTTTTAAAAAAAAAATTTTTAGAGATGGGGTCTTGCTATGTTGCCCAGGCTGGTCTTGAATTCCGGGGCTCAAGCGATCCTCCTACCTCAGCCTCCCAAAGTGCTGGGATTATGGGCATGAGCCACCTTGTCCAGCCTAAATATCTTTAATAACATTTTCAAGGAAGAAAGTAGAAGTCCTATTCCCTGCAAGACATAGATTCCTACTCCATGAGAGTGGAGTTCTGAGCTGGGAGGTCCTAAGGGATCAGCATGAAAAATGGGGAGGTAGCTGGATGCAGTGGCTCAAGCCTGTAATCCCAACACGTTGGGAGGCTGAGGCAAGAGGATCACTTGAGGCCAGGAGTTCGAGACCAGCCTGGGCAACACAGTGAGACCCCATCTCTTAAAAAAAATATCCAGGCTGGGTGTGGTGGCTCATGCCTGTAATCCCAGCACTTTGGGAGGCCGAGGCGGGTGGATCACCTGAGGTCAGGAGTTTGAGAGCAGCCTGGCCAACGTAGTGAAACCCTGTCTCTACTAAAAATACAGAATTAGCAGGGCGTGGTGTCATTTGCCTGTAATCCCAGCTATTCAGGAGGCTGAGGCAGGAGAATCACTTGAACCCGGGAGGTGGACGTTGCAGTGAGCCGAGATTCTGCTGGTGCCCTCCAGCCTGGGCAACAGGAGTGAAACTCTGTCTTAAAAAAAAAAAATCCAGGCATGGTGGCATACACCTGTAGTCCTACCTACTTGGGAGGCTGAGGCAGGAGGATCCCTTAAGCCCAGGAGTTTGAGGCTGCAGTGAGCTAGGATTGAGCCATTGCACTCAGGCCTGGGTGAGGAGACCCTGTCTCAAATAAATAAATTTTTAAAAAAGGAAAAGAAAAATGGGGAGGTTTCACAATCTTGACAGGGTGGGGCATCTTTATTTACAGGATACAAACATCTTGTGTGCAATTGATGACATTCAAATGCTACTTGATGATCACGTGATAAAGACCCAGACCATGTGTGGCTCCCCATTCATCAAACCAATAGAAGCAGAATGCCGGGTAAGAGGAAGTGAAGTTGAATGCTTTGAGATGTTTCGTTAGCTCTGGGTTTCTCAGAGGAGGGGAAAGGTTTTCACGTTCAGTTAACAAAGAAAGTCACTTTGTCCTAATTGGAAAAATAAATAAATAAATGATACAGTGGCTCACGCCTGTAACCCCAGTACTTTGGGAGGCCGAGGTGGGCAGATCACCTGAGGTCAGGAGTTCAAGACCAGCCTGGCCAACATGGTGAAACTCCGTCTCTACTGAAAATACAAAAATTAGCCAGGCATAGTGGAGGGCGCCTGTAATCCCAGCTTCTTGGGAGGCTGAGACAGGAGAATCACTTGAACCCAGGAGGCAGAGGTTGCAGTGAGCCGAGATCGCGCCATTGCACTCCAGCCCGGGCGACAAGAGTGAAACTCCGTCTCAAAAATAAGTAAATTAATTAATTAATTAATGACACAAGACTGAAAGCAATAACCATCCAAGAAAGCATATGGCATGCTGAGCCTTTGCAACTGTCTGCCAAAAGAGAAGATGGCATTTGAATGCACCAAATACACATGCATTTGGGAAGCATCTTATGGTAGTAATCTAGAATGTAAGCTACCCGAAGATAGGGGTTTGGCCTCCTGTGCTCATTGTTTGTAGCAGTGACATAGGCTAAGGACACAAACTCTGAAGCCAGATTACCTGGGTTCAAATTCTGGCTCTGCTCCTTATTAGTGGTGTGACCTTGGGCACATTACTAAACTGTTGTGTTTCAGTTTCTACATCTGGAAAACGTGGTTTGTAATCACATCTACCTTGTAAGGCTGTGGGATTTAATTGGTTCCATATACTTAAAGCACTCAGACCATCACTTCTCACAGATTACGTGTATAACTATTGTAATTATTCTGCTAGGACGTGAGCTCCGTAAAGGGCAAAGCTCTTGTGTGTTTCATTCATTGCTATGTTCTCATCACCTGGAGCAGTGACCAGAGCATAGGGAGCCCTCAATAAGTATTTGTTAAACAAGTGACAGACTGAATGAATGAATAAATGTACAGCTCCATCCATTTGCTCTCTCCATGGGCCTGTGATGCAGAGTGGCAGGTTAATGATCCAGATATGAAATGCTAAATTCACAGAAATGGGAAGAAAAGCTAATTCGCATACAAGACAATTTGGATGCCTGGTTGAAATGCCAAGCCACCTGGTTGTACCTGGAACCAATCTTCAGTTCAGAGGACATCATAGCCCAGATGCCAGAAGAGGGGAGGAAATTTGGCATTGTTGATAGTTACTGGAAATCACTTATGTCCCAAGCGGTAAGTTTTTATACCCAAATAACTCTTACCAGCAGAAATACAAATGTTTCCTCATTATGCATTCTAGTCACCTTCCTTGAAACTTGTAAATGAACTAGAGTTTTGGAAAATCAATCTTTTTATATCTTCTTCTAATTTCAGAAGTTGTTATTATTAAAAATGCAAACATATGACCAGTGCGATGGCTCATGCCTATAATCCCATCACTTTGGGAGGCCAAGGCGGGGGTATCACTTGAGGTCAGGAGTTCCAGACCAGCCTGGCCAACATGGTGAAACACCGCATCTCTACTAAAAATACAAAAAAAAAAAAAAAAAAAAAAAAATTAGCCAGGCATTGTGGTGAATGCCTGTAATCCCAGCTACTCGGAGGGCTGAGGTGGGAGGATCGCTTGAACTCAGGAGGCGGCGGTTGCAGTGACCTGGGATCGTGCCACTGCACTCCAGGCTGGGAGAGAGAGCAAGACTCCGTCTCAAAAAAAATTAAAAAAAAAAAAAAGCAAATACAAATACGTAACATAGAAAGCAGAAGCCTTTTGAAATCCCACTTCTCAAGCAGTAACTATAGGCAGTTTGTATTATTTAACTGTCATTTCTTACAAGGTTGTATTTGTTACAGGATAATGCAATAACAGTTTTATAGTGAATCCTTTTAGAATTCCAACAATTACCCACATTTGGTTACTCAGTTATTTAACAAATGTTTATTCAGTACCTACAATGACCCAGGTGTTATACTAGAAATCAGAAAATACTTGAAAGTGGCAAGAATATGATTTCTGTCTTCATAGAATTTGCTGCCTTGGCTGAGTGCGGTGGCTCATGCCTGTAATTCCAGCCCTCTGGGAGGCCAAGGCAGGCGGATTGCTTGAGTTCAGGAGTTGGAGACCAGCCTGGGTAACATGGTGAAACCCCGTCTCTACTAAAAATATAAAAAATTAGCTGGGTATGGTGGTGTGCACCTGTAATCCCGGCTATTCCAAGGCTGAGGCAGGAGGATCCCTTGAGCCTGGGAGGCAGAGGTTGCAGTGAGCCCAGATTGCGCCACTGCACTCTAGCCTGGGCAACAGAGCGAGACTCTGTCCCCCCCCACCCAAAAAAAAGTAATATACAAATAGTTATTAGAATGCAGAAGAGTGATTTAGTTGTCTCAGGGTGTCAAGGAAGGCCTCTAAAGCAGGAACGTTGGGATCAAGCCTTGAAGGATGGTAAGTTCACTGGGCGTGCAAGGCACCTAGAGGGATCTTTTATGAGGTCAAATCATTTTCCTTTCTTAAGTCAAGTGTGATCAAACTGGGGTGCACTTAAAAAGATTTAGCTGCAAAGCAATTTGTCTTCCCTGCTTTGTTTGTGGGAGTGAGATAAATGGAATTTAGATTGTCCAGCCAGCATAAGCCAATTCTTTATTAGTTAAGGTTGTTTGGGTGCAAGTGACAGAAACCGACTCAGGATAGCTGAAACGAGAAGACCAAATGGGTGTCTCATGGAACCCAAGGCCAAATAGCGCAGCCAAGCCTCACAAAAGATGGATCTAGAACCCAGAAGCCTCTTCTCTTAGGAACTCCTTCCATCTCTCTGATCTTGGCTTCTCTTTCCTGGCCCTGCCTTAGTCTCTCTCTCTCTCTCTCTCTCCCCACCCCCACCCCCAAGACTGGCTTTCTCTATCACTCCATCACACAGAGAAACATAATTCTCACTCAGCCCAGACTAGTATAGAATGTCATGGTTTGGATTCTAAACTCCTTGGGTTAAAATATAATTGGGTTTGGTTGGTTTTAGTACCCAATCCCTGCCCAGTCAACCATGATCAGAGGAACAAGGTCATGTTCCATAAGCATTCACCCCTGTGCAGTTAGGAGGGGGATCAGGAGGCAGTTAGCTGGACAAGGAGTGCTGTCAGTTGATAGGTCACACATTCAATACAATGACCAATCTCAGAACTTGGGAACCTTATGATGAGTCTCATTTTTCTTGATGGAACCCAGGTGAAAGATAACAGGGTTCTGGTGGCAGCCGACCAGCCACGGATGGCCGAGAAGCTTCAAGAAGCCAACTTTCTCTTGGAGGACATCCAGAAAGGGCTGAATGATTACTTGGAGAAGAAGAGACTATTCTTCCCCAGGTATCCAGCATTGTTCTTTTATTTGGAATTACATTCTTGCCCCATATGTAGGTAGAATTACATTTTTCATGCCAAGAGTTGGCTTCAACCAATCTAGTCCATACTCTTTCCTGGTTTTCCATTCTCCGAGACAGTTTTCAGGAATGGGGCATGGCTTCACCGTCTTTACTTAGCGTGAGGTTGAATGCACAGCAATGGGTGTCAAATGCACACGTTGTCCAAACCAACACTGTTATTTTTCCTAATTACGGGGGTAGAGTATTCATGACTGTGAGCCTGGATTTTGGAGTTAATCAGACCTCCTTTGGCATCCCAGCTTTTCTACCTAGTGGTCTTGAGGCCTCCAGCAAATCTATCCAAGCCTCAGGTTCTCCACCATAAATTTGGGATATAATAATGGCCCCTACTTCATGTATTTGTTGTACACATTAATGAACTAACACATGTAAAAACATTTATCACCTAGCCTATGTGTTTAAGAAACACCAGTCAATTTTTTTATACCATCAAATTTTGTAGTTTCTGATAGGTATGCTTATACATATTTGACTCTTTTTTTCCACACAAGAACCAATCTTCTGCATAAAAGTCAAGGGAGTTTAGGTTAGTTCCAGGCTGGTCATGGTG